>NC_046323.1:24338403-24660069 GCF_009819535.1 Lacerta agilis
AAGAAGGACCTGTTGAAATCAATGGACTTAAGACTGCATTCAAATAGCATTTCATTCAGTTTTCATGATGACTCCTTACCTAATCATTTCCACATTTTTATGTGATCTTTCTCCACATGTAAAAAAAGCCACTTCTGGAACACTAGTGGAATATTTAGCATACGTTTAAGTACTCATTTCCGTATTGCTTCAAATAGTTGCACAAGCCAGCTATAATTAATTGTTATTCATAGTTGCTTGAGAACATAATCATCGTACTTGTGGTTGCAGGCCCTACTGAAGCTGGATTGCCAAGGATTACTTGCACGCATCACACAAGACACAGTCATTTTTACGTCTGCTGTGAAGCTTGGGAAAGGCTGGAGAGAGCTAGCGGAAAAATTAGCACGACTCACAAAGCAACAAATCGAAGCTTATGAAACTCCCCACCGGGGCACAAATGGAGATGTCCCTCCAGAGGTGAGACTTCTTTCACTTTCTTTCACTGTGCTCTTTTGCCACCAGAGCTTTTTAGGCTGAATACAGGCCATTGTTGTTGTTGTGATAAAATGACGACGCGTCGAACAGAAGGGTGAGAATGAAGGGAAGGCCTCGAGCCAGGCATGAGGCTCCCATTTATTGAAAACTTCACAGCTAAGTTAACCATTAACATACACAGAGAACTCCAAAGACCAAATAAGGAATGGTGTGCCTTCTGATACCAAATATGGAAGTTGCTCCTTTGGTTACACCCATGTGACATCTTCATTGCGTACGTGACTTGATGCATGCTTACAGCTCTCTCACTCACCCCCTCCTCTAAACACCTCATGATCTCCAGTACTTTTCCACCTATTCCTTTGTTCTCCTGCTCTGCCTAAACATGTGTTTCCCAACTTGGTGCCCACAATGCCCACAGAGCCAAATGGTATGCCAAATGAAGCTCTGCATCTCACCCAATCCAGTGTGGTATGCCAACACTATATATCAATCATCCTTATCTAAACAGAGAGGCGTGGTATGCCAGCGCCTGGCTAAACTATAATTCCCACATCTCCCCCTTTTTAATTTATTAAATGCAAAAGGCCAAATTCGTTAGATGAGCAAGGGTGTCAGCATATCTGTGTCAGACGTGGAAAGTCACTTCTGTGAGAGGGTAAGGAGTGCCGCTTTTATGGGCATAATATGTATGTCATGAGGCAAAACTTGTGCAACAATTGCATTAACTTTGTAAACCTTCTCATATAAAACATATATAAACATATAAACCTTGTATCAAACTATGTAAACTTTTCAAACAATTTCAACAATAGCAATAATAAGAATACTTCTCAGTCTCTCAGAAAGTGAGGGCTCAATAGCTTAATGTCTGTCAAATGTTCAACAAAAGTAACTTGTTCCTCAACGGAGGCGTAGTGTCTTCTATAAACGTGTTGACACATTACTGATGACGTGCATAACTATGTTCCTGTGTCTGCAACGAGTTAGTGGTTAAACAAGTGAAAGCTGCCATCAACAAATTGTCTGGTGTTGGTGCAACATTTTGGCTTTTTAGTAATTCCACAGCTTGGGACGAGAGGGCCTTAATTTGTCCCCAGGTGACACGATGATGTTGTAGTGGCACACGATTTCGATCTCTCTGGGGATCATGGAGTTGTAGTGCAGCCAGGTTGAGCATCTGGTCTGGGTGTGAGTCCTGGATCTGCAGTGCTGCCAGGCTGGGCGTCAGGTGAAACCTTGGATCCTGCAGACCCTGACGCCAATCCATCTTTCCAAGGCCTTACACAGCGAGCTGGAACCCAAACTGGACCTGAAGGAGAAAGCACAGCAGCATAGCCCCGCCCCCATGTCAAAAGGGGGGCAGGCCCTAGCCAAACAGGGTTAGGCAATACCCTATACCTGACTTGTGGCTGGGGGAAACTCACTTTCTGACCAAAATGATTTTCAATTGGAGTTGACAAATTTGTGATGTTTAAATGATTCAATGTAAACAAGACTTTATTCAGCCATTCCTGTTTTGTGGGAAGGCTAACTGGATTCCCCCCTTTTTGTTTATGTTTGTCAAGAGCTGTTTTTAATGTCCTATGCGTTCTCTCAATTACAGCCTGTCCAGTCGAATTATATGCTATACCAAAACGATGCTGGATTTGCCATTGTGTACAAAACTCTGCAAAATCACGGCTACAGTATGCAGGTGCATTGTCTGTCTTTAGAATTTGGGGACGACCCATGACAGCAATTGTTCTTATACAATGGTTAATAACATGCTTTGTGGCCTCTCCTCTCTGAGGAGTCGCCCAAATGTAGTGAGAATGCGTATCAACTGTTACATGGAGATGATTCCAAGGTGCAAAAGCAGAGTATTGTGTAACATCCATTTGCCAGATTTCATTAGCTTTCAACCCTCTGGGATTTACACCAGTAGAGGGCGATGGTGCAATTTGAGAACATTGAGGGCACTGTTGCAAAATAGCTTTTGCATGTTCTAAAGGAAGCCGAAATTGTTGTGCCAAAGCTTTTGCATTTTGATGAAACATAGCGTGACTTTCCCAAGGCGTAACATCATATATCTGCTGCCTTGTTGCCATGTCAGCCTGGGCATTGCCTTCAGACAGAAGACCAGGGAAAGACTGATGTGACCTAACATGCGCAATGTAGAGTTGACAGGTGCGACTTTGCAATAACTGTTGCAGTGTGAGGAACAAACTTAATAGATTGTCATCTAATTTTGGTGTAACATAGGCACCTGGAAGGGAAACAACAAGTTGACACACATATTGGCTATCTGAGATGATGTTAATATCCTGCATTGGGAAGTTCTGAAGTGCTAAAATCACTGCAGCTAATTCTGAACGTTGAGCTGATTTCTGTGGTGGAGTGATTTTAGTCACCCATTTTCCTTGCTTCAACCAGACTGCTGCACCCCATTGTGGACCTCCGTCCGTAAAAATTGTAAGAGCATCTCTCAAAGGATGCTGTGAAATTACAGAATAAACTGAAACAGGAATTTGATGAAAAGCAAGCAGACGGGGATCTGATGGAATATGATAAGAAATCTTCCCCACATAATCAGCTAAAGCTGCTTGCAACTGCACAGAGAGACTAACCATGCGTTCCCAATCCCGTAATGGCAGAGGAATCACTATATTAATTAAATCTAAACCAAACAGAACCCTGCTTCTCTCTCTGCCTTTGAACACCAGTTCAGCAAACATCTGTGCTAAGCTGCTGACAGTAGGTCCTGGTGTATGTGGCAGATTAATCCATTCCAAAATTAACAAAGATGCCTTTTTCTTACCATGCCCTTGTATTTCCTGAGCTACAACTGCTGTAGGTATTTTTGCTGTAGAAATAAGAATCAAAGACAGTGGGACTCCATCCTGGCATCTATCTACCCATACTAATTTTAAGGCATCATTTACTCTGTGAAATACTGCCTGTTGCTCTGAGGTTAAGGTAATCAGTTCAGATGGATCCTTTCTACATTTTAAAGCTCCAAATAAAGGTGTGAGCATGCTTGTGGGCAGACCCACGTAAGGGCGAAGCCAATTGATAGAACCTAAGACTTGCTGTAGTTGTACATAAGACATGGTATCTGATATCTTAATTTGCGGAATTTGTGGTTGAGAATATGTCTGCAATAATTTATGGCCCAAATATAAAAATGGCTCCTGCATCTGAATTTTTTCAGGAGCAATCTGCAGTCCGAAATCAGATAAATCCTTTGATAACTCTGTCAGCCATTCAGGTGCAATGCATGGTGCTGCGACCAATATATCATCCATGTAATGCACCAGATAGGCCTCTGGGTGGCGCTGTCTGAATGGTTTCAAAGCCTGAGCTACAAAATACTGGCAAATTGTAGGACTGTTAATCATGCCTTGTGGTAAAACCTTCCATTCATAACGTTCTGCAGGTTCAATATGGTTTTGAGCAGGTATAGAAAAAGCAAAGAAAGGCCTGTCCTTTTCACACAATGGAATGGTAAAAAAGCAATCCTTTAGATCTACCACCATTACCTGAAAACTGCGTGGAATTAAATTAGGATTAGGCAGACCACATTGTAATGCACCCATGGGTTGAATAATTGCATTAATTGCCCTAAGGTCATGTAAAAGCCTCCACTTGCCCGATCGCTTACGTATTACAAAAACAGGTGTATTGAAAGGGCTAGCAGAAGGTTGAACATGGTTGGCAATCAGCTGTTCTTTCACTAATTCCTTAAGAATTAACTGTTTTTCCTGTGTCAATGGCCATTGCTCCACCCATATGGGACTTGTGGAAAGCCATACCAGAGGCAAGGCAGTGGGTTTAGAAAAACTCATGATTCTCAATCATCTATAACTAGCCTAGCATGGAATTGCTTCATCAAATCCCTCCCCCATAGATTAACATGAATGGGAAGGATTACTGGCTTCAGCTGAGCGGAGTGAGTTCCATCAAAAGCTGTTACCGTGAGCCACCTTGTACTGGAGCGCGCTGCCTGAGCTCCTCCGACACCCCAAACTGAAGGTGACTCTGTTGTGGGCCAGTCTGAGGGCCACTGGTCGCTCCTGATTACTGAGATATCAGCTCCGGAGTCTAAAACACCTTCAAAGGACCTGCCATCCAACAAATATGTGCGTTTAGGTTTTGATTCTTTAATACCCTCAATCACAGCCAAAATGCCAGGATGCAAGGAACGTGAACAGTCTGTAGACCCAAAACCGCCTGTTCCCCGCATCACAGATTCCCCCCCTGCTGGAAGTACATAGGGCAGGATAACTAATTGTGCAAATGACTCTCCCTGTTTCAGAGTCATTGGAAGATTTGTTTCAAATTGAATCATGATAACCCCCTCATAGTCTGCATCAACCACGCCAGGAATTACAAAAATTCCTTTTTTTCCAGCAGAGGATCGAGGGAGAACCAGCCCTACAGTATGTTCTGGCAGGGGTCCCTTTAACTGGGATGGCATAAGAATCACAACCCCTGGAAAGGCAACAAATTTATCCTCCTGATTAATCAAATCTATACCTGCACTACCTTGTGTCGCTGCCTTCGTCTTAGAAATATCAGAGGCGACAGCAATTTCTCCTGGGCTTGCTGCTGGCCCGCTTCTCAGTTTAAAGCCTCTGTAGTACTGCAACATTTATTAGCCCAGTGAAAGCCTTTCTTACATTTTGGACAGACTGTTTTTGGCTTAACACTCTGACCTCCTGCCTCATTGTTCTTGTGAGCGCCCCCTCCAGGAAATCTGCATTGTGCTCGAAAATGCCCCCCACGACCACAGTTGTGGCAATTACCTGTGGGTCTGTTAAAGCCACCCCTGCGCAGAGCTGCTGCCAATGCTTCCATTTGGAAAACATTTGTGCCAATGTCTGAGCATGCTCTCAGCATATCTGCTAGCTGATAGTCCCCACGTGCAGTCACAGACTGCAGTGCACGGCGACAATCAGCATTAGCTTGCTCAAAGGCTAACTTCTTCATCAACTCTCCACTAGCCTCAGGGTTATCTACTTGGCGATGAATAGCCTCCTGTAACCTATCCACAAAATCTGCAAAAGATTCTGAAGCCCCCTGCTTAATTGTAGCAAATGACTTAGCAGGCTTCCCAGATGCTGGAACCCTGCGTAAAGCCTTAAGCACACATCGAGAGATAACAGGATAGGCGACTTCTGGAATACCAGCAGCCTGCTGTGCTATTGTGAGAAAATTCCCTGCACCATACAACTGATCTGGAAGATATAATCCTCCAGAACTATTGCCTGCCTGCAAAGCTTCTCGTTGAAATTCTGAATCCCAAATCACATATTGTGCAGGAGTGAGAAGCATCCTGAAAAGATCCTTCCAATCCTGAGGTACCAAATTATAAGAGGTGCTCACACTCTCTAGCAACCCCTGAGTAAATGAAGAACGCAAGCCTGTTTCCACTAAACTTTTCCTCAGCTCTCTCATAATCTGATAAGGTATGGGAGCCCATTGATATTGAATTTGCCCTTGGGCATCCACAACCTGGGAAACAGGAAAAGCATGCAATCCTGCTTCAAGTTCTTCAGCAGTAAGAGTCCCTTTCAACTGTTCTTTTCGGAAACCCATCCTAATTGCTCCTAATGTTTCTTTTTTGGGCAGGGAAACTACCGGAGAACTAGCTGGCAAAACTGTTGCCTCGGAGACTAATGACACAGGAGGAGGGGTGATTTTCCCCTCTCCTGTGAGCAAAGAATCTCTCTGCAGCTTTAACGCTTGCAAATCTGAGAGCAAAGGGGGAGAGGCCCCTTTTTCTGGGAGCAAAGAATCGGATGGGGATGGCGCCTTGCTATAAGTACAATCCAAATTCTCAATTGCATCCCTGCACTTCTTCCATAACGCAATAATAGATATGGGAGCCCGTGGTTTGCACAAAAGCTGTTGTCCCACTCTTTCCCAGCTCTGTAAGTCTAGAGATTCTTTCTCTGCGAACCACGGACACTGATTTTTGATTTCCTTAATCAAAAGCTCTAAATCCTCAAAATTAACTTCTGCCTGACCAAAACTCTCCAGGATATCCTGTAAATCCTGCACATGCTTGTTTTCCTGAACTGTTATGCCTGACCCCATACTCACTGTGAGCCGTAGCTGATACCGGTAGATCTTAAGGCTATCCCTGCCTTAATGTGTGAGTAGAAGCTTGATCGCGTCGGGATTCACCAGATGTTGTTGTGATAAAATGACGACGCGTCGAACAGAAGGGTGAGAATGAAGGGAAGGCCTCGAGCCAGGCATGAGGCTCCCATTTATTGAAAACTTCACAGCTAAGTTAACCATTAACATACACAGAGAACTCCAAAGACCAAATAAGGAATGGTGTGCCTTCTGATACCAAATATGGAAGTTGCTCCTTTGGTTACACCCATGTGACATCTTCATTGCGTACGTGACTTGATGCATGCTTACAGCTCTCTCACTCACCCCCTCCTCTAAACACCTCATGATCTCCAGTACTTTTCCACCTATTCCTTTGTTCTCCTGCTCTGCCTAAACATGTGTTTCCCAACTTGGTGCCCACAATGCCCACAGAGCCAAATGGTATGCCAAATGAAGCTCTGCATCTCACCCAATCCAGTGTGGTATGCCAACACTATATATCAATCATCCTTATCTAAACAGAGAGGCGTGGTATGCCAGCGCCTGGCTAAACTATAATTCCCACACATTGTTTTTATAACTGACTTATAAAATGGCATTGCTTGCCTTGGGATGTACCGGTACGTGTATACATTCCTTTTGTCCCACCATTGCCTCTGGTCAAACAGGGTTGCATAGGTTTTCCGAGCACAATTCAAAGTGTTGGTGCTGACCTTTAAAGCTCTAAATGCCCTCGGCCCACTATACCTGAAGGAGCATCTCCACCCGCATCGTTCAGCCCGGACACTGAGGTCCAGCTCCGAGGGCGAAGTTATAGGGAACAAGGCGGAGGACCTTCTCAGTGGTGGCGCCCACCCTGTGGAACGCCCTCCCAACAGATATCAAGGAGGTTAGTAACCATACAACCTTTAGAAGACATCTAAAGGCAGCCCTGTTCAGGGAAGTTTCTAATGTTTGATGTTTTATTGTGTTTTTCATACAGTTGTACCTCTTGTTATGAATGCTTCAGGATGCGTACAACACGGGTTATGAACGCGCCGAACCCAGAAATAATGGAACACATTACTTCTGGGTTCGGCGGTTCGCGCATGTGCAGACGCGTCAAATGACGTCACTCACATGTGCAGAAGTGCAGAATCGCATCGTGCACATGTGCAGACGCGGCGCTTCAGGTTACGCACGTCACGGGTTACGAATGGGGCTGCGGAACAGATCCTGTTCGTAACCAGGGGTACCACTTTATTCTGTTGGGAGCTGCCCAGAGTGGCTGGGGAAACCCAGCCAGATGGGTGGGGTAAATAATAAATTGTTGTTGTTGTTTCTTAAATGATATAATACCCATCAAACGTGGTGAAAACAGAATTGGTCTATACACTCATGAAACTGCCTCTCTTCAGTCCTAAACATCTCTCTCTCTCTCTCCCTCCCCCCCGCCATCTTACTGTTATGTGTCCAAACTTTCAACTCTAATAATTCTTGTCTGTGTTATAATAATATGACACAAAATTGCTCAAAGCCATTTCTCAAAGCCCACCCAAAGAGACAAGGCTCATCAAGTTGATGGAGACCAAATATTGGATTAAACATTTAAATTGCTTCTCTAGAGAATTTAAATGGAGTCATCCTGAGGGTTTAAGTGTGAAGATACATTCTGCAATGCAAAGTACCTAAGCCTGCAGTCCTGTGCATATTTTATCTAGGATAAGGTACACTGAGTTCTGGTGAGTTCTGAGTAAACATGTTTTGGATTGTTTCATATTTCTCAATGAAGCTATATAAAAATTTCCATTAACACTGGCCTTTATTGGCAGATGATTTTGGCTTGGTATCCCAACAAAATATGAAAATGTGTAGATATTGTTGGAGAACAATGACAGCTAAACTAGCAAGTCACATGAACATACAATGCAGTTAATAATTCAAACAGGAAGCAGTGCAAAACTTTAAGCATTTCAGTATACTTTGACTTTCAAATTTTTGCTTGTACGTTGCTCAGCATACCCACTAAAACCCACTTGTTCCCATAATAGAAAAGAGGTCAGAATATTCACCTCGTTTTTTGAATCTATTTCTTTTGGCTTGTATTTAATTTTGATTGTTGGCCACCTTGGCTTGTTCTTTGAGTTAACAGAATTTTTATATAGTTCTCTGATATGCGACTTGGACTTGCACTTAAATAAGACAAACATTAAAACCCTACAGGCAAAGATAACCTAGGTGAAATCTTGCGTAAAGTACTCTTTGTCAAAAAGGGGGGGGGGAAGGTGGTACTTGATTTTGCAGTGGTCCTATCATCCTCTCTCTTTTTCTTATGGTTATGTTTTTATTTGGAATCATTCATCACGAGCAGCCTTAGAAATCTCATCTCAGCTGCCACAGTGATATTAAGCTGTCAAGTTAGAAGTTAAATGAAATATTCACAACAACCAAATAGCTGCCTCTTTGTCTGTCAGCATGCAACGTGCAGGAATTTGATAACTCTGTGCGCAGTGTTTTCATTTTCCCTGTGTTTATTTATAGCTTGGACTTTCCCAAAGGAGGGTCAGGTTCTGTAATAGCACTTCTTTCCTTACTCAATTCTTACAGCAGCCTTGTGTGGCAGATCCCACTTTGCAGACGAGATACTCTAATGCTTTTTTTATTTTTGTATTAGTTTCACCTGTAGGCTGCTTTCCCACATAAATGTGCCCAAAGCGGCTCGCAGTGCTGCAAAAGAAATAAAAATAAAATACATATTATTACAATAATAGTTTAATGTGCAAAACATACATAGTATGATAATCCAGCACACAGAGCTTTAAAAGATTCTGATCCTCCATGAATACTATCTTCTACCTCCATGGATGGAGGCCATATAGCCCTGAATACCAGTTGCAGTGAATCACAAGTGAACAGAATACGGTTTTTATTTGCTCCTGCTTGTAGGCATCCCAGAAGCATATGGGCAGCCACTGTGAGAATGAGATGCTGGACTAGACACAACATAGGCCTTATCTGGCAGCGCTATTCATTTGTTCCTAAATAATTCATTTTGATATTACAATTAATTAATGAATTAAATTTGTATAGCCACACCTCTTCATCTGTAGATCTCAGGGCAGTTCACAACATAAATCTGCTTCACAGCAGATGATGATTCCATCCAGCTGGGTCTTCTTCTGCAGCCAATCAGGGCTGGGTGGAGTGTCCACCAATCAGGAGGGAGTGGACTGTTAAACGGTCCAATTGGGCTTCGCTGGGTCATGGCTAGGGATTAGCTGGGCATTGGGGCGGTTTGCTAGGCAGGGCATCCCCGATTATTTCCCTGAGGGGAAGGATAAAATTCTAAAATGGGCCTGGAAGTGTTTTCTTGGTTTAGGAGAACGAAAACTCATTCTGGGAGGAATCGGTTTAATTAGAAACCGGTTTAAAGTCCAATTTTAAACAAAGTTCTTAATTACTTCTGTAAAAGGTTTTTGGCTGAAATGAAGTGGCATGCCTTATCAGCGCAACCATCAAGCTTTAATCCTCATCATGTGTGTTTAAATTAAATTCCAGGTTTGTTTCCAACATGGCTCATCCTTTCTTTGATCCTCTGGGTGAGGGAGAAGTGGTCACAGGTTTTCCTGTCACATTATTAAGAGTCCTTGCTCCTGGATATTAGCAGTTGCTACCACATACAGAGAATCTTAGACCTCAACAGGTTGTTTTAAAGCACGTTCCCTATCTTTATTGAAGGAGTTTACCACAACCATGTCTTCCAACACCCCATTGTCTATGGTTCATGCTTGCTGGTTACACCTGGAGTAGCCAACCTCCTGTTGCTGTTGGACTCCATCTCCCATCATCCCCAGCTAGCAGGTATAATGGTTAGTGCTGATGGGACCTGTAGTCCACCTGAGGGCACAGTGCTTGCTACTACTGTGCTGCACAGCAGTACAAAACACTGGCCACAGTGGCCAGGTTTGAGGCATAGCTGGGCAAATTGCCCCTCTGCCCTGGTAAGCCCCATAAGCTTAGCAGGCAGCACTGGGGCAGCAGGAGTTTCTTTTGGACAGGTCTCTCCTGCAAGCAAATCTGGTCTTGAGCATCGTCATGTAGTAAGCAGAGAATACAAATTCAGGTTCTTCATTCAGGTTTTCCAAACATCGCTAGCTGTGATCATTAGCTCACAAGCATTCTGAGACTTTAAAAATAGCACTTGCTTATTCAGTCAATCTATATGAGCAGACACTCATATTACACAACTTCTTGCCATACTGCATCTCCTAATTCCTGTTAAGTAAAAGAGTGGTAAGAATGAATTGCACTCCACCCTGTCTCTAATTCTTGACTTTCACGCGCCAGGCTGAGTTTGCAGAACTGACATCTAGGAAGCCCCCTTTGTCTCTCTTTAATTTGCAAATTGAGCTTAATTGAGAACATTTGATCCAAAAGCTGCAGGTTCAAGGTTATTTTTACAGTATCTGTCTGCATTTTGAGAGCTTGACAGTGAGACTGGCGTTCTGGCTTCTTTACTGTCGGAGCTAAACTTGCTCTTCATCTGCGGTTTTCAGATTTACTTTAAAGGTGGTAGGTTTTTAAAATAGAAGTTTCTGATGGAGCATCATATTTTTAAAAATGACTTCCATAATTATCCATTATTTTCTGCTGTTCTGATTTGCCAGTGTTTATGCTTGAAATGACCCACCTCATTTTTAAATGACCCCCCCCAAAAACAATACAGCTTTCTGTTTGCCTTTTTGCTATCTTCTGTGCCAATTTTGTGTTGTTGCTTTTTAGTTTGCTGTTGCACCTTCCAGTAGACGTCTACAAAATGGGAATAAAATTAATTTCCACTAGGAATTCCTAAAAGTTTTGTCTGTGCAAGGCTGCAGTGCCCCAGTACTCATTATGAATAACTGCTAATTCCTAAAATTGCTCTTCCCTATTATCAAAGATAATTTCTGGGTTGCCAGAGCTTGTGATGTCCATATGTTTTTAGTGTTGCTAAAAAGTAGTTGCAGGCCCCCTCAACTGGTTCCTGTACTTTATGTGAGATATAAGTTGAGAAATTTAAAGTACTCCTTTGCATGAGTCAGAATGTTGAACTTTTCAGCTCAGTAAAGTCACTCTGCCTCCCAAGTTCTTCCTTGATGAGATCTTATCTAGAGATACTTGTGGTTGAACTTGGGACCTTATTATCACTCTTTTTTCCAGTTAAGCTTCTTTTAAATTTTCCACAAGGAGTGATGACCTACTTTGGGAAACTGCACTAGAATCTGAGCTGCTCGAGTAAAATGTTAACATTCATTGATCAATTACTATATTTGGAGTTTAAAAAAATCAGCTGCTCAGCGATCCAGGTCCAACTCAGGGGGATTTCATGATCGATTCCTCTTCATTCATTTCATTATTGAGTACAATTTAATTTAAAGCATTTTTATCCTTCTTTTTTCCATTAAATTGTTCAAGACAGCTTACAAAAGTTAAAAAATAGCAGGACAGTTAACGAGACCTGCAAAAAACAACAACACATCAGATAAAATATAAACGCTTTACACAGCCTTCAAAATTTGTCTGGTGCCAGACGTATTCTGCACTTGGCTATCAGCAACTTGCGACCAAGTGAAGATGCCTGGGCGCCTGATGTCCCCAACACCTGGAGGTGCATGCCTGGGGATCCTTGGATCTTGACTGTTTTCACACACTAACAGCACATCCTGTAGAATTCCATCCATGATATTTTATCTGTACAATCTGAACAAATTTCAGGAACCAGAAAGTTGAATTGCAAAATACAGCTTTCGAGCCGTCTAGCCCCCAAATGGTTCCTAATGTAAAGGCGGTGTTATAAATTCAGATATATAAGTGTCAGGGTGCTGCCCTCACCTCACGGCAAAGGGTTGCCAGGGCTTTCGCACTATCGCAAGCCCCCTCCCCACCTGCTCAGCAGTTCGTCTTCCTCCAGTGAGGGAGGCGGTGATCCCTCTAGTGGGGACTGAGAGACGGGAAGGGCAAGTAGGAGTCAGGGCTCTGACAGGGAAGGAGAGCCCTCGCATCAAGCAGGGACTGGAGGTGAGGCGCCTCTTCCGTCTCCCCACTTGCGCAGGGGGGGGGACGCAGAGGGGGGAGGCGGGGGTTCCGCATCCCGCGGCTTTTATGCTGGGCAAAGAACCGGAAAGAGTCATTCCCGGCCAAAGGATGAGCTAGATGTACTTTTGTGGCTGCACTGTACATACCTGCACAATAAAGAAGCCTAGTTTTAGAAACCTCGGCGTCAGGCTGGTTACTCATGAGCAATCACTGAAAACCCCTACAACAAGCTAGGCAGCAAATGGCTCCTTAAACTAGGGTTACAACTAGTAATTTTGTTTTGGTGATTGTAACCCTGGTTTAAGGAGCCATTTGGTGCCTAGCTCATATATCTGAATTTATAACACTGTCTTTACATTAAGCAACTTAAAATACAATGGCAAGCGGCCTAAATTATATAAGTGCAGCCTAAAAAACAAACAAACAGACCAGCTGCTTTCAGAATGCCCCTCAGACCGAAACGGTACCATATTTTCCGGCGTATAAGACGACTGGGTGTATAAGACGACCCCCAACTTTTCCAGTTAAAATATAGAGTTTGAGATATACTTGACCGCAGATTCTCCACCCGGCGTATAAGACGACCCCCGACTTTTGAGAAGATTTTCCTGGATTAAAAAGTAGTCTTATACGCCAGAATATACAGTACTTATAAAAAGAGGAAGGAAGAATTGTCTTGGGCAGACAATTTCATTAGTGATTTAATAACTTGTAAAAATGAATCCATAAATTCCTTTCAACATGCTGTGGGGGGACAGACTTTTTTTTTAAAGTTACCTACTTAATGATATAAAGACATATTTGACTGTATGTTTAGAGTTATAGTAATATGATAATGGGGGACCCAGGTGGCGCTGTGGGTTAAACCACAGAGTCTAGGGCTAGCTGATCAGAAGGTCGGCAGTTCGAATCCCTGCCACGGGGTGAGCTCCCGTTGCTCGGTCCCAGCTCCTGCCCACCTAGCAGTTCGAAAGCACGTCAAAAGTGCAAGTAGATAAATAGGGACCGCTCCGGCGGGAAGGTAAACGGCGTTTCCGTGCGCTGCTCTGGTTCACCAGAAGCGGCTTTGTCATGCTGGCCACATGACCCGGAAGCTGTCTGCGGACAAACGCCGGCTCCCTCGGCCTATAGAGCGAGATGAGCGCCGCAACCCCAGAGTCGGACACGACTGGACCTGATGGTCAGGGGTCCCTTTACCCTTTAATATGATAATAAGTATGGGGTATGGATGAGAATAGTTAACTGGGGTATGGCTAAGTTATTACAGTTTTAAGCTGGTGATTTTAATGTTATTGTTGCTGCCTATGCATTCTAAAGGGTTATGTATTTTACCATGAATCTGAATATAGTAAGCCACTTTGCTTTTTGTGCAATGCTCTCCACAGGGAGGTTTGTTGGGCGCCTTCATGATATATTTTTAAGTGCCAGGCAACAAGATGTAAATGATAATAATTGATCCCTGGTATGTTTTCAACTGCAGATGATGTGGAAACCGGCGTATGATTTTCTGTACACCTGGGGAGCTCATTATGGGGACAGTTACAGAGATATGTTGCAAGACCTGCAATCTGCACTGGACAAGATGAAGAATCCTGTGACCAAACAGTGGCGAGAATTAACCGGAGCTCTGATTCTAGTCAACTGCATGGAGGTTCTCCAGGCAAGCGCTTTCTCTAAGATGGATGAAGACTAGAAGTCATCTAATTTAGAAAGGCGCCGTGGAAATTATCTTCCTGAAACACAAAGCAGTTAAATGAGAGCATTTGCATCAAGAACCGTTTAGCTCCTCTGCCTGTGAAAATTATGCCTATTGCTTCTGGCATTTATGGGCTTAAGCGTTTTTAAATGAAAATATCAAGTCATTTATTTTTCAAGCAGGACCAGTTTTCCCTTGCTTTCCTTCATACTCATATCCCTACAACAACATGTCTCGAAAGGTGTTTGTGTATAGCAGTCATAATCTGAACAGCCTTGCAGTGGGCCGCACATTTTTTGGGGAAGTTTAGCCCAGGAGGAATTTGAGCTGGGCAGCATAGTTACATTACTTATTCAGAGCGTTTTACCTAGAAATTGTTCCATATGCCTGCTATTGTCATTCTTGAGAGAACCAGTTAGGGAAACTTTGCGCACTCTTGTGAATACATGGTTGCTCTGAGGTAATTGGGAAAGCTGTTTCATCACATGTAGAAGGTAAATATATCCTTGATTACTTTACTGCAGTAGCACCTTGGCTTACGTTACCCTTGAGTAATGTAAACTTCAGGTTGTGAAAGTGGCAAACCCGGAAGTGTTTCGCCGCATGCACAGAAGCGCTCCACGTGCATGTGCAGAAGCAGTCTGCTGCTGTGTGTGCATGCGCAGAAACGGTCTCTCCGGTTGTGGAAACCTCAGGATCTGATTGGAGCTCTGGAACGGATCCCATCCACAACCAGAGGTACAACTGCATTCATTGGGTGTTTGGATTCCAGTGGAAACGGACTGTCTGAAGGCCTCTCTGCCAGGTATCTGTATTATTGACCCATGTTTCTTCATGAAAAAGTAGTCTGTCCCTTTTCTGGATGTCTTGTATTCATTTCCCCCAGCACACCAGCCCCATCTCTCATGCCCAGGTAATGGGAGCCCCACCTCCATCTTGCTGTGACCTTGCCTTCTTATTCGGCTCTAAAGCACATCCAGAACTGACATTCTGTGACTGTGGTGACATATACTTAGGGTCAGTTCTCTGCTCATTTCTCCACTCCTCAGTGCAAATGAAATGCATGGTCGGTGCATGATTGTATGGAAACTGCCCACTGGCATAGGAACCACAAAGCAATCTGCTCTACTGCTGTCATGGTTTCCGAACTTGTATCCATAACATGGTGGTTCCAACATCCACTTCCGACTATGAGGCTCTGCTTGTTACCCTTTACATCATGATGACAAATGAAACTGTTTTTAATGATTAAAAAAAATGTCTGCATCCACCCAGGTACGTCCAAAGATAGATATTATTTTTGCACCATTGCATGTGTCAAAGGTTTAATGTACATATGCAATTTATTCACGTTGTTTTTACCTGCTGTGTTTTATTTGTGTGGGCTCTTAAGTTGGGCAGTCCTAGCTTACAAGGGTCAATGGCAGCTGTTGAATCACTGACTGTCCTGTTAGCCATTACCTCTTCTGTTTGTTTGTTTGTTTGTTTGCTTGTTTGTTTGTTTTAATTCAAGAGGTAAACATCAGGGCATTAGGGACCAAATGTATTTCCCATTATTATTGGTTTGTGTGTTCTTTTTAAAAAATAAATCTGTTCCACTTTTTGTTTCACTGTAGTAAAAGCATTTTGGGGGAAATATGCATTGAGATAATGTGTGGATAAGAAGGCCACAGGCAGTCATTAGTTTCTCACTGCCTGTGGATGTCTATAAAAAGAGACTTGAGAAAAATAAATAGGCTCTAAACCTCAGTGCCATTTGTGCCTTGACAATCTTACCATGATCTCAGCAAAAATCTTAGTAGTGTGAATTAATGTTGCAAGAAATGTGGCAGTTAATCACACCTAATAGTCCTAATATGTCACACCCAAAACTGCAGAGAGAGAAATCTAAGAGTTCATTTTTTTAAAGTGGGGTGTGCACTCTGCATAGCCCCAGTTCAGACATAACAATCTCAGACCATTACACCGTAGTTTATCAGCCAATGAAAAGCCTGTGCCTGTGTGGTTGCTCTTTGAATCTCTGCTCCTCTCATGTTCCTGGCTTTGTTGCTTGAGATCACAGCTTCTTTGAGCCACAGTTTCCCTATTACATCTGCTCTCGGAAGTGGTGATTTAATCTCTGCTTATCATGGTTATTGAATCACAGTTTCCTGGTGCAGATGTACCTGGAAACTATGGTTTTAATCAGCCAAGTATGAAGGGAAGGATAGGGAGGGAGTGTACAGGTTAATGGCTCATTCTCAGACTGGTGAGCCTTGGTTTGTGGGACCAAGATTGTTAGTTGAAGCTTGCCCATAGAAGTGAACAATTCAACCACTAAGACTGTTACTCTATGGTAAGGTTATAGGATATGATTATATGCTCAGTTACTGAAACCCAGTGTCTTGTGTTCATGAAGTTCCCTGAATCTAGGGAGCTGGATTCCTTGACAGTAAAACAGATGTAGGTTTGTACTGAGGCATTGTGTTTGGACTCCCTCACACATTAACAGATTCCTTTGTGGAGGGCTCCACTTCCATTTAGGATGCAGGCCTAAGCAGCCAACATAGGAACATGGTACACTGTGAAGTGTCTGCAAGTGATAATTTCTTATATGATATTGGAAATGGTCCTGACAATGCCCAAAGAAAAGACTATGTCTTGACAAAATCTTAACAGAGGATACTGTTCCAGAACCTACTTCAGCAAGCATGTTGAGGAGCAGAAGGAGGAGTCTGGTACCTAATGAAGCAAAATAGGATAAAGGGTATTCTCACCTCCTGTCTGCATTTACTATGCATTTCCATTTACAGGTAGGTAGCTGTGTTGGTCTGCCATAGTCAAAAAAAGAATTCCTTCCAGTAACACCTTAGAGACCAAGAAAGTTTGGTGACTTCTGTTTCAGTGTATCTGAAGAAGTGTGCATGCACATGAAAGCTCATACCAAAAACAAACTTAGTTGGTCTCTAAGGTGCTACTGGAAGGATTTTTTTTTAAATTTTAAATTTTGTTTTGACTATGCATTTCCATGTATGTGTACTCAGAAGTGAGTCCTGCTGTTCCCAGTGGTAGGAATGCACAAGACTGTAGCCTTCCTTGGGATAGGGGTTGGGGAGTAACCATCATTCTTAAAGGGACTGGGTTCATTTTCACTAAATTGGTCTTCCTGGTTTTTTATATGAGCATTGCTAAATTTTATTTTGCTTGACGAAAAATATAAAGGCCTGATGTGAAGAATTCTAATAGTCTTTGTATGACAGATGAGGAAAATTGCCAACATTTTGCTTTTATGGAAGGGATTCTGGATACAGCTTCAGGTTCTAGGTAGGTTTTGACTTCAAGGGTACCTTAAGCAAAGAAATGAGGGGCTGAGCAATCCTCTAAAAAGGCAGCTCATATTGTGTTTATTTTCAAAATGCAGTTTTTGGAACTGATGTTGTAATGTTATTTTCTGATACTGTATATTGGTTTAATACTTTATTAAAAAAATACATGTTTTGTGTATTTTGATTAAACTGACTCTTACTTCTGATTTGGGACATACCACATCTGTCACAAGTGCAAAATCTCCACCACTGGACCTGCCATTGTATTATTATTATTATTATTATTATTATTATTATTATTATTATTATTATTATTTATTAAATTTGTATATCGCCCTTCATCCAAAGATGAACTAGGGTGGTTCACGAAAAAAAAATACAAAAGGAGAATACAAAACAAAAACAAAAAACCAATAGCAAGAAAATGTAATGGCAAGAGGGAAAACATCCAACCTGTATTAAATAAATAGCATTATTCTAAGCAGAGAGGATTTAGATTTTCAAAGTTGTGTATGTGTATTTTAAATAGTGGTTGGCTGACCACTTAACCAATTCTATACTAGTGGGTTGGATCTTTGAGGTCCCTTCCAATTCCATGCTTCCTTGTGGAAGGGAAGTGGGGTTGTATCTGCAGAGTCCTGGGTAGTGAAATGAGCTCCCCGTGGATCTAGAAATTGTGTTGAGTTTCCTTCTCAACCTCCCAGTGTCTTGTGACAACCTAAATTAGGAAGGTGCCAAAAATGAAGGGAAAGGGTGCCTGTGACTGGTAAATCATATTTCCCTCTAGGTCTAATTAGAGGTAACTGCTATCTATTTGAAAATGCAGGTGGGGGATCAGAACGCTGCAAGATCTTAAAGCTAGCAAGCGAGGAATATAGGTCAGGGCATTTTAAGAAATAGCTGTGGTTGATGGCATTGGGAGGTTTTGAATACCACCGACTACAAATATGCAACAAGGCTTTAGATTTTTCAGAATTTTCAGTGTCTGCGTTCCCTGACAGCCTGTGCTTTGGCTCACTTATGTGAATCTAAATGAGGCAGTGAAGCTATAAATACGCCATTTTTCATCCTGAACATCAAATGGAAGCAAGTACCACTGAAATCGATGTGTTTAGTCTCAAGATCTAATTAAGGCTTCCTTGAAGCTCCTGGGTGCGTAACAAGCAAATAACTCTTGAAATAACTTGTAGTTTAGCTTCTCCTTTAAAGGGATGTATTTTTAATGTGAACAAGTGCTGAGATAAGTGGCATACAGGTTCTTTCTCTGCCTTTCCCCACCCCGAGCTTGTAATAACTCCAAGCAAGCAGAAAAATGCAGCTTGTGTGTGATGACATACACAGCATTTCTGTACTGGACCAGCTAATATGGGAGCTCACTTTAGCTGGCTTCTTGGTATGTTCTCCCCTCCCTCCCTTGTTGAGAAATTCACATTTTTTGTACTGAGACGCTGTTCCATGGCTAACATGGGCTTACTTTTCAGTGGAATACAAAAAAAAGAAAAAAAAGAAATGCAGGCCAGCCGTTGTCTTCAGAATAACCCACGAATATTTGGTCATGTCTACAAGACCTGTCAGTAGGCGTCTGCACCATGAAACAGCTACCTGATCCCCGAGTCTGCGGAATTGTGGTTTCTGGAACAAAGCTTCATGCTGCTCCAGTTGACTGACAGTTTGGTAAATTTCTCTCCCTCTGGAAAACTACAGTGTCACAGAACCAGGCTGCTCTCACCACCAAAGGATTATCTCCCCCTGAATTTGCTAATCTCTTCTTGACACAGGAGGGAAGGTTTGTTCAGAGCTCCATATACAGAGAATTCATGCTTTGCCACACTACAGAACCTTGGTCCTCATTTTAAACATTTTTTGCTAGTCCATGTATACCTCCAGATAATATGTGACTGTAGGGGCAGCGTGAAGCAATCAGTCTAAATTCTCTGGGCTGACTAAAGCACAATTTTTAAGTATCAGTGTGGCTTGATTTACTTTTGCTAATTTAATAAAGAAACAGTTGGAAAGTGAGTTCACTGCATTTCTGCCGTTTTAACATTAGTCCATCTATGAAAGGCACAGGAGATTTCTTTCTGGGTTTGCCATATTGATTTTCATTTGTTAAGAGTAATTCTAGTTGTCTTCTAAAAAAAAAAAAAAAAGATTTCGGCAGAATTGCAACCGTGACCAACCAAACCCATTATACTATGGGTTTAGTCTTAGATTAGGGGTAGGCAAACTAAGGCCCAGGGACCGGATGCGGCCCAATCGCCTTCTCAATCTGGCCCACGGAGGGTCCGGGAATCAGCATGTTTTTACATAAGTAGAATGTGTCCCTTTAAAAAAAATGCATCTCTGGGTTATTTGTAGGGCATAGGAATTTGTTCATATTTTTCCCCAAAATATAGTCCGGCCCCCCACAAGGTCTGAGGGACAGTTTGCTGAAAAGGTTTGCTGACCCCTGGTCATAGATCTTGCCATTTGCCTTTACATTGCAGATGTAAAAGGTCTGTGACTCTGAAATGGCCCTTTGTATCTCAGGAGCAGGGGTCAAAATTCAACCTGAAGGGCACATTGCCTTTCAGACACTCTTGGGGCCACATGCTAGTCATGGGTGGGGTCAGAGGCAAATGTGAGTGGAGAAATGAATAACAATGATAGCTTTAGTACACTATTACACTAGGGAGAGTCATGAGGACCAGACAGAGCTTTGGAGGGCCACATTGTCTTCCTACCCCTGTTGTTTTTTTCTTATTTAAATCATTGACAATACAACTTGTGTGGGTTGTATCAACACTGAAGCAGTCAAATACAACATTTCCTGTTTCCTAGAGTGGACAGACGGGGGGAATGTTGCTTCAGATAGGGAGGATTTCCTGTCATACCTGCATCCTCCCCCTGTGTGTGACCAGGTAGATGGGCGTGACCCTAGCAAACCCTATAAAAGGGCTAGCCATGCAGCCATCTTCCTCTCTTTTGACTCTTTGGCTCTTTTGTCATCTTCCTCTCTGCTGGCTCTTAGCCAGCAGCACGTGACTCATCCTTACAGAGGATGGAGGCCACAAAGTAGGAAGTCTGAGACCTAGCTCAGACTTCTTTTCTCTACAAATGTAACTGTACTGACAAGATAAAGCCTGCCATCAGGATACTACTGTGAACTGAATGTAAGTAAACTTTACCATTACTGGGTACTTTGAAAGAAGACTGTCATGTTATTATTTTTAAGAGGGGAAGAAAGGGAAATACAGGAACTATCCAGTCTAGACAAGCCAGACTGGATTGCTCAACTTAAATGATTCTAATGAATCCATAAACTTGCTTCCAGCAATGTACATGGGAATGTGCTCTGCTACAAGCTCACTAGCATGAGTGAGGAGGGATAATATTTAATCAATATATCCTCTCCTACTTTCCTCAACATTCCCACAACTTGCCTATATAGTTATTGACCTCTATTCTATCATGATCTCCAGAATCCAGTGAGAAAGATCTTCTACATTGCTTCTACCCCTTTGGTGTTGAAGTAATACATGTGTTATTATCATTATTTCTGTCGTCTGGTCTTTGACCGTAATAAAGAGTGGACTGAAATGAGTTGGGGGAGAAAAGTGAGCATGATGTTGCAATGTCAGGTTTTTATTGTGAAACCGCTGCCTGTATCTTCCATAAGGAGAGCACAGATTGCAAACGGGGGGCCATCACAGTGTCAACATTTCCAGAAACGGAGAACCATAACTCCCTGATGGTGACTTGTACAGGAATTCCTCATTCAGTGCTATGTGAGGAAGCTATTTTGCTTATGAGAACTCTGCACTTGCCAAATAAGTGAGAGGCCAAAACTAAGCTGGATTTTTTTTATCACTATGCTATATCAGGTAAAATCTTGAGCAGCTGTTAATGGCCTTAAGTGTCTCAACATCTGGAAATGAGAGTGCCTGGGTTACAGTTTAAAAAGGAGGTAGGGCATATGATTTACCAGATAGATGTTTCTATATAATTTACACATACTGCTATCTTTTTTGTTTTCATGCTTTCATTGAAAGAAGCATACCGGTAATTATTTTGTCTTTCATAAATATCAGCCGAATCTGATGCCTTTGCAGCCTGGGACAAGGGACTTGATTACAGAAGCCAGCACGTATTCATTGCCCCATTATATATATGGCTTGTTGGTTTTGCTAACTTAATTTTTGCGTGGTCAGACAGCTTTGGAACTCAGACAGCTTTGACACAGGCTAGGCTGCAAAATATATATTGTTTCAAGTCAGCAGCCGAGTGCCAACTCTGAAATTTGGCACAATACACCAGTGGGTGCCAAGAGCAGAAAAACCTCACCAACCTTGCGTTCAGATACTATTCTCTGAGGCATTGCTGTTCAGCTTTCATGCATCGCCAAGATGATTGCCTTTGCAAATCATTCCCCATTTCTCTCTGTGCCAGGCACTCTTCCTCTCAAGGTGCCAGCGTTATTATTAGAAGACTGTTTTCAATAACGAGAAGAGCCATTAACTAGTGTCTTGCTCACTGCTGAGGGAGTGGTGTTCACAGTGGGCCTCGTTCAGTACTCCAGTTTCCATCGCCACACTCTGTATCTCTTCCCTGGATGTTATTTAATATTCAAGGAAGATGATGAGTAAGTCTTAACACTAAGGAGAAAATGAGAGATCCTGAAGAGCAAGGGACTTTGTGGTGGTAATTTGCAGGTTTCCTTCCAGGCCTAGTTAGCAGTGGCAAACTAATTCAGAATGTGGGCAGTGGGGGTGCATTGGTTGAGTGGTCTGCAGTTGTACGTGGTGGGGGTCAAAGACCTATTACTATTTCTGCAGGAGGCTCCTTGTCTCCAGCATCCTAGAGTCGCCCAATCAGCATGAAAGGGAAGCATTTTAGCCAATGTGTGCTCCAAATCTAAGCATTTAGGAACACTGAGAACATAAGGAGCTTAAGTTTCATGAGAACGGTGAGAGCCAGTGTGGTGTAGTGGTTAAAAGTGGTAGACTCGTAATCTGGTGAACCGGGTTCGCGTCTCCGCTCCTCCACATGCAGCTGCTGGGTGACCTTGGGCTAGTCACTCTTCTCTGAAGTCTCTCAGCCCCACTCACCTCACAGAGTATTTGTTGTGGGGGAGGAAGGGAAAGGAGAATGTTAGCCGCTTTGAGACTCCTTCAGGTAGTCATAAAGTGGGATATCAAATCCAAACTCCTCCTCCTCCTCCTCCTCCTCTTCTTCTGTGCAACGGAACTTCGCGGAAAACACAACTTAAGTCACCCCAAAAGAATATATTAGCGCATGCCAAATCACTTCCCAAAATGCATGGAAAATAGGAGATCTAGCTGAAAGGCAACGCCGAGATCTGCATTGATCTTATAATTATAGTATCATAAGATTGTGCAATAATCTTAGAAGGTTGCATGACCTTAGAGGGACTGTGGCTATGACCATCGTGAAAGGACCCTGCACTTCTGGAATTGACTCGTGTGGGGGTGTCACATGATTCAGTGCTCCCTGCAGATGCAATTAAGGAAGGTGCGCTGGGCTTGTCAGCAGGGTCATGCCAGAATTGCCAAAGGTCCTGCACTCCTGCACGACCCTTTGAGGAGCCGGCTGCATGGGTACTGTGTGTGTGTGTGTGTGTGTGTGATATCACACATGCTCGATGGGCCTCCCAATTTTGGGCACAACTTGACACCTGTGCCTGGTGGCATGGAGTTGCAAGAACAGTCTCTTGCTGGCAGAGTCATTGCTGTTGGCCAGGAGGTGGCCGTGACAAGGCAGTAAGAAAGATGGGGCTGTGCTGACACAATGGTAGAGCCAACACAGCACTACTGTCCAGTTCTCCCCTCTGGTAAGTACCAGCACCTCCATGGCTAGGAGGCTATTGCTGGAGCTCCATCCCACTGCTCTCGCTAATAAGAAGCAACAACACATACGGCTGCCAAAATATACAGGAGGGTTCAGGAGCCAGATCTAAAATGAGAAGGTTTAACTGCATTTTCTAGCGAGACGGCCTAATATGTGCTTCCCAGACTTATGCATGTGTAAGAACGCAGTTGTCAATCTGATGCTCCCCTTTGCCGCATTTAGTGATGCTATTTCGGTTCAAATGCATGCAAAACACAATATTTTATAAGGAAAACACACATAAAAATGTATAATTTAGCAGGAAACGTCTGGAAGGGCACATAGGCATGCATAATTTAGAGAGGAAGCATTGCAAAATGCGTATTTTAGGAGAAAGTTCCCCAAAACACATATATTAGGGACAATATGCATGCAATATAATGGTAAGGTCTTTTCATGTAACACCCCGCCCCCCGACGTAATCCACAGATAATGCAGCTTACAACTGAAAACGTGACATAGAGCAGAAAAAGGCTGATCCTTCCATCCCTCTGATTCACAGCTAATATTAAGCCTACACATTTTGAGGGAAACTGTTACAGTCCATTTCAGAATGCAAGTGAATGATGGCATGAATCGGCCCTCCCTGCAGATATTAAAGCTAGTACGTGTGAGGGAAGGTCAGAACAGTTCTCAAAACAATGTTTTAATGGCATTAGGAACTCTTCACAGCAACTGGATATAAATTTGTGAGCATTTTGATTTACCACCTTTCCTGAATGATTAGTTCTTCTGGAATCCAAGTGTGCTTAATGTCTGCACGAAGGAGAAAAGTGAGATTACCAGTATGATAGAGTTTTGTTTCTCAGCTTCCAAGTAATTGATTTAATATTGATGACAGTGAAGCATTATGTAAATAATATACTGTCACCATTACTGCACATGTCAGCTTTTCAGAATGATTGCTGACCTTTTCCGCAAAGTGCCAGAAGCTTCTCACTAGACTTGCCTTCATCGTAAAACTCAGAATAGGTTGTGCTTCATAGCACCAGGCAGCCAGAATAAAGGACCCTCAGGAGTATTCCCCAATCTTCTGTTAAAACAATGGACATATCTGCAGAGGGGGGGGGGGGTTCAATTGTTTCTCAGTGTTAGTGAACTAAATCATGTGCTCAGACTTTGAGACACTGTTGTTGTTGTTGCTGTTTTAACGTATTTTTATTAAAGATTTTCTTGATTTACAAAAGTATGTGCAATGTCAATACATGTGAAGCAGTTAGCCCACCTTAACCATTGAAACAAGGAACCAGGTAAAGTTGGCAGTAGCGGCATCATTAAGTGGATAGTGTCATTTTACAGTTTAGTCACTAGGTGGCACCGAACTTAATTGTATCTGGGGAGAGTAAGGAGTTTTATGTTCATGATTTTTCTCCTGTTTGTTTGTTTCTCATTTTTCAAATCTTATATTCAGAGATAAACCAAAAACGATAGATTCACCCACCCCTAAGTTGCACGTACCCACACACACACACACAGAACACAGGGTTCCTTAGGCCACTTGCGGACAGATATGTCAAATGTGCTTTCCTTCAGTTCTACAGCTCTAGGACAACTATCAGATTTCCACAAAATTTTCTGGTGTGGGATGAAGGGAGCAGCAGCAGCAAAGCAGGTTCCCCAAAGCTACTCCTTCTCTGACTGCTGGATGGGGCCCTGCTGACCCCCCCCCCCCCCAGTTGGGAGTTCTAGCCCCGCAGTGGCTCCCAGACATTTGGCTCATGGATCTGGAGATATCTGAACATTCAGTGGCATCGGTGAAGAGTTTTAACGATAAGCAATCTGCGGATATTATATTGCCCGTTGCTATTGTTGTTATGACATAACAACAGCAACCTTGAAGCCACGATTATCTCATGGTGGTTTTTCTAGTGTTCTTCGGCTTTCCCTCTATTTGTATTATGTTACTTGGTGACACAGGGAACATTATAAATCATAGGACTATGAAGATGGCACTTGGCATATGCATTTCTGTTCCATGGATGCTCCTGTTTCCTGATTTGTCATCTGTCTTACTGACTCATTGATGGCATGTGGTGGAAATTACTGTTAAGTTTTTGACTGCTCAACAGGCACATCTGACACAGCAAAGATCATATATCTCAACTCTTGCTGTTTTGTGATGAGCACGTTGGACAGGAGTCATCTGTGCCATTTCCTTGGGCAAGCACATGCTCTTTCTGTCACTTCCAGTATGCCCCAAAGTTGATAATGGAAAACCTGTCCTTTCAAACTATTCCACACCGCAGTGGAAAGATCTCTGCATACAATGTCAGGGATGGGGCCAATTCCAGTGAGTGCACACTTTGACCTGAAATGTATCTCAGCACCATTACATCTTGAGCTATGTATATGATTCTGGATACTATCCGTGGAGTAGAGTGATGTTTTCTGGAGTAGCCTGGGTAGCCTGATCAATCTAGGCTGTCCCTGTCCAAAGAAACGTGGTGCACTTTGACATTTTGACCACCTGATTCACCGACAAATTTTCCGAATTTCAGCTTTGGGGCTACTAATAAATTGACTCCAGTCTAAATATGGGATGTCCACTTCCATACCTTCTTCAGCAAATTTATGCCTTTACTCAGCAATGCAGAAGGAGCCCCATACAGACAATCAACTGGAAGCTATATTCAACCATTTTGTAAGCAAATGTAACAATAAGCAGAGAGGATATACTGGTATATATAAAAGCAGCTAGATGAATAAAAGCATACTGGAATAAAATGAGTTAGTGAAGGGGCCTGAGGCACCTCCCTAGGTAGCTGTTTCATAGTCTGATCATCACTGAGAAGGCCCATCCACCACACCAGATATGGGAAGGGACATGGAAGAAGATCTCCATCATGAACTTCTTCTGTGTATCTGAAGAAGTGTGCATGCACATGAAAGCTCATACCAAGAACAAACACAGTTGGTCTCTAAGGTGCTACTGAAAAGAATTTTCTATTTTGTTCCATCATGAAGTAAGTTTTCAGACAGATTTATATAGGAGGAAGGGATCCTAAATAATAGGCCTTAGCCTAGGGCTTGCCGACCAGAAGGTCGGCAGTTCAAATCCCCACGACAGGGTGAGCTCCCGTTGTTCGGTCCCAGCTCCTGCCAACCTAGCAGTTCAAAAGCACACCCAAAAGTACAAGTAGATAAATAGGTACCGCTCTGGTGGGAAGGTAAACGGCATTTCCGTGCGCTGCTCTGGTTCACCAGAAGTGGCTTAGTCATGCTGGCCACATGAGTGCCGCAACCCCCAGAGTCATCCACGACTGAACCTAATGGTCAGGGGTACCTTTACCCTTTACTAGAAATTTAGGATACACTGGCTACTTGTATCTTTTCTGACACCTGTCTTTGCAATATGGTGTGTGCACAAACTGGTGCCATCAGCATGGAGAAAATAACTGGGTTCGCGACACACGGCAAGCTTCTGCACGTTGAAACTCAGCTGGCCATGTTGAATGACGGCATGTAGTCTTTGCACAAAGCAAGCAGTATATCTCATAGTAGCCCAGTTTGCTTGTAATGCTAAGCCAAGCTATGGGTGAATTTATATTATGGCTGCTGTGCGCCTCCACAGGTTCTTCTGTCACCACCCTACCAGACGTTAGGCCATGGTATAGCTTAGCATTATGCCCAAATCCTGGCATTGTGGTTTGTCTTGCACCAGGCAAACTATGAATGGTAAACCAAGCACATGCCTTGGTTACAACTTAGGGTTTGTATAGAGTGAGACAAACCATGAACCTTGGTTTTGAAATAGCTCTAAGCTAAACCATGGATTAGCCCTGGGTAGCTCAGGAGCAACAGGACTGGAGTGCAGTGACTGCAGTCTTTGCTCTGGGAAACCAAACATTTTTTTGTTCATGCTAAGTGCCCACTGGCCCCCCCCAAAGGTTGGTGACTCCTGCTGTAACTGGTTGTTTCACCTGTGAAATTGGCATCCAGACTGCAATGCCTAAATCTGCTTCAACTTTAAAAGGAAATCCTTCTGCAATACTTTTTATAACTTGACCCTAATACAAAAATACTAACTTTCCCAGTCTGGTGGGACTGTTATACCCATAAACCTGGTTTATAAATGGGAGGGACTGGGACATTTCCCCCTGAAACAGATCAAGCCATGTCGAGATGCCAGAGACCCATTCTTCCATAAAAGCTCGTTTTTATTTTTTTTCCTTTCTTGGTCTAGTACTAGGGTTTAGAGTGCGAAAGCAGTCTCTGTTGGTGAAGTCTAAAAAACAACTCTACTGGCAGAAAGAAATTTTGCCCGAGGCCATTTCCTGGGATTGTTGCTGTTTTTCTGACAATTGTTACCACAATTATATACCCACTTATTTGGGAGTGAATCCCATTGAACTTAATGGAATTTACTTCTGAGGAGACATGCATTCGACTGCTTAACTTATATATGAAATTCCTAAAACATTTCACTACTCAAGTTTGAGATAGATACAATCGCATCTAAAAGCAAAATGCAATTAAAACTATCAGCCTTCCACAACCTGGTTCCCTCCACAGGTTACTGCAACAGCTCCAGTCATAATGCAATACTGACAGATCTGCAGATACAAAATCTTGAAACACACACACACACACACACACACACACACACACACACACACTTAAGGAGTACACTTCTTTCACTTCTTCTACTTGTTTAAAACAGTCATGTGGAAAACTGCTCTGAGTGCTACTCCAACGCTTCATCCATTTTGTTTCTCATCTCTGCTAAGTTGGCAGCTCACCAGATGGTGTCTCCATCACTTTGTAAATGTAGTTTATGAGGTGTTGAGTGAGTCCTGAGGAGAGAACAGAAGGCACAAAGCCAACGTAGAAATTGACTGAAAGGAGAAATGCCAAAGGGAAAAGACAGCATGGAGAGGAGAATAAACTAAAATGGTAGAGTGGTAAGTCACCAACAGTGCTCTGTAAGAGTTGGTGGGTTGTTTCAAGTATTTGGAGAGCACACGGAGAACCAATTTCAGCTGAATGTGAGGAAACCGCTTGAAGCATCCGTTGCGTTGAGGCATTTCAATTGCTTTCGTTTGATTTGCTCATTGCAAACAGCGGAAAGTCTGTGAATTTTGATAATAAACCTGATTTGCAGTGGGGGTTGAATAATTTTTGATTGCAAAAGCCCATAAAAGTAATAAAAGAACCTGTATATTTGAAACTAAATAAAAATACCTGTATTATGAAACTCCAAGAAGCCTCCAGTGCCCCTCCCCCTTTGAAAGGAAACAAAACCAGTGTGAACCCTGCACCCTTGGAACCTCTCCCCACTCAAAAGGTAGGTGGATTCTGGATTTGAACTCAGGGGTTATGGCTGAAATCATGTCACCTTGCTAGATGGTTGCTGGATAGTTCCCTGTCTTGTCTCAGATTCACACCTGTAGAAGAAGCAGTTGTGGGAAATGCCATCCCAGTTCCAGTGGTGATGCTGTTAACTCTGAAAGGTAAGGTGGAAACAGATATATTTAAAGGAGAATAAGTTCTTCATTCAGCCTGTCACTGATATGCGAATGAGACACAAATTAATCTGATCAAGGGAGGTAATAGTACCACTATATTCTGCTCTAGTCAGACCTCACCTGGAATACTGTGTCCAGTTCTGGGCACCACAGTTCAAGAAGGATACTGACAAGCTGGAACGTGTCCAGAAGAGGGCAACCAAAATGGTTAAAGGCCTGGAAACGATGTCTTATGAGGAACGGCTTAGGGAGCTGGGTATGTTTAGCCTGGAGAAGAGAAGGTTAATGGGTGATATGATAGCCATGTTCAAATATATAAAAGGATGTCATATAGAGGAGGGTGAAAGGTTGTTTTCTGCTGCTCCAGAGAAGCGGACACGGGGCAATGGATTCAAACTACAAGAAAGAAGATTCCACCAAAGCATTAGGAAGAACTTCCTGACAGTGAGAGCTGTTCGGCAGTGGAATTTGCTACCAAGGAGTGTGGTGGAGTCTCCTTCTTTGGAGGTCTTTAAGCAGAGGCTTGACAGCCATCTGTCAGGAATGCTTTGATGGTGTTTCCTGCTTGGCAGGGGGTTGGATTGGATGGCCCTTGTGGTCTCTTCCAACTCTATGATTCTATGTACTTAGAGCTGTACAGGAATTAAATATTGCATCAAATGAAGTTTCTAATTTTAAAATACTTCTTCCTCCAAGTCTGTTGTGTCTTGATACACTGCATGTTAATTTCATTTTGTTTGCTTCCTTAAAAAAAAAATCTTTTGTGTTTGGGAGAGAGAGAACTGAGGCATGGTTTGTAATGCATTGTACCATTATTATTTTTTTTAAAGTGTTTGGGTGCCGTTTGAGCAAATGTTATTACTGCTCATCACATCAATTAGCAATTTAATTATTCTCTAGTCCCAGGTGGCCCCTTCTGATTCCCGCTTGATTCCTTTTCCTGAATAGCGAGTAAGCATCTTTTTCATCAGTGTAATGCTTAGCTTCATCAAGGTATCTAATAATACCCAGCAGTATAATTTTACTGGAAAATCAAAGCATAGGTCATGGCAGAGAGTATAAAATAAATAAACGGGGGAACTGAAAATGCAGTGATTTGACAGCGAGACTCCCATGAATTCCCAGCAAAAAGGGGTGTATGAATATACTAAACCCTAGAGCAGATTCAGGATCCAAACTGATAATAAAGTGTTGTATACTGAAGGCTTTGTTGCACAGCTGTGCAAAATCCATAGTGCTTACTATACGGAATAGGATTTTTTTCCACAACAGGTGTCTGTTTCAGACAGTGCCGGATTTATGTATAAGCTAAACAAGCTATAGCTTAGGGCCCCACTCTCTTGGGGCCCCCCAAAAAAATTTAAGGGAAAAAAACACCTGGATGTACATTTCCAAAATATAAGATAAAAAGCAAATAAAATAAAACCTACATACAGCAACAGTGTTTTGTGTTGTGTAGGCTTCTGTGATGTAAGAAATGGGCCCCTCCTGCTAGCCCGCTTCCTAAAATATCACTGGTTTGCTCATTTCTATATATAGGGTGCCTACATTCTGCATGGACTGCTTGCATGGCAACATGTGCAAATGGCTTTAGATACCTACTAGGTCCATAAATTACCATATATTCAACACAAAACAGCGACAATTAGTTGTTGACAAAGGACAGCTGGACATATAAAGGGCCCCATTACCTCCAGTGGCTAAGGGCCTCATCAAAACTAAATCCAGCCTTGGTTTCGGAATACACTACTTGCCTTCTCATCCTGACAAAGTATCAGGGCCAGATTAAACTCTGTGGAGGCTCCTAGACAGTTGAAATCTTGGCCGGGGGCCTTGTGTGTGTACGCTCAAGTGGGATAACATTGAACTAAGAAAGCTTGATTGTACTTTTCTTTCAAGACCAAATCAATATTATTTTGATCCGTTGTCACAGGGCCCCTAAAATGCATAACATAGCCACTGATAACTGGGAAACACTGGCCTGCAAGCACTCCAATTGGAGAATAGCCTTTACCAAAGGTGCGATGGACTTTGAAGAAGCATGAACGCAGGGCGAAAAGGAGAAACACGCTAAGAGGAAGGTATGTTTGGCAAACCCTCACGGTGATCAACTCCCACCCAGAAACCTCTGTCCACACTGTGGAAGGACGTATGGATCCAGAATTGGCATCCACAGTCATGGACTCACTGTTAAAACCATGTTCATGGAAGACAGTCTTACTCGGCTATGAGTGATCGCCAAAGAAGAAGAAGAAAAGGCATGAGGCCCATAGTCTGCAGCCTCCTTTGCCTATTTGGTAATCCAACACTGCAAAAGTATCACAGTCAATTTAATAGAATCAGAATAAAGTTTATTGTGAGGACTAAGCCTTTACACATATATCTGCATATTAATGTTAAAAATTATTACACGTAGCCTTAAAAATGGCTTCATCAGATAAAAGGGTACAATATAGACAGATTATGGAGACGAAAAAGGGACCTTCTTCCTTGTCAACAAAAAATCATTCCCTGGCTTTCATGGCCTTCATCACGTAAACCGCTGCCACATGAGAAATCTGTGGATTGGCATCAGCTAATAAAAATTTTACACGATCTTCAGGGTTACTTATTGAGTTGGGTATAGTTTGCAGAATCCCACCACTAAAGCTTGAATAAAGAGGACAATGAAGAAAGTAATGTATAAAGTATTAAGTAGTGGGTGGACATAGCAGACGACACAGTGATTCTCCAAGCAGCTCTCTTTATTCTCAGGCTGGAACAGAACTCGACTGAAGGGCTCAGCCAGCCTGCTTATATAGTACTCAGTAACATGCAACAGTAACAACTCTCTCTAGCTACCCAATCCATGAACGACACTCTCAATCCTTCATTTGCATGTTGTGGACCTGAGTGAGAACTGCAGCCACAGTGGGCAGAGTGAAACTATATACAGAACACCCCTAGTGGCCTAGGGTGAGAACTTCAATACATAACATAAAGTCCTCTTTAGTTCTCATGGAGCAAGGACACAGGCGGTGCTCTAATGGAGTTATGGCAAATCTGCCGGCCAGATACGTTGTAGGTATTGTTTGGAACCGAGCCATAGTAAAAGCTCTCCAAAGAGTGGGGTCAGTGATATCTACCAGGTAACTGGCACAGACTTTCCCCTTACTGACAAATGTCAGTTCTGTCCTTACGGACAGATAGTCTGAACCAATGCCTAAGCAACCACTCACGTCTCTTGTAAGTCAATAAAGTTGTGGCCAAAATTATGCCAAAAACCAAAACCAAAAATTATGTCTGTGGTGTGAATTTATTTGAGGGGTGGTTTGGGGACCTTGACACACAAAAGTCTGGTAGTAGTTGTTCTCTTTGACATCTGGTGGAAGGGCATTCCACAGGGCGAGTGCTACTACCGAGAAGGCCCTCTGTCTAGTTCCCTGTAGCTTGGCTTCTCATAATGAGGGAACCGCCAGAAGGCCTCAGCGCTGGACCTCAGTGTCCGGGTAGATTGATGGGGGTGGAGACGCTCCTTCAGATATACTGGACCGAGGCTGTAGGACAATACATGCCAATGTTATGTTTCCATTTCTGCAGTAGACTAGTTTCTTCACACACTTGCATACCCTTCTCTATCCTCCATTCAGGGAAGCAAAAGGCATTGTCAGAATTGAGAAACACATTCCAGCCAGGCTCAAACACTCAAAGAGCATGTGAAGCAGAGCTTGTGAAAGAGGTGTGGCCCTGTGAGGGGGCATGGTATGGAGAGGGTCCTGGAAGCTATATGAAGAGGTTTGCAGGGCCAGATTTGACCCCTGAGCTTGAGGTTCCCCATCCCTGCTTTGTGGTGTGAACAACAGTACTCTGCTTGTACTCTTCCAGATCTTGACCCCCAACTCTGTGGCCCTTTGCCCCTGGAACTAAGCAACTAGGGACACAGGGAAATGGGAAAGCAGCTAGGCTCCAAACATCCCCCTCCTTTAGAATATTAAAAAAATGCTACCAGATGGAGTTAGGGCCATCAACAATTTAGTTTGTAAAATAAATGGCACTTTTTAATAGGTTTAGCAGTTGCACATGTAGCGTGGCTGATAAATATTTACTCACTAGAATATTTACGTTGGCTGTGTGAGTCAATTTTTATCACCGTATTGTGTACAATTAAGTTTACTACCATCCCAAATCCCAAAGCTGCTTGGCACAGATTATGAGCAGACAGGAACTTATTTAGTACTGAGGCTACATCTTTAGGCTCTTGGGCCAGTATTCTTTATTTGTGCTATGTATCAGATTTATAAAATATGCCTATTTTTGTTGTGTGCTGTATGGAGACACTGCTCTAGGCATAGGGGCCAACTCGATGGGCCTGAGGACACCTCAGTCTCTCCCCCCCCCCCAGTATGTGGGGATGGGGCTGAGCCCCCTAATCTTGAGAGACTGGGCCTCGTCAAGCCTCCCTGCAGTGGTGGTGGGTCTCACTGGGTCATGCAGCCTCCTCCTGATGCGTGTGACATCACATGTGTGTACTGCATGTATGGTGTCACACGTACATGATGAGCTCCCCACAGGGTTGGGCGGAGCTCAGGACCAGTGGCTCTAGGGCAGTAGCTCGGTAGTAGAGGATCTGCCTTGCATGCAGAGGGTCTCAAGTTCAATCCCTGACGTCTCCAGGTAGGGCTGGGATTGTCCTTTCTCAGAAACCGTGTGAAGTTGCTTCCAGTCAATACAGAAAATGGTGAGCTAGCTGAAGCAATGGTCTGACTTGGTCTAAGGCAGCTTCCTAGGTTCCTGTGCAATTTAGGCTGCAGCTCTATACTCACCTACCCAGTAGGCCTTAATTCTGAATAAGCATGGGTAGGATTCCTCTGGTAGTGGAAGTGTGCTTTGCTTGCTCAACTATACCACATAATTCAGAAAATGCAAATCAACTCTAGTAAGCCCAAAGGAATTGGACCATGTAACCTCCCTTGACTCCATGGACTGTAGAAAGCAAGTGTGGCAGGATGGTTAGAGTTTTGGACTAGGTGTGGGGAGAGCTGTGTTTAGAGCCTCCTGCAACTAGGAAGCTTACTGTGTGATCGTCAGCCAGTAAGCTCTCAAGCTAACCTGTGAATTAAAGGAGGGGGTGAAATAAATAAACAAACAAGCTCAAATGTTATGGGTCTCCATGATCTTTCAAGAACCCCCCCCCCCACTATGGTGCTTCTGTCTAAAAGAGACCCACAATTAAGGAGCATATAGGACCTCTTTCATGATTGTTAAGGGTAAAGGAACCAGTTTGGTCAGATCTTGCCCTGACATGCCCTTTGTTCACTGGCAACTCAGTAGCTACCTTTGTGAATGTGCAAGAAAGAAGGGAAGGTAACTTCCCCTAGACCTTGAGGTACCCAAAACCCACACTTCTTAGGACTTTGGAGAACTATAAAAATGGGCCTGAAAACATGTCAACGTGCTGTCCTGAGTCTGTTGTCATTTCCAAACTGTCTACCTGCAGCGGCTCCATGCAGTGCCTATTACAACAAGAGTCTAATTTCGAGGTTATGCACAGCTCAAAGAGAATGAGTCTATGTTTTCTGTGGAAGCAAGGAAATGAGGAAAGAGCCCCCACCACTTGTATGTTCCTCAGATAGCACGAATCACACTGCATAGATTAGCTGCTTGTATGTGACCACACACACACACACACGCTCACGTATCTGAAACAGATTGAGACGATGAGTCACACAGTACTTGGAAGCATTTCCCAACTAATGAACTAATTTGCTCCTACAGTTCTTTGTTGAAGCTAACATTTTCTGCTTTTATTACGAAGCTGTTAAATTGTACTCATTACGGTCTTTGTTAAGTTTCCCCCTTTCGGTTTTATATGTATTTGTACCAAGTCATTAAAGTAGCAGCTTTGTCCCACAGAGGAGACGTGTGAGGAAAACTATGTGTGTGTTTGTGTGTGGAATAAACAAAGAATACAGCACTTATTTCCATATACCCCTCACAGTTTCGAGAGCTGGCCTGCACCAGAGACTGATAAGGACAGTACTGGCCCTATCATTAGGTAGAGTGGGATGACCCTCCCTCAGGCAGCTGATTTTGGCAGTCATGAAAGGGCAGCAACTTGTTAGTTATTTAAGTTATTTTTATGTTGGTGCGCAAATGCCCTTTCTGGGAATAAAACTATCTCCATTGTCCAGGGGCGTCGCTAGTCGGGGTGGTGGGGGCGGTACGCCCTGGGTGCCAGGGGAGGGGAGGGGAGGGGTGACAAGTGGCGGCCCCTCCCGCCACTCCCCAAGGGGAGCCCCGCCTCCCGGCACCCTGTCTGTGCAGCGCTGCTGCTCCCGGGGCGACGGAGCGAGTGGCGGCGCATGGAGAGTGGCAGGAGGGGCCGCCGCTTGTCACCCCCACGCACAGCCGCTTGCTCCGTTGCCCTGGGAGCAGCAGTTTATATTAAAACAATATAAACTAAACACATGCAAACAGTTTTGTTTCATTTTTTTTTAAAAAAAGAAGGACAGTCAAAGGTGACTATGGGGTTGTGGTACTCATCTCAGTTTCAGGCCAAGGGAGCTGGCATTTGTCCACATACAGCTTTCCGGGTCATGTGGCCAGCATGACTAAACCGCTACTGGTGTAACGGAGTACCATGACGGAAACCAGAGTGCATGGAAACGCCGTTTACCTTCCTGCCGCAGCAGTACCTATTTATCTACTTGCACTAGTGTGCTTTCAAACTGCTAGGTTGACAGGAGCTGGGACAGAGCAATGGGAGCTCACCCTGTTGCGGGGATTCGAACCGCCAATCCTCTGATCGGCAAGTCCAAGAGGCTCAGTGGTTTAGACCACAGCGCCACCCGCATCCACTGTAAGAACAGGATGCTGGACCAGATAGATGGTCACATTGGCCTGATCCAGCAGGGCTCTTCTTATGTTGTTAAAAGCAATCCACAAAAGGTCCACAAACCCAAATAAAATTATATTAAAAACATAAACAAAAGTCTGGCAAGACATAGTGTTCTCCTTTAAAAATGTTATCCGTAATGTTATGCAAACAAAAGGAAAACTAAATAAAATTTACAGATACCCGAATAATATTATATACAAGCATAAATTGTAACAGGGCAGTTGGGTAATTTTAGACTTCTGCCTTAACAGTCATACAGTGGACTTTTTAGGTGCAATGTGTATCACCACGCTTACTTTGAAATGTGGTAAGGCAGCCCTGCTGGATTTTTCTTTTGAAGGAAGGGGCAGGGATGCAGGAAGCAGGTGCAGTGGGGGCTGCCCACCCTGGTTGTCATCCCAGAGGGGTGTGTGTGTGACAAAATCCCCTCTGGGCATATCGCCCCCTGGGTGGATCATGCCACCGCACCAATCGCCCCTGTAGGTGGATCGCCCTGCCTCCGTGAGGGGCGAGCCCCCATGGGCGGATCACCCCACCCCCAGATGCTCAGCATGTATGCCGCTCTGGGTACCCAAGCAGCTAGCTCTGCTGATGGGGAGGGGCCTCTGGTTGCTCAACAGACCCTGAATTACTGACAGACTACACAGAATGACACACTCTGAAGTACTGTCCTGATAGGCACTGAGTATTGGGGGGGAGGCAGGGATGGAGCAAGGGGGGGCGGTCCACCCTGGGTACTGTCCTGGGGGGGGGTGACACTCTGAGGGCAGACCCCACCCCCGCGATTGATGCTGGCGCCGTGGCAACTTTTAAAACGCTGCAACGCACGAACAGCAGCATAGCGTCTGTGCTGCTGTTCGCATGCTACAGCCTTAAAAGTTGCTGCACCGCACGGAAGGGGTGCCGGCCGATCGCGCCCGCCATCTTGGGTGGACATGCGCATGTCCACACATGCGCAGTCCACCCAGGAGGCTGTGCACACGGCGTGACATTAGGGCACGCGCACTAGGGAGTGGCACACCGCCCCCCCGGGGGGGGTGCCTTCACGTTTGCTGCCCCAGGCGGCAAAGTGGCTTGCTACGCTGCTGGGGGGAGGCACCAGGAGGTATCCAAAAAAGGAATCAGAAATGCAAGAGCCAGATGCCCCACCAGCATTTTCTGTTGCAGCAACGATTCCATGCCATCAAATTTCTTGTTGTTTGTGCTTAAGGTTACATGTACATTTTGTACTAAGCAAATGGGACATTGGGACAATCAAGTTGATCGTTTATTCATTTGATGACAGGACTGTACATGATAATGAAGAAGTACCAAATTAAAGTCACAAATATTAATGACCGCTACAGTAGCTAGATATGTGCTATATGAAAGTGGGCAGAGCAATCCAGTAGGAAGCGGGGTTGAGGAGCATTCCATGGCAGAACAAGCACAGCATCCAGTCAGCCAGATGGGAAATTTTCCCTCCAGCCTTTTCCTTCTCTCCCCCATCCTGCTTCTGCATCCAACTGACCGCAGTTGGAGAGAATAGCTTACTGCAGTGCCGAGACTGGTATAATTTTGGGACCTGTTTGGGGACATGCCAGGGAATGGAAGGGACTTGGGAGCCCATGGATTCCCAACTCCCCAAAAACACTCCTTCTCAACACGCACAGACAACACGTCTCTGGAACAGACTATTTTAGCCCACCCTGCTGGCAGTCCACTCGTGGCCAAACAGCAATAGCATTTGAGATTTCTATCACAGTTGTGCTACTCTCTGATGTTGCACGGGGTGGTTGGGGGGCTCCAGTGGTGAATGTGCCAACTTGCTAGAAGGTCTCCTTCTCCACTAGCAGAGTAGCACTTCCACCGCATCCTATCTCTGCCCAGTGTGCTTTTGGAAATCATACCCTTATGACCCAATTAACATTAATCTAATGAAAATGCAAAAATGTAACAAGCCTGGCTACACAGTTCTCCCCTTCTAGAGAACAAGACACATCATTATTCATCATTTATTATGCCTTATTCAGAAAGGCTCAACAAACTATACCACAATTTAAGGTTCTGCTAAGTCTGGCAATGTTTTTGTTTTTTTCCTGCTGATTCCAATTATCTTTCTCATTTTAGAAAGCTCTTTGCAGTTCACCATTGAGGGTGGACGGCTTGTGAAAGACAAGCTTGTGTTGTTGTAATAAAGAAATATATTTGTTCAACAAACACACGCCTGATGCACACAGAGAAGTTAAGCATCTACCAGGCCTTCTATGCCAAGCCTACCAAATTATTTTCAAGGGACATTCATCTCTAGCTGGCAGTTGGCAGCAGCAAGACTGACCTGATGATGATTTAGATGAGCCAGGAAAATAGAATGAGTTGCAGAAAAAGTGCTGAACATATCTAAATATAAAATTCGCTGTGGCCATCCGAACTGACTCAGCAGAAAGCTTTACGTTTGAACTCCCCCCCCCCACCTGCCATTGTTTTTTTTATTTTGTTATTCGCATGGCTTATCTTTGCAGGTACAGAACAGAGGAATGCGACAGCTCAAGTAATCATTTCTCACTTTGGTTTAAGCAAGTTGACAAGATTTCCAAGCACAATTCACCTATAGGATAACAGCATTGACTTTAGACTCCCCTTCTCCCTGCAAGGTTCTGCCGAGGAATTTTAGATGCTGACAGTTTTGCAGGCTCCAGTGCACAGAAACAGTATAGGTTAAAGCTTCTTTCCCACCACTGCACTGCCAGGTCAGGAAGAGTTTAATTTCTTTCATAATTTCTGCATGCGAGGCGTTTATAGGCACAGCATCAGCCGCAAGAAAGAGCTTGAGAGCCCTGGAGGGAATTTGAGGTGGGGGAGAAATCTGGTTCAGTTCACCTGTAAAGAAAAGCTTAGTTCATTCACAGTTCCTGAAACTGGAGCACCGCCATTCTTCGAAATTCACTCTTCTCTGAATTTTGCAATGAGCTACAAATCTACCAATAGTGGCATTGTCTAATAACAGTAACATTTTCTAACATTTTTATCAGACTGTCAATGAGAATATCATATCAGCCTTGCAGAAACGAAGTTATACTTCACCCAGAGCATTCCTTTGATCTATCAGGCTAGTAACTACCCAAAAAGGAGGGTTGTTTCTAGATGTTCATTTCATTGCTTTATGGAACTGAAGGCAGTATCTACTACTAAACTGGGTTGGGAGGGGGACAAAACATGCACCCTAATTTCACATTATACATAGTAATGTGGTCCACGGTGTGGGGGTGTTGGGGGGCTATTTTGCAGAGTGCTCTCTGGCATGCAAAGGAAAAGAATGTAAAGGATCAGAACCAGTGCTTTTTTTTTCTTTTTAAAAAATGTTTAGGGGTACTCTCATTTTCCTACTCATATTGAAATACTGCCCCTCAACGAGGCCAAATTTAGATTCACAAAATGTTTAGGGATATGCGTACCCCTGCATCCCCCAGAAAAAGACACACTGATCAGAACATAGTAAGAGTTGTCCCTTATACAGTCCCTTTATACCAGGAGTCAGCAAACTTTTTCAGCAGGGGACTGGTCCACTGTCCCTCAGACCTTGTGGGGGGCCAGACTATTTTTTTTTGGGGGGGGGGAATGAACGAATTCCTATGCCCCACAAATAACCCAGAGATGCATTTCAAATAAAAGCACACATTCTACTCATGTAAAAACATGCTGATTCCTGGACAGTCCGCGGGCCGGATTTAGAAGGCGATTGGGCTGGATCTGGCCCCCAGGCCTTAGTTTGCCTACCCATGCTTTATACAGCCACAGAGAAAGTGATATTGGATCTTCTGAGAAAAATAGTGTGGTCTGAGCATGCTCTGCTTGAGTTATAATGAGCCAAGCCTGGGAGAAGATCTGATAGCATTTTTGTTTGTGCACTGTTATTTTCTCAGTAAATCAAACCAAACCCCAGGAAGGAGGCGAGTTACAGCTCTGCAGAGTATCAAGCATTTTCTTTTCTCTTTTTTTTTTTTGAAGAAAATAGAAAAGATTTCAGCTCGCAGAGTAGTATTTTGTCTTCTGAATCTCCTAGGGCACCTTGGCGTAATTGCCTGCCTTTCTTTCAGATAGAAGATTGCCCGAGGCAATGCCAGGCTTCAGCTTGGCCTCCAGAAGTGCATAGCTGTGGCCCAGTCAATGATTATCTAGTTCCACACTTCCCACACTACTCCAGTTGCTTTAAATAATAACAAGAGTTTCTGAAGAGTGTGTGGTTCAAGGCCAAGTTCTTTCCACAGGGCTCCATCCCACTTCCAATCCAAAAGGGAGCTTGTGGGATTGATTGCACTCAGTTGCACTCATGTTCTGCTCATGGGCTTCCTGCAGGCATCTGTGAGAACAGGATGCTGGACTTCGTGGACCTTTGGCTGGATCCTGCAGGTCCTTCTTATGTTCTTATGCAGAGCCATCTTTTCCATTTGGTTTAGCGGCGCCCTGCGCCACAGCGCCCACCCAGCAGGGGCTCCTAGCAGCAGTGTCCAGGAACAGCTGCGCCTGCGCCGCACGCTGCTTGTGTTCGGGGCGGCGAGCGAGCCACTGCCGCTGAGGCAGCCAGCTCCAGGCGCTTGGCGCATCATGCTGGTGGAAAGCATGGTTTGCCATGTTTAAACAGCAGCAGGCGGGCTGCACAGACCATTCATGTCCTCTCTGCCATCTGCAGTGAAGGGCAGGAGTAAAGTTGGAGCGCGGAGGGGAGGGGAGGCGGTCTCCTGGGCCAAGCCAGGTGCATGTGCCCGTCTGGCCAGTCTGGGGGGTGGGCACTTGGCTGGCTTGCATGCCGTCCCCTCCCCTCCCCTCCCCACCTCCTTTGGCTGCGCCGCACAGGTTCTATGACCCCGAGGTTCCAAGCGCCAATGACACGGATTCCAAGGCTCAGATACAGAAGCAGCAGCAAGAGGAGGCGGAGAAGCAGGCGCTCCCGCAGCCGCCACTGTCGCCAGCGCTGCCACCGGGCAATAGAGGAGAGCGCTGCATGCACAGCCTGAACTCTGCCTCCCAGGTCTGGCCGACGGAGTTCAGTGGCGCAGGAGGAGCAGGAGCAGCCGCCGCAATATGAACCACTGCCTTGAAGCAGCAAGTGCAGCCAGCTGCTTTTCCTTGCTCTTGCTTTGAGAAGTCAGGCAAACACACAGCAAGAGTAAGCAAGTGGGTTCTAGGGCTCAGCAGGGACCCCCCTGCTGGGGTCGAGGGCTTTGGCATGTGCCTCATGATGCTAACCCAGGATATATGTATTTGTCTTATTTAATATTCTTTGCTATTGGGACCGGAACACACTTCTTTATGGGGGCGGGCGGGATCGAGTTCTGTAAGGACAGGTAACAGAAGGCACCCCACCTATCAAGGCTTTGCTGGAGAGAAAATGTGTCTAAAGATCTGCATAAATATAACCTTCTCTACCTGCCCCCTTTCTTCTTTTTCTTCTTCCCAGGAGGGGTGAGGGGTTAAAATGAGAAGGAGCTGGATTTGTTTTGATCGCTGGCAGTTTATTAATCTTTAAATCCTACCTAAGATAAAATGGATCAGCCCTATGGATAGATATTAAAAGTGTGTGTGTGTGTGTGTGTGTGTGTGTGTGTGTGTGTGAGAGAGAGAGAGAGAGAGAGAGAGAGAGAGAGAGAGAGAGAGAGATAGAGAGAGAGAGAGATCAGACATGAGCAGCTTTTGGGCTGAGTGGCAAGGCTAGGCTTACTGGTACAGTGGTACCTCAGGTTAAGAACTTAATTCGTTCCGGAGGTCCGTTCTTAACCTGAAATGGTTCTTAACCTGAGGCATGCTTTCGCTAATGGGGCCTCCCACTGCCACTGTGCTGCTGGTGCGTGATTTCCGTTCTTATCCTGGGGCAAAGTTCTTAACCTGGAGCAACCACTTCCTGGTTAGCAGAGTTTGTAACCCGAAGTGTCTGTAACCCACGGTACCACTGTATTTGCAAGTTGTATGGCACGTTTGCACCAAGATCATATGCATATCATCCCATTGTAAAGCAACTTGGAAAAATATATATGAGAACACAGTACAGTTAAGAAAAGAAAGCTTTTGTGTGCATGCACACAAAAACTTATACCCATAACAAATGTGGTAGTGTTGTATACTTAATAATAAGTGCAATGTTAATAAATGAGCAACTTTTTTTTGGGCCTGTAGAATGCAGTTGAAATCCTAAATGTGTTTACTCAGAAGTAAGGATGGGAGAAAATTCAATTCAGTTCACATTCAAAGGTGAATTGACCTAATCTGTCCATTCCAAAACAAACCTAAACAAAATTATATGTTGAAATTCACAGTTCTCTGAATTTTGCAATGCAGTTTTCCAGCCAATGAATGTGCATACATACTCAGGTGACATGTGCTTAGAAATGCACGTTAGTCAAAATAACATAAATGCTTTATATTCAGTGAGATTGCTTTGCAAAAAAAAAATGGTCATATTATGCAATAGAGTATATAAAATCTGTATATTAGGTGGTTATTGGCATTAAAAGGGTAATAAATTTTCAGCAGGACTTTATTAAAAGAAGCAACCAGATGTAGCAATGTGGCGAACTGAATTTAAGAATGGAAAAATGAGAAACCGAGAGAACTGAATTTGTCAGGAAATTTATTAGGTTCACTCATCCCTATTCAGAAATGAATTTTGTTGAATTCAATGGACTATAAGTAAATGCCACCTTAGATCTATGAGATCTTCTTCCCTACCACTCTAGATCTGTGAGAAGGAAGTATCCTTGTCCAGGATGCATTGCAGATTATTGTCGGAATTTTAGCAGGGAGTTGAGTTAAAGGTGACTACAAGTAATCTTCTGTCACTTTCTGTCCTGTAACAGAACATTAGTAGATAACAGTCTTGCATTATTGATATGCTTTTCTTCACTTGGGATATCTTTAGTTGGGATAAGTTAGAACAGATGTGGTTATACTGTAGGGCTTGGTTATAGGCAGTGAATCTTGCAGTGCATTCTGGGTGGAACCTAGAAGCTTGCAGGTGTGTAATAGTAAACTGGTTCCTGATAAAAGATGGTGCTGAGGTGTCCATCCAGCAGAGCCAATCCGGTGCTCCCACTGGGTGGATCTGCACAGCACAGATCTCCCTGCTTCATCCTCCTCCTCCCAGTAGTGACAGAGACTCCGCTGCTGGGAGGCCTGCTCAGCGCATGAGGGCCCCAGTCCGGCCACTCACCACCTGGCCTAGAGCGGAGCCTGACAGGCTCCATAAAGGGCTGCTGCAGCTGAGCAGAGAGGGCTCCATTTTTTTTAATTGCTGTTACTTTTTACCTATGTCATTTAAAACTGTGATATTAATGCTGTATCCTTAGTTTTAGATTTTGATTTATGTGGAAATTGTTTTCCATTTGGTTGTGCATTTTTTAATGTGGTTTGTTTATTGTTTATGACTTTTGTAATTATGTAAATCTTGTCATGTTGTAAGCCACCTTGAGCATTGTTTTTAACTGTGGAAAGGCAGAATACAAATAAAATGATGCTGATGATGATGATGGGAGGCCAGGTGCACAGTGTGTCTCCTGCTCAACAACCACTCCTGGTGCCTAGGACTGCCTGATTTGTGTATTTTGGGTAGTAGACATAAGACCCGTGGGCGAGGCTCCTGGGATATGTGAGTGCAGATTTGGCTGTGCACATATATAGGAAATTCTTCCATTGTAACCTGATTGAGAGGTGGAGACGCTCTAGCTCAAGAACACAGGTCAAGACAAGCTCCTGGAAATGAAATTATCCATGCTTTGAAGGCACAAAGAGCAAACTTGAACACAGTTCTCCATCCTGTTGATTGAAGTAACCTATGTGCATGGAATTGTATGCTGGACTGCAGCCATCAGGTCTAGCCAAACATTATTACTTAATACAGATCTGCAGAGTCAGGGCTATGTCTGAAGTTCACAAAAAAACAAAAGGACTGGTATGTGAGCCAAGACCGTCCCAATCACAAGGCAGGCTTAAGATAGCCTGCTTAATTTAAGGGTGACAAATTGTATCCAAATGTCCACTACCTTGGGAATGATCTTCCAAGATGGCCCTGGGCCACACAGAGGTTTCTAACAAGTTCTGAGGATATGGGCTGCCTGGCCAGCCCTCAGAGGCCAGACTAACATATTGAACTAGGAGCAGGACTAAGTAGGTAAGGATTGACACAGGTGATTGTGTCCAATGCAGTGGGATCTTCAGAGCAAATTCAGGAAGGATATATAAAGAGAACACCCAGTATCCAGCCTAGCCTAACCTAGGTATCTATGTACATGTCATAGGTCATGTTTCTCCCTAACTCTTAAGATCCTTTTATAGGCAGGAGGAGCCTTCCATTAAGAATTCATCACTGTAGTTCTCAGATCTATGGTATAGTTTGGTTAAAACCAGACATTTACATCTGGCAGAGAGAACGAGAGCAAGAGAGAATATATATATAAATTCCTGGGTAGTCTACACTTGCAAATCAGTCCTTCTAAGGTTTTCTATTATTAATGTAGAAGTAATTCAGCTATAGAATAACCTTTGAATTCCATTGCCTCTGAGAGTTACCATTTCTGCTTTGCACAATATGACCCTGACATTTACTGAATGGAGGATGTTAATAAAATAAAATAAAAAAATGCAACAGCTAGGAACTGGGGTGGGGAGGGAGGGAATGCAACCTTCAAACCTCCTTTAGAATTCAGAATGATCTGATTCTTCCCACTGCCCCATCATATCAGGAGCTGGGCAGAGGAAGAGGAGGAGTGGTAGAGACCGCCTCCCCACCCTGACCCTTCCAGGGAGGAGGAAGAGGAAGACAGTATAGATTTACGACAGTGGTTTGCAGGAGGTCACAGCTCAGAGGCAGATGAGGGGGGAAAGTTGGGAAATAATGGAAGAGGAGGAGCAGGCAGAGCCAGAGCAGCAGCTGGCTGAGATGTTGTCACTAGAGAGCATTCCAGACCCACCATCTCCCAGAACCTGGCGAGCCTTAAAAGTAGGAGAGCAAAGAGCTCAAAGACAGAGGGCACGTAGCAGCACCTGTAGAAGTGACAAATGAGGAAGTGGGAGAGATGGGGGGTGGAGATTCACTCGGGACAACCCCGTTATCCAAGAGGCTGGGTTCTACAGCCTCTCTCTGTAAAGATTGAAATAAAAAAGGACTGTAAGAAACTTTTCCTGGTCTTTATACTTTCCAGGGCAACTAGCCGGGAGCCACTGACAGCACCTTGACACATCACCTGCAAGATACATAACATTTCTCTCTCTTCTTTCCCTTTCAATTTTATGATGCTGTTCTAAACAAAGGTTAACCTTGCTCTTGGCTTTACATGAGGCTACTTTCAGAATACATGCTAACAATAATGCAGCATATGTGCCCTGCCTGTCTCCCGTACCCTTTGTGCTGTGTAACTCCTCGCTTAAAGAGAGGTATCGTTGAACAGAACAGACAGACAATGCATTTTTGATGGCTCGCAAAGCCCCAGGAAGCCAGAAAGAGAAGCACAGTAAGTAAATTGCAGCTATAAATAAACATTGCTATCGCACCAGGTCAAAAATAGATTCTGAAATGAAGCAGGAAGAAAGACCATAAAAATATCATTTGGGTAAAGCCAAAGAACGGTCTCCCTCCCACCATCATTCCCTCTCCTGATGATAATTGTTCTGGGCCATCGCACAAGTCAACATTTTATGCTTTCCCCTGGGTAGTGGTACGTTTAGGGCAAGCTTTCAGGGTCAACATCCTTATGGGTGAGAGGGAGCATTGTTGACTCACTACACCGTTATAGAGTTTGCTTATTTACAGGTTTAGTGAATAATTTTTATTTATTTATTTATACCCCACCCATCTGGCTGAGTTGCCCAAGACACTCTGGGCAGCTTCCAACACATATAATAACACAATAGAACATCAAACATTGATAACAACAATCTGATCCAATATAAAAAGTCACAACAACTTCATAATAAACACCCTATATCAAATAAAGCAATATTCAATAATCCATTACAATCTAATCAGTGCTTTTTTTCTAAAACAATGTTTAGGGGTACTCTCATTTTGACTCAAGAAAATCACTATTTTATAATTCAAATTGGGAAAAATAAATACAGCAAATGGACAGAAGTACACAGATTCCCAAAATATTCAGGGGTATGTGCACCCCTGTATCCCCCCCCTGAAAAAAGCACTGAATCTAATAGTAAACAGTAAACATCTGAGTAGATAGTATAATACACTTCATTTACAAATAAGTACAACTGAGTGGCAGGGTGCAGAAGGAACCACACAGCAGGCTCGTCTCAAAACAGCAGCAGCACCCATAGGAGCCAACTCCAGGAAGCCGTGGGTGCTTGGGCACCTATAGTAATATAATTGTGGGGGCCGGATACCCACAAAGTCAATGAGCAAAGCTGGAGAGAGGCAGGCAGGCAGCCAGCCTCTGTGGTGCTGCCTCCGAGAGAGAAGCATTTTGGCTCCACCCCCTGCAGCCAGCTAGCAAGTCACTCTTTTCTGGGGTGTGTGTGGCTTGGATACTGAGTCCGAGCCCTTCCCCATGGAAAATGGCGCCTTGCTGGCCGCAGAGAGGAAGAGGAGCTGCCCCCAGCCTCCGCAACACGTGCGTGCAACGTCACATGCACACGCCTGCACACAGTGCTTTTGATGTCACACGCACCATGTGCAGGTGTGTGCATGTAACATTGCGTGTCCACATTATGGCGGCGGGCGCCCAAATCCAGAGGGCGAGATGGCACCCCTGTCAGCACCCCAATGTCCTAGAACTCCCAACTCAAATTGATTTTGCATTTTCAAGCCCTGCCTTTGAAGGCCTGGCAAGACGATGGCCACATCGGAGTCATACATTTAAAACACTCTTATGCCACTTTAGCTACACCAGTAAACCCCAATACATCCCTGTTGGTTTTTCTTCATTTCTATTTATGTGGCATATTTCCCGACCATCATTCTTTAGGGATATAGACCCCAGGTGACCCATTCAGCAAAATTTGCTACCTGTCTAATAAGTAATGGAGGATAAGGATCTGATGCACTGGCCTTTTGTGCATTCTCAGGCAACTGCACTAAAATAAAGATGCATCTGATCCCCAGCACAGAGATTTATCTCTTAGCAGGGGTGGGGAAACCTGTGGCCTTCCTGATGTTGTTGGACTACAACTCCCATCATCCCTAATCAGCAGCCAACGACATCTCCACAGTTTTCCCACCAATGGCTGGTAGATAGATACCAGTGAAGGGAGCTGAAATCAAGCTGGGGGAGCAATTCTAGCTACTCGTGCCAACAAGATGTGAAAATGGCACAACATACAAAAGGTAAAATGGAGGCTATGACTTGCCAGGGATTGGTACCTGGGACTGTCCATTGCAGACAGGGAAAACTGGAGTGTACAATCTCTGTGTTTGACACTGCATGTCTCAATCTGCCTGTCCAACCATAGGCTCTAATCAATCGATTCCAGGGCAAACATAGACCATTTTGGAGCTTCAGCCCTCAAAGTAACTCGGGAGAATAGAACAGGATGAATGTAGCAACTTGAAGCAGCCAGGTGTTCAATGTATTCTGTTGCTTCAGCTGGAAAGGAACAAGGTTTAATTCAGCCTCAGATGCCATAAAGTAGTCCTGGGTTCTGTCAAGAGCCATGCTAATGGCAGAAGGCTGGCGGAGAGAATTCTGGCAGCCTAATGACATGCAGATCGAGTTTATTTGCATTCATTGGAAGGGAAGAGGAAAACAAGAGCATTGCTCTCCCCCACAGAGGTTAGGAGACTCGTTGGTTGTCTCTGAGAATCTTGCAAAGGGATTAGGAATGCTGATGCACAAGGGAACAAATCAACCTGAGAAAATTAATTCTTTCAGCAAGCCTTAAGTGGGCTTCTCCCCACCCCAGCACAGAAATGATATTTAAATTGCCTTTGAGCCACACTCACAATAAATGTGTGAATGGCAGCTGGTTTTGAATCCTATGCTCAGCAGCCGGGGTCTACTTTCCCAAATCATTCCCTGCAGGGAATTTACGGGTGAAGCAAACTCATGCATCCTTCCCATCTTGACAGCTTCAAATGGGGTTGCCTTGATTCACTTTGTTGAAATCTGGTGTAAGGCAGTTGATGATTCTGTCCAATGGGAGCTCTCCTTTCAATACAAATAGCAGCGCTTGAGGGGATTTTCATCAGGACCATGATGGGGTGTGTGTGTGTGTGTGTGTGTGTGTGTGTGTGTTAAACTCTCTCTCCTCATCCATTGCACTCCCCATTCTGCTACCTGATTCATCAGAGGCTTTAAAAATTATTATTTTTTAACGTGCTTCTTAAATGCGATGGCATTAGAGAAGAAAGGTGTAATCATGTGCATGTCCCCTATTTCCTTCTCCTCTGATCTATACCACATCTCAAATATATTGATAAAGAAATGAGACTTTTAAAAAAGGAGGGAGAGAGAGAGAGAGAGAGAGAGAGAGAGAGAGAGAGAGAGTGAGAGAGAGAGAGAAGCTTCACTGAGACAATCGGTGAGCAGCAGCAGCTGAGCCTTGTGTGTTGTGTGGAATACAAATTAAAATGGAAACAGTTGCCCAGTTGTGGAATATCATTTCGATTTCAAGGTTCCATCCAAACTTCAGATCATGCTGTTATAAAGAAAATGGTCCAGTGGAATTTCTGCCCTGCTTCAGAAACGCCCTCATACTGATATGCTGAAAATGGATGCCATGTTAATTTTAACGAAACCTGTGCCCTATTTTGCCTTGAGCTTTCCCAAAAATATATATAATGATCTCTCTTTACTGTATAGGAATGCTGCTTTTTCTGTCACTTGAGAGAGCAGAAATAGAATTGCTGTCCTCCTTCCTGATCACGTTGTCTCCAAATGCAGTTCTGCAGCAAAGACGAGAGGGGAAAGGGGTCGGTGGAAAGCAAAGGAACCACCTTTACTTGTGCACAAAGTGTCAGCACAATTCTCAGATGTGCATGTGCACTTTGAACGCTTGTGGGTTGATTTCTTCTGATCTAAAACGTACATGCTCATGAGGATTTTTTTCTGAAGAAAACCTCCAGGTGCTGAGTGATGAATGAGATGATATGTCTTCCAACATTGTGGGTATTGAGAGTGCACCAGTCTTCCTTGGCTTTGATGGCCACATGGGGAACCAAACATCTAAGGACAGCCCTATGCACATGAAATCCAGGGTGCATTGGCCAAAGCCACACAATCAATTACCAGATTTTACTGAGGAAGTTGACCACAAACATTTAGCCTTCAACCGATTAACATGCCTGAATCAGTATGCTGGGGCTCAGGCCATGCTATGGCAGTGTACGCACTATAGCTTTAAAGCACATTTGAAGCACATTCTTTCCCTCAAAGAATTCTGGGCACTGTAGTTTGTTAAACGAAGGGTAAACTACAGTGTCCAGAATTATTTGAGGGAGAGAATATGCTTTAAAGGTATATTGTGTATGCAGCCTGTAACCAGGGCAATTGCCTAGGGCGCCAAAATGGAGGGGGCACTGGGCAGGCTTGGGTGGGGGACGGGCGGTGGGACGGGCGAGCAGCAGCTTCTCCGCTACAGTGGAGAAACTGCTGCTTGCCTCTCCACCATCCCCCACCTCCCGCTAAAGCAGGCTTTGGCAGGGGGGCAGGCGGTGGGGGGCGCCAGAAGGTGGTCTGCCTAGGGCGCAAGAAACCCTTGCACCGGTCCTGCCTGTAACACGCCTAGAATTTTATCCCCACCACTACTGAATTGTGATTAATAATTCTAAACTCACTTGGGCGAGTTATGTTCCACTTTCTTCTTTGAATGACTATTGGAAGTGAAATCAGTTGTCAGCTGATCATATTATTGTTGTTGTTATTATTATTAATTTAAAAATTGTATACTGTCCTTCATCACAACATAAAATTACAATATAAAAACCACAAAATACATAGTAAAAATAAGAATAAAATGAAATAGAAGTAATAATAACAACAAACCAATAGCCCCCCCCCCCCCAAAAAAAAACATTTAAAAGGGCATTGGATGCCAATCAGCCCAAGTCCTGGGTGAAGAGGAATGTTTTGCCTGGTGTCTAAAGGTGTATTATGCAGGCACCAGCTACACCTCCCTGGGGAGAGCATTCCACAAATGGGGAGCCGCTGCAGAAAAGGCCCAGGTAGGTTCATGTTGGGAGAGGCGGTCCTTGAGGCATTGTGATCCTGAGCCACTTCAGTGTCCCTCTAGCAGCTCCTTTGTATGTCAACATGGACTGCATGTCAAAAGCGAAATGGCAGAAGGATGGTGAACCAAGGGGGTGCTGTGGCTTGCACTGTGGCTACATACAAGGCAGCTGTTGGGAACACCAGAGGAAGTAGTTGGTTCAGAGGGCTGCAGGATTGAGGATATAAGGATAGGCAGAAGGACCACAGGTACAGGGGAAGGAGGAGAGAACTTTGCACAGAGATGGCAAAGGAACACAGATGAAGTAGGAGAAAGCTGAAGGGATGGGACTTACACAAGGAGGATGAGTGCTGGGCAAAAAACTCGGTGTATAGCTGGGCACTAACTAGGGTGCTTATAAAAGAGATAACAAGAGGGACATTGTGATGCTTGTCAAAAGAAGATCTGCTTTCTCCGAACACAAAAAAAAGAACAGAGTCTAGCAGGTCTCCCTTGAGGGAGCGAGAGAGTTCCAAAGGTACAGTGATGGTTGTGTGATAACTGAGAAAGTTCTGCTCCAAACACCTTTAGATTGAGCTTCAAACTACATGTTATACTTGATGGATAGAGTGAAGCTATGTCCCAGTAGGAACTTTTAAGCTAAGCGCCATAGCTGTACAGGGGGAATCTATGGGTTGTAGTTGGGGAGGCCATGAATAAATCTCCCCCACTACTGCAATTAATGTAAAGAAAGATATCTGATTGCACACTACACATTATGCATAACGTCTAGTTTGACCTCAAATCTCTGTGGGAGATGCATTTTGGATCAAGGCCTCCCATGATGATCTCAGATGATGTGAATGGATGCCTGTTGTTGTTGTTGTTGTTTAAAAATACCTTTCAGCATATTCACGTGGCAATTGATAGAATACACTTTCAAAATCCAATTAAACCCATTTAAAAGCAATAAGAATAAACTATGCAAAAAAGCATCCATGCAATAAAATTAATGATGAAAGCAACAGTAAGGCAGTCTCCATGTACAGTCTTACCTCAGGTTACAAACACCTCCAGTTACAAACACTTCGGGTTACAGACTCCGCTAACCTGGAAGTAGTACCTCAGGTTAAGAACTTTACCTCAGGATGAGAACAGAAATCATGCAGCGGCGCAGCAGTGGCAGGAAGCCCCATTAGCTAAAGTGGTACCTCAGGTTAAGAACAGTTTCAGGTTAAGAACAGACTTCCAGAATGAATTAAGTTCATAACCAGAGGTATCACTGTACACAGAACCATAAGACTCCTGCCGAAAATATAATCTAAACCATTTGTATGAATGATTGGTACAGTTTTCAGTGGTGGGAGAAGGGACATGCATCAGAAAGGACGCACACACAGGTTTCTATGTTCTTGTTCTGGATTACCTCAGCCACATGCATACTTCTGTCCTGCAGAAATCAAGAAGGGTTCAATTTACCTAACTCTCCTCTGAATTAAGATTGATGAGCTTAGAATTGCCTGGGATAGGAATGTGGTGCCATATTGTGCTTAGGAAATGGGCATTTTCCAGTGCCTACATCTTATGGCTCATTTGCCACGACCTAAAGGTCACAGACCTCCTTTCTCATTTCCATATGCTTATTTTGCCCTTGAGATTGTCAGGACAATGAAAGGGAGACAGCTGGGCTGTTTATGGAATGAGCTGGAGCTTGTAAAATTAATGTGCAGGAAGCTGGAACAACTTACCTGCAGAGCCACTCTCTGCAGCAAGGTATTTGTCAGGGTTTTCCAACTCTGACATGCAAGCCGTACAACTCCAAAGCAGTTAGGCTTGAGCGGAAGCAGTGTCCTTGTTACTGCCGGATCGCCAAAAAACTTTCTGCAAACTGGACTAAAGCCCTGCAGTCCATAGAAGTAATAGTGTTATTTTGAACTGCAAACATGTAATCCTTTGTTTAAGGGGGGGAAATCCAGAGGAGATAAACAGTAGCATTGAGTAGCTCATGAAAAGACCTGGGATTTGTATGGAGCCAGGGGAAAAAAAAGATAACAGAAGCTACAGCTGTATGAGTCAGTGGTCAGCACTTGTTTGCCTAAATGCACTTGGCACTCTCAATTTTGACCATGCCAAGCACCTGATGGAAAGCCTGAATCAAAGCCCAGCTTCCTGTTTTTTCCCCCCTAATGGGGGAGAAGGAGAAGTTGCTGAATTAATGGGGTAGTTGTGTAGGTATGTCGATATAGGTTAGTATAGGTAGGTATTATATATGAGAATCATAATTTTGGAATAAAATGTACTAAGGTTAGTCTGACCTAGATTACAAACATTTAACTTGAAGAGATTATATTGACGATCAGAGTCATAATAGGCAGCCCTACAAGATCTGCTAAGCCCCACATTATTGTTTGTTTGTTTTTGGAAGCCTTATCAAATATTTGTTAACATCTTCCTGGTAACATCCATAGTGCTGGATAAGATTTGAGCTGCAAACCTCTTTTAGAAAACCCTGAAGCCCAAGTAATACTAGACTTAATGCTTTATAATGTTGTTGCGGTGATGGTGGGGAGCCTAATTCATAGACAATCTTACAGAAAGAAAAGGCAAAGAAAGATAGTGAATTTCCTTTAATAATGCCAGAGATGAGAGGGTGAAGAAAGAGGTTAGCTGATGATAATATTCTCCTGATGCGGAAAGCAGTTGCTTGGCGGGTTTTATCTGCTTTACCAGATCAGAACAACTAAATCTTGAAGTCTTATTGCATCTCATTACAACATTAATATTATTCCCTAATGAGGATGATAGCTACAGAATGGTACTTGATAAACCTGATAGTTCTTTTTAAGAAAAAGATTGGAATCCTTCCCAGTGTGTTCATTAGTGTTCAATTACCACCATTTGGCTCATAAAAGGAAGGACTAGAATGAAATTCCTGTGTTACGAAACACCTTGCTTTACACCATTTAATAAGCACAGATGGCACTTTGCTACTGAGAAGATGCTATTTTGGGGACACCACAGAGAGAGATTGAGAACTTAAGACCGATATAAGGCATGCAGGAATGGAAGATAAAAGTCAAGTTTTTAAAATTCACTGGTGTTGAATTACTACTGTGAAATAAAAAAGACACCTAATATTTATAGTGCAACCCTATGCATGTTCACTCAGAATTAAGGCCTGTTGAGGTCCATGAGACTTACTTGCAGTGTGTTGTGTTCAAATTTATCTCTAAATCAAAGTCATTTAGTGGTATACAGTACAGCTGTACCTTGGAAGTCGACCGGAATCCATTCCGGAAGTCCATTCGACTTCTAAAATATTCAAAACCCAAAGCTTCTGATTGGCTGCAGGAAGCTCCTGCAGACAATCGGAAGCCCCGGATGCCCCGCCGGACATTTGGCTTCCAAAAATAGTTCGCAAACCAGAACAGTCACTTCTGGGTTTGCAACGTTGGGAGCCAAAACGTTCGGGAACTAAGCTGTTCGACTTCCAAGGTACGGCTGCACTTATTCTACTAGCAAAATGTTTTGCTACAATGGAATGTTGTTGGGCAAGAGAATGTATTAGCACGATGGGTTGTGTAACGTGTTCCCACTAGTGCAACATTTGTGTTGCATTCCTCTATTGCCAAACATTAAAACTCATCCCTCTGCTAGCCCAATAGCCCTTGTGCTAGCAGACAAGAACACTGGTTACAGCCTAGTATTTATAGTATTGTGGCGTTAGTATTGTAGCTGGGTAGGTGAGTGAAGTCACATCTTTGACTATGTGGGGTGAACACGATGTAGTACAGCTGAGGTCACCATGAGCACCACGGCACTCCTTGACATGTGCCCGGTACCCATCAAAGTCTTTTGCTCCTCCCATTTTTAGATATACCGTACTTTTCCGGGTATAAGACTATGGTTTTTTTTTTTTTTAACTCTAAAATAATGTTCAAAATCTGGGCTTGTCTTATGCACCAATAGTATCTCCCCCCATTTTCTTAAATCAGAGTCCCCCAAAATAGGGGACGTCTTATACATGGAGGCGTCTTATAGTCAGAAAAATATGGTATTTCAAAATAAGATGTATCTATTTATCACTTTTTGTGGTAGGGAGACTGCCTGTTTAAAATCTGGGCCTAGGTATTTTGTCTTTTAATGGGGTGGGGGAGTGTTCTGAGGATTGCCATTTTTTCTTGTGTAAAACGGGTAGTTTGTAGTGCTCATGACAACTTTAGATATCTTATTTTGCCCCAGGACCCAGGCAGGTTGGTTACCTATGCAGCAGAGTGTAATACTTGGATTAAAAAACCCCAGCATTTATTTGTCACCTGGTCTGAACATACTCCCCTCTTACTAGTTCAGGGGAGGATTTCTACACCAGCTTCCTTGTTTTAATATATTCTTAGCCTTTAAAAGTTTGTGGTTGCTGAGAAAGAGAGAGAATTTTATTTAGCATTTTATGGTCACTGGATTTATAAAAGTTGACTGAACAGTAAATCAACTGGATTAATCTTTTTATATAAACAACTTGGAGAAATATGTGGTCCGTGGACCAAAGTGTTCTAGCAGAAACACAAAAGCTCCAGCTAATGTCAAGGAGCTGAACTATACATTGACCTCCCAATTATTGTTCGCTATAATTTAAACACGTGCTTAATTAGCAAAGGCTTTAGGTACAGCTATTATTAAGCCTTAGAGATTGGCAATTATGTAGTTTTTTCAATAACTCATCCCTTTCCCTGCTTTCAAGGTCTAGTTAGGTTGTTGAAATTCTTTGCTTAAAACACACACACAATTAAATGGCTGTTCCCCATGATTGCAGAAAGAACCCTGAAAATAAGATGTTGGTTTAGTTTAGCATGGAAAGTCTTCATATCTGCTGCTTTTGAAACTTTTGTATTGGTGAACTGCTGGCGCATGATGCTGAGCATCTGGGGTTAACAAAATCTGGGTTCCTGGCAAAACAGCATGTCATGCCAGTGTTTTTTCCTAACATGGAGATGCGCTGATGGGGTCAGCTGCACCTATTGAATGTCTGCCTGCAAATTTGGCCAGCACATCAGTGGGTGGAAGGCAATCTACAATACAAATCATTTCATTAAACTAAGATTACTTTCAGCCTCTTCATGTCTGAGAGCTGAAACAAATGTTGTTGTCATTATTTAGGACTGAAAATGTTTACTCTTGCTCTGGAAATGCCATGAGTTTAACAGGTCTAGCAGCCAAGCATAGGAAGTCTATAGTCCATTTGTATACAAACCATGCATGAGAAAGATATAGAGGACAGCAGAACATTTCCAGTAGGAACCCAGCTTCTGAACAATTTTTGTGCGACCGTGTCAAAAGCAATAAATCACGCAAGGCCCATGAAGTTAAATCTTCATTCAAGGAAACTAACCACAGAGCTCAGGCTTATTGGTCTCAACAACTCTTCCTAGGAGGTCTTGCCCTGATGAAGCAGTTGCGAGGACTGAAAGTCCCCGTCTTCCCACCCCTCTCCAGGGTTTCCCCCACGCAGTCTCAAACTGTGTGGGCCCCCAGCCTCTGCTCCCACCCTTCCTCATCCATAAGTCACACTGGTGTCAGAATTGTGGCTCTGCACATTGTCTCACCACATCAGCAACTCCGTGCACAAGTTCCCTGACGCAGCCTCCTCTTGATACTGTTCTGGGTCTAATCTTGTCAAGCTTTCCCTCCAGAGCCTGAGCTGGCCAAATCTTTTCCTTTTCTCTGATTCTGAAAAGACAACCTTGCTCAGCCCTTTCAAACCCGCCCACAACTTGGTTACCTCATCTCTGACATCAATCACACTCCGTATGATGCATTTCTGAACCATCCTTAATTTCCTGTGTACCGGAAACACTCTCCCAGAGTGATTTCTATCATCTTTGCTGTCTAAAGTATCAGGCTTCCTGGCCGCATTCGATCGCAAATTGATCTTTGCAATTTACCCTGGACAGTGAACACGACTGTTCAGCTACTTTCCATTTTTATAAAGCTGGAGAACATCCGAGGCAAAACAAAAATGTCATAAAATTAACTCTGCAGGAGACGTTGTTCTCCTGCGGGGCCAGCAGAGTTAACAAACTTGCTTCTGCCACCATCAAATCTCAAGTAGCCAAATGGGAAGACTAGCACACAGTTTTCTTTCATGGAACAACAGCATACTCTGTGATGCTACTTTTTTGGGAATGCTCCTTAGGGAAGTGCAACAACAATGCAACATGTGGATTGCATGGCCCACCCAAAATCACTGCTCTTTCAGTGTCTGTGTGGTCATTTGCTGTTAACTATTACTGGCATGCAGAACATCAGTATTTCCATAGCCCCCACTTCTGGGGTTATTTTCTTCTACATTGTATGCATTGCCTTCAACACCCCTAATGCCAGAGGTTGTGGAAGGAGGAGGAGGCAAAGGAGGAGGAGGAACAAACTTTAATAAGCAATGTTAGTTAGAGCAGTTCAGCAACAAATTAATGTCAGGCTTGACTTATTTGTGCCAATAAAGATTTTGGAAAGAAAACACACTCGTTTGGTTTTCCACAAATGAAAAGTGATACATACTTTTTCATGAAAGGAATAAGTCACCCCCAAGGGGCTCAGCAATGGGCCCATGAGAGATTTCGAAACAATGGCTTTGAAAGAGGCAGCTTTCTTTATGTTTGCCATATTTAAAGGTTATGAGGCATCTGTCAGCTAGCAGTTTCAAATAACAGCTGTGCCTTATGAAAGATCTCCCTCTCACGCACGGTCTTCCCACCTTTGGAACTGTTTGTAGAAATGCTGAGATAGCTCATTCGGTAGAGCAGGAGACTCTGGATTGCAGGGTCGTGGGTTCGAGCCCCACGTTGGGCTGGAGATTCCTGCTACAGGTGGGTAGCCGTGTTGGTCTGCCATAGTCAAAACAAAATCGAAAATTCTTTCTAGTAGCACCTTAGAGACCAACTGAGTTTGTTCCTGGTATGAGCTTTCGTGTGCATGCACACTGAAGAAGTGTGCATGCACACGAAAGCTCATACCAGGAACAAACTCAGTTGGTCTCTAAGGTGCTACTAGAAAGAATTTTCGATTTTGTTTTGGAGATTCCTGCATCGCAGGAGGGTTGGACTAGATGACCCTCGTTGTCCCTTCCAACTCCACAATTCTATGATACCCCAATTACAGCACAAGTAACAAATTCAAATTAACAAGAAACCACAGGACCCAGATGACCTATTCATTCAATTTTGTATCATGCTGCTGTGACTCTCACCACCCTCTTCTCCTGATTTGTATCTCCTCCACACACTGCGCTAATAGATGATTATGGGAAAAGCACGGGGGATGCGCATTTCACATAAGAAAGCTAAGCACATGCTATTTTGGAGAGAAATAAAAAAAAACACTTGTGAAACTGAAGCAAGAACCAAGGGGCTGACTGTGAATCGCAGTGTGGATAATTGGGCTGGAAAGTGCTCCTAAGAATAACTGCTACTCACACTCCCATCCATCAGCCCATTTACTGGCCAGCAGGATAATGCTGCTTATACGCATCTTGAACAGCAGGACTGAGTCCGCTGAAAAGTTTTCTGTGCAAGTCCCACAGAAATGGACACGAGCTCCTGAAAAACTACAGTCCTTGGGAAGGGATGTACCCCAGTGGATTACTACTTTGGCTCAAATGAATGTAAGGTAAAGGTAAAAGATAGGGGACCCTTGGACGATTAAGTCCAGTCAAAGGTGACTATGGGGTGTGGCGCTTATCTCGCTTTCAGGCCAAGGGGGCCAGTGTTTGTCCACAGACAGCTTTCTGGGTCATGTGGCCAGCATGACTTGACTGCTTCTCGCACAACAGAACACCATGATGAGTGGAAGAGTGCATGGAAACGCCGTTTACCTTCCTGCCACAGTGGTACCTATTTATGTACTTGCACTGGCGTGCTTTCAAACTGCTAGGTTGGAAGAAGCTGGGACAGAGCAACAGGAGCTCACCCCGTCATGGGGATTCAAACTGCCGACCCTCCAATTGGCAAGCCCAAGAGGCTCATTGGTTTAGACCACAGTGCCACCCGCTTCACAGTGAATGTACCAGTGAAAACACAGAGTTTTAAGTGAGCAATTGTTTAACCTGTTTTATTGCTGCTGCTGCTGCTGCTGCTTTAGATGCCTTTATTGGCTTTGATCAGGCATAGACAAACTCGGCCCTCCAGATGTTTTGGGACTACAACTCCCATCATCCCTGACCACTGTTCCTGTTAGCTAGGGATGATGGGAGTTGTAGTCCCAAAACATCTGGAGGGCTGAGTTTGCCTGGCTTTGATGATATACTTTATTGCTTTATAGGGAACAGGGAGCCCTGTATCTAGCAAGAATCCTAAGAAATCTCCCCCCCTCCCAGTTTTCAAAACAGTGTTTAAACTTTGTGCAGTTTTGAAGGTTCGGCCCACCATCTTGATTCAAAATGGCATCTGACATAGCCAAAATGCGCTTCCTGACCTCTGGAACCAGTGTGCAAAATTTGGTTGTAATATATTAAGATCCGCTCAATGCATGACAAACCAACAACTTTTCAAAATATATAGGGATTATTGTAAAGGTAAAGGTAAAGGGACCCCTGACTGTTACCTTTTGTTTATTTTATCTCTGGTGTTTGTACCTTTGAAGAGTGGGAGAAGAAGAAGAAGAAGAAGAAGAAGAAGAAGAAGAAGAAGAAGAAGAAGAAGAAGAAGATATAATATGGCCTCTTTAGCAAAGGTTGGAAATTGATGTTATGTGGTTCTGTGATGATTAGAATGCTGGTTTTCACTACGCAAGACTGTCCAACTAGCTCAGTATTACAGTGGTGCCCCGCTAGACGAATGCCTCGCTAGACGATAAATGTAGAACGAATTATTTTCGTCTAGCGGGGCACCACTGTATCTACTTTGGTAGTGGATCTCTAGAATCTCAGGCAGAGGTGATTCCCATCATTTATCTTTTAACTGGAAATGCCAGGGATGGGACCAGGAACCTCCTGTATGCACATGTGCTCTGCCATTGAGCTATTGTCCCTTCTAAAAATGGCAGGCTGGCTTGCAATCTCAATTTATGTTGGGACATTCACAAGGGAGTGTGTGTGTGTGTGTGTGTGTGTGTGTGTGTGTTAGTGGCATTGCATTGCCCTGTCATTTTCATACTCTGAAAATTAATTCTTAGGCCTTCTTAGGCGATGCATTATTAGACTTTGTATGTATATAGTCCAAAATAATACAAATAAATACATATGCGTAATATGTATTATTTTCATCTTATATGCCTATATTTTGGATGTCTATGCACACAGGAGAATGTATTGCCTAAGAATGAATTTTCAGACACAACATGGAGTCTTAAAATGATCAGAAAATGCAATGCTACTATTTCAATGAGTTCATTTTTTATGGGAGAGAATTAATACAGCTCATCATATTGACGAATAGCAGCAACAAGAACTTTAATGCTACTTTTTGTTAATGCTATTTTTCACTTTTGAAAGAAGCCTCCAGGCATTGTTCAACTTAGCTGAGCAGCTATATTAAGCTTTGTGTACAAAAACAAAAGAAAGGATCCCATCAGTATTGGACTATTAATATTAATAATTCATCTCAGAAGCATATTGACGAAACAAAATGAAGAAAAACCCCATAATTATCCCTCAGCATCTCGAAAAAGTTATAATTAGAGAGATGCCAGAACATCTTGGATTTTTTAAAAAGGCATTCAAATAGAAAAGGAAATGTGTGCTTGGAATGAATAATTCGGTATGGGACGGGTGAGCCTCTCTTTGCCAACTCCACAAGTAAGTTGACTTTTTTTGAATGTTTCAAACATTAAAAAAAAGAACCTTGCTGTAGTTTTTTTAAGGGTTCAAGTTGAACACTTGAACAGTCCAGGTCTTTCCCACTTGTTCCAATCTCCCATTCCCTGAGGAAAATCTCATCACCTCATAGGAAGGTCTGCTTGCTCAAATGGCACCAATCTGAGGGAGGCACAGCCCCTTTTGAGCTCACCTGGACTCATAAACATTTGCAGCCAGAGACCATGAGCTTGCCAGCAGCACAGTCTCCAGCAGCTACGACTGACCGTTCTGTGTGCAGCCCAGAAACTACAGGTGTGTTGGAGCCACCACTTCAGATAATTGCCCCATGCCTATCTGAATTTTGGATTATCGGAAACAATGGGGACAGCTTCCTACTGTTTCCAATGATAACCAATTGCCAAGTCATTTCATCTCTGTGGAAGTCAAAAGTGGAAGCCCCATGTGCTGTGGCTGTTTTCCAGTTGTATAGTGTCAGACAGCAGGTGATATAATGGACAGAGAAGGGGGTGGGGAATGTGTGGCCCTACTGGACTCCAAAAACATCTGGGGGGGGGCAAGGATTCTCAACACTAGGGACATAACATTTGACTTGTGTCAGGGAGATCCAGATTCATAGTTCCACACAAAGTGCACTGGGCAATCTTGGGCCAGTCACAATCTCACCAGAAAAAAGGTTACACTACAATCTCCTCCGTACTCTTTCAATAGCTGTAGAAAGTATTTTATGTGGGGAGAGAATGCAAACATTTGGCTCCCCACAGGGAGTCTGAAATGGTACAGTCCAGTAACAAATATATCATGAGGGGTTTCTCATCATCTGTTTCAGCTCTAGATTCCAGAGTGCAGCAGCTAGACTGGTGACTGGGAGTGGCCGCCAAGAACACATAACACCGGTCTTGAAAGACCTACATTGGTCCCCAGTACATTTCCGAGCACAATTCAAAGTGTTGGTGCTGACCTTTAAAGCCCTAAATGGCCTTGGCCCAGTATACCTGAAGGAGCATCTCCAGCCCCATCGTTCTGCCTGGACATTGAGGTCCAGCTCCGAGGGCCTTCTGGCAGTTCCCTCACTGTGAGATGTGAGGTTACAGAGAACCAGGCAGAGGGCCTTCTCGGTAGTGGTGCCCGACCTGTGAAACACCCCCCCCCATCAGATGTCAAAGAAATAAACAACTATCTGACATTGAGAATACATCTGAAGGCAGCCCTGTTTAGGGAAGTTTTTAATGTCTGATGTTTTAATGTATTTTTAATATTATGTTGGAAGCTGCCCAGAGTGGCTGGGGAAACCCAGCCAGATGGGCGGGGAATGAATGAATAATAATAATAATAATAATAATAATTATTATTATTATTATTATTATTATTATTATTATTATTATTTCTGTGCCAACTCTACTATCTCTTGATGTCAGATATGCATTAACAGGCACAGATATCAATCTAGGTGCATCTTCTTAACCCCTGGATACCTGTTGAGAAGATGGCAGGCTCCAGGAAATGTGTAACTCTTGCACACATTTCATAGCACACTGCCTTATAACAGGTCATCCCATTGGCTGACCTCACCCAATATTGTCCGCTCTAACAAGAAGCAGCTCTCCAGAGTCTCTGGTGGGGATCTCTCCTATCATTTGCTACCATTCCTGTTTTTGAAATTGAGGGTGCCAAAGACTTAGCACTTTGAAAGCAAATGCCCTATGACTGAGTTGTGATCACATCCCAAGCCACAAGAACAAGCCAAGCATATCTGAATAGCTCCTGCTAGCGTAAATGAGAAGTCCTGGTCTAATCATAGATCAAAACCCACATGTGTCAGGGTTACATGTAATGTTGCACTTTGCACGCACTGTATGGTATTGATGTCATATGTAATATCTAATGTTGATGACAACATTTCATTAACATCATTTGTCTTTTGTCCGTTAATTTCTGTGGTTCTACCCACTGGCGGAGGAAGAGGAATGCGGGGGGAGCACACCACCCCCGGCAGCACGATCCCGGTGGGGTGTCACCGCGGCTGCGCCCCCGCTGGGCGCCACACCCCCGCAGTCAGAGCATCACACCCCCAGGATGTGCACCACGCCCCTGCAGGCGACATGCCACGCCCCTGGGATGTGCACCAGCCCCACCCCGCCTGCTCTCTGCCCCCCCCTCAGTGCTGGAGCATGAAGCTCTGCCACTGGTTCTACTCTGAGTATAATTTAGTTGCTTATTTCTTTCAAAATTGCTGGTGTTCTCGTCTTTCCAACTTTGCAAACAAATAAATCTTGTGCACAATAATATAATTGTGTCCATAATAATTCTCATGGGTGTAGATTTCACCAGAATTAGAAAACCTCAGTCATGAGTAACACTTTTGAGTCTTAGTAGATAGAAAAATGAATCACCCAGGATTTGCTCAGAGTGAATTCTTGCTAGAGCTGTGCCAGATTCCTCTTTAGGAGAAGAAATGACTAACACAGTCATTGCACAGCTTTATTGAAGCATAATCTCTATTTTTCATGCTAGCACTAATTTTGGTATTCTCTGTAAACTGGAGGCGTTTGGACTTGGAAAATATGGTAGAAATGCATTTGATTGGCTTTTGATATGTAAAAAGTTTGGCATATTTTTAAAAAGGTGGAAGTGGAGTGAAATGAATAAGTAGTACTTTTGCATTTAATATTTTAAGTAACTGGGTCATGTATGCTTTAAAATTGTAATTTGCCTTCAGATATTTTCGCAGTAAGTGACAAAAAATGATGATAATAATAATAATAAATAATAGTCTTGAGCATGGATTGCAGCTATTGAGTTATTAATGTGACTCAGGAAAGATACCCAAAGACTGAGCTCTTGTAGCTAAAGGCCATGGCTTAATGAAATGTCAGTGTCATCATCTCAGAAGACTATAAGAAGACGCTCAGAATTGGCCTCAGGGTACCAGATGGTGGGCAGGTCTTCTTAATAGCTCAGATGCTGGAGTGAAATATACGTCCAATGTTTGCAGGTAGTTCATGGCAAATATTAGGAACCACATCCATTCTCTGGTAACTTGTACTAGAGCAGTTACAGGTGGGTAGCTGTGTTGGTCTGCCATAGTCAAAACAAAAGGACATTCTATAAAAGATCTCAAAGTAGCTGTCTTACTACAAAGAAATTTCAGAATTGCAACTAATCACCAAACTTAAAACCATGGAGAAACCTGGTCTGAACAAAGACATTGGATTCTTATCTCATTATACATGACAAAGCTATCTTTAGCCATCTCACCCCTTGCCTTTCCCTGCAAGACTAATTGCAGCCGTTAAGAGTTGTCAGCAGGTTTTCCACACCTATCAGCTGATCACCCATTCCCACCACCCTTCTGAGTAATACCCCTCCCCACTCCCTCACTATATTTAAGGGTCTGGTGACTTCCGTTTCAGTGTATCTGAAGAAGTGTGCATGCACACGAAAGCTCATACCAAGAACAAACTTAGTTGGTCTCTAGGGTGCTACTGGAATGATTTTTTTTATTTTATTTTGTTTTGTACTAGAGCAGGAGTTCTTAAAATGTGGGCCATAGATGACCAATGGCTTGTGAACTTCAGGTGGTCTGTGGTGTGTACGTAAAAATGAAATTGAAAACCATGCATCATCTAGCACAGCACATTACAATTGCTACAACAACAGACAGAAAAACCTTTATGTGGCCCACCAAGACCCTCAGCAATTGTCAAGGGGTTGGTGGGGGGGGGGAAATGTCTTTCAGAATAAACAAACTAACTTATATAAAGAAGTTCAGGTTTGAATTAGGCTTCTCTTTCATAAATGTTTCAAGGGCTCCCTTTGTAGTTATAGTATAGATGTGGTGTCTCCTCCCCCCCCATGGCATCTTGGGTACTTTTAAGAAAAGTTCTAAAATGTGAATTTCCTTGCACATTTTAGCAGAGCAGCATGTGGGTTTCTCTGCCTGTCATCATCTCCCAGTGCAGATGGTGTGGGGGATAAAATGTGAACTGGCTTTATGATTACATTTAAAGACCCTCTTTAGCGGCCACCTACAAGTTATCATATCTTTCAGAGAGTGTCATGTACAACAAAATTACTTCTTCACTATGGGGGGTGTGTGTGTTAGGAACCTTAAAAACAACCACAACAACCAAACACCGCTCACTCTGAAGTTATCATTTTGTACAAGCACATCTCTGTCAGTCTAATTCACCCCACCTGAAATGACTAACCAGGAAAAAAAGAGTTTGGGGTTGCAGTGGACAGCTCAATGGAAATGGTTCTAGAGACCAGAGGTGCAGGAAGTGGGCACCCTCTGACACTGACACTGTCAGGAAGTTGCAGTGACGCCACTATCAGGAAGCCAGTTCTGCCCTGCTGGCCTCTTCTGACATAACTGACTTGTGGAATTTACTGCCACAAGAAATGCTAATAATCACTAGCTTAAAGGTAAAGGGACCCCTGACCATTAGGTCCAGTCATGGACGACTCTGGGGTTGTGGCACTCATCTCACTTTATTGGCCAAGGGAGCCAGTGTACAGCTTCTGGGTCATGTGGCCAGCATGACTAAGCCGCTTCTGGTGAAGCAGAGCAGCACACACAAACGCCATTTACCTTCCCGCCGGAGTGGTACCTATTTATCTACTTGCACTTTGACATGTTTTCAAACTGCTAGGTTGGCAGGAGCAGGGACCGAGCAACGGGAGCTAACCCCGTCGTGGGGATTCGAACCGCCAACCTTCTGATCGGCAAGCCCTAGGGCTAGGCTCTGTGGTTTAATCCACAGTGCCACCCTAGCTTAGAAACTGTTAAAGCGGGTTTATACATGTTCAGAGATGGTACATAGGAGCCATAAGAGGGGACTAAGGTGCCAACTTGAATAAAATATTTATTGGGGGGCAGGTAGACCCTGCCCCCGATCATTTGCACATGCACAGTCCATTTGCCTCTGTAGGCATCATTCTCCGCCCCCCAAACCTGGCACCAGAGCAGCAGTGAGCAGGAGAGGGAGAAGAGCTGGGGAGCCTGTGAGCGAGTGCTGGGAGGCAGCCATTCCTCCGAGGTGGAACAGAGGTTTTTACAGATACTATTCCCCCCAAATATAATGCAGACTGCTCTTCTCACAGAGCAGTAGGGTTTTGCTCCATTTTCTTCCCATAGGAGTCTAAATCTGGATCTCATCTCACTTGGCTTGGTGATCAGCTGGAATCATTGGAATACCTAACATCACCCTCAACCAATTGTTTCCAAAATTCCTGCTTATCATTTCTTTTTTGCTAATGAAAAACCAAAAGGAGAGACACCATAATAATCTTATCACCAGTTTCGTTTCCCATCTTAGCTACAGCGCTACGTAACAGGATTTGATTTCCAATTTTTCATTTTTACTTTTTTTAAAACAGGCTTGGAAGAGTTCTTGGATCTGAGGACTCCCCACAGGAACTTGGCCTCACAGGTGTAGGCTATGAAAATAAATTCTAATTTCAATTCTGCACCATAACTAAGAAAGCTTCTCTGGAAAGACTTGTTCCCGTGGGTTATGCATCCTTGAGTGAATTCTGCTTGATATGATAAAGACTCTCCATCCATCATTCATCATCCATCATCCAAATAAAGAAGGTTGAGGTCTTATTTGTGCTAACGCACCATCAATTCACCGGCATTCAATCAAGATTAACATTTGACTCAACTCTATCTATCAACATTTTTAAAATGTAGCAAAAAGGGTGTTTGTGTTCAAATCAAGAAAATCAACACAATGTTCCCCCATAGTCAGAGAAACGGTTGGGGAAAAATTGGCCCAGAGCTTCATCAATTTATAGCAGTTAATAGAGAGGGACTCTATAAGGTTTTATTTAAGGGCAGTGAATTTAAAATGGTTCGCTATTAAACTAAAAACAGAGTCCAAAATGAATGCCAAGTGTACTGAAAAGCAGGATCATTGTTAGGGGGTAGACCTTCTAGGACTTTTGTGGTGGTGAGCCCCAATGCTCCTGTCTCTTTCCCCCACTTTTCAATGCTGTGCTTATAGGGTGGCTGGATGCACTGGAAAGCACAGTGTAGTGACAAACCCTCCAAGTGCCCCTATTTTCCAGGGATGTAGAGAAGTTGTCCCGGTTTCTGATTTGATCCTGGAATGTCCCGCTTTTCCTTAAGACGTCCCTATTTTCATTGGAGAAATGTTGGAGGGTATGGTCAGTTACGTGACCCCCGAGCCAAGGAGTTATGTAACTACAGAACCTTTAGAAAAAGACATCTGAACACAGTCCTATATAGGGAAGCTTTTAAAAATGTTTAATGTTTTATCATTTTTATAGATTTAGAAGCCATCCAGAGTGGCTGGGGCAACTCAGTCAGATGGGTGGAATGATGATGATGATGATGATGATGATAATAATAATAATAATAATAATAATAATACTTTCATTATTTATACCCCACATATTATTATTATTATTAGTAGTAGTAGTAGTAGTAGTAGTAGTAATAGTAATAGTAGTAGTATGGAATAGAACATTCATATTTTCAGCAGAGAAATGTTGGAGGGTATGTAATGAAACCCCAGCCATCTGAAGACATCTAGTACTTAAAAATCAGCATATGCAAATTTTATGCAAAGTTGTGTCATGGGCCTGGGCCTTTTAAGTACCTAGCAATGCTTCTGCTGAAAAGATACAGTTCACAAACATAGAAGCCTGCTCTTCAGAGCTCAGACTCTCCCTTCTCAACCTCAACTCTCTCTTTCTCTCTCTCTCTCTCTCTGTCCTCCTATTAGCTCTCAGCTCAGCTCCTCTTCCTCCAGCAACACTCTTTCTCCCAAAGCAAAGCAAGCAACATGGTGCAGTCAGCTGCTGTGTCCTAGAACATTAGGAACCTAGAAAGCTGCCTTATATTGAGTCTGACTTTGGTTCATCTGAAGCAGTATTGTCTACACTGATTGGTTGTGCCTTTCCAGGGTTTCTAGCGGGGTTAATAACTCATTTCTCCTAAAGACCAAATTTTAAAATCCAAGTCACCTTGGCAAGGTGTTTCAGGCCTATGTATACATAGAGTTGGAAGGGACCTTGAGGATCATCTAGTCCAATCCCCTGCAATGCAGGAATACGTAGTTGTCCCTTATGGGGATCAAACCTGTGACATTGGCATTATCAGCACCATGCTCTAAAACCAACTGAGCTATCCAGGGTAAACACCAACAGCACAACCCTATACATATCTGCTCAGAAAGAAGCCCCGTTGATTTCAACGAGGCTTGCTTCAAGGCAAACGGGTACAGAATTGCAGCCTAACTTGGTTTTCAGAACCATAAACTGCATCTTACCTGGCAGGTCATTTTGAACTTGTGACTCACCAGCAGTATTTCACCGGATGGCGATGGGAGAATCAAGTTTCAGAAAATAACTTAGAAGGTACTATTGATTTGTGTTTTGTACAAACATAGCTAAAAGCAAAATTGATCCAGAGCATTTTTAGCAGGGATGGGTCATGCAGTCATTGTTACCCCAGGGATAAGAGTCCGTGACAAAGACGGTAATATATCAAGACCAGCTATGAGGTCATTCATTGGACCGCCCTCTTCCTGGTTGTACTATTGAAGGTGGTCTTCTTTCTAGTGTTGGCCCATAATCAGGAAGAGCTATAACTTCGCAGTAGAGTAGATGCTTTGCATGCAGAAGATTATATATTAAATCCCTGGCATCTCCAATTAAAACTGGATGATAACCCAACCCGAAGCCCTGGAGAGCTGCTAACCAGTTAGGCCACATTCACACAGTACATTTGAAGTACTATGATACCACTTTAACAGTCAGTTTCCCCCATAGAATTCTGGGAGCTGCGGTTTGTTAAGGGTGGTGAGAATTGTTAGGAGGCACCTATTCCCCTCACAGTTCCCAGAGTTCCTTGGAAACAGGGCTTGTCTGTTAAACCACACTGAGAATTGTAGCTCTGTGAGGGGAACAGGGGCTCCTAATAACTCTCAGCACCCATAAACTACAGCTCCCAGAATTCTTTGGTGGAAGCCATGATTGTTTAAAGTGGTACCACAGTGCTTTAAATGTATGGCATGAATGTGACCTCAGTGTAGACCAGGGTTTCCCAAACTTGGGTGTCTGGCTGTTTTTGGACTACAGTTCTCATCACCCCTGACCACTGGTTCTGCTAGCTAGGGATGATGGGAATTGTAGTCCAATCACAGCAGGAGACCCAAGTACTGAGCTTGATGGGTCAATGGTCTGGCTCAGTATAAGGCCTATGTCCCTATAATCATTCTGCTCAGAGCTATTTACAGCATACACCGGGGGGAAATAAAAAGACAATACAGGAACTGGTGCCCCTAACTTCCTAACTTGAGTCAAGGTAATTTTGCAACAGAGGACGGTGGCCATTTTGGTTCTTCCCACAGCACTGCCTAATTCCTCAGCATCTGCTCTCTGTATTAACTGGGATCCAAGAAGCAGCTCAGAGCATTTTGACATTCTACAGCTGCTCTCTGCTGCCAGTAGGTTTATGTGATGCTAATTTTGGAACAGAACTACATTCCAGGAAAAATATATGTTACGAACAAGCTAAAAAAGAGAGAGAGAGAGAGGTAAATTTGATAAATTCAAAGATCCTTTTTGCAACTTATCTAACTTGCCAAAGTAGCTGGACAGGGGCTCATTGTCAGATGACAAAGCTGACTCTGCATTTAAATAGGTTGAAAAGTAAGCAGGTTTGACAGTTAGCAGCCATGGGATTCTCTTCTCCTTGAGAGAAATTATGTAAGCCTGTTAACTACCTCAAATTCAGCCTGAGCCTACTGTTCTGGAGCAGATGGGGAATGCTCACCTCAGCTGTGTACTTGAGGCCCTCGCAGCATTCGACAGCGCTTAGCTACTGAATTGCAAATGACTGTTCCTCAGGATCAACAAAAGCATATGATCCATCACTGTGAGACTCTGAATTCATCCAGTGGAATGGCTCGTTCTATGCACACCACAGCAGCCATTTTCTGTTCCCCCTGAAAGTAATAGATACAAATAATCTGTAATGAATATGACTGAGGTTAGCAGCCATACAGTTTCTAAACCACGAAACTACAGTAGCCTAGTCAAAGGATGGAGCTGAACCTCTGTCATAAGAACATAACAGCCTGCTGGATCAGGCCAGTGGCCTATCTAGCCCAGCATCCTGTTCTCACAGTGGCCTGTGGGAAGCCCGCAAGAAGCACATGAACGCAACAGCACTCTCCAAATAAGCTTACTGCCTCTGACAGTGGAGATTTAACATAGGCATCATGGCTAGTAGTCATTGAGAGTCATACCCTCTGTGAAGCCATCTCAGCTCCTTTGAAACCACTTGTTCTTATATTCAACTAATAAAATATTCAAAAGGGGGGGGGAGTTGGTGGACTTCACCAGTGGTCCACATATGTCTCCCTTCACCCTCTTCCTTGAAACCCCAAATACTTCTTGCATGTCACAGCTGCTGATGCTCTCTGAAATGGTGGGTGGTACTTCTGCTTCTGCAAAGGGAGCAGGGGGTGGACAACAGACCATAATTCCCTTACCTCAACACTGTGCAAGGTCAGATCACATAGATGGACTACTATTTCACATCGCTCCGTGTGTACATTCACATGCTCGTCTGAGAAAAATTAAACCCAGTGTTTTAAAAAGAGACTCCTTGCGGGAATTACGAATCTTTTCTTTCATTGATTTTAGACCCTTTTCATTGATTTTTAAAAGCTTTAGGATGTTTCAATTATGGAACTTAAAGTACATTAGAGAAGGTCATTATAGACGTAATTCAGCAAAGTATATCTTTCAGTTAAAAATAGAGGAGGGAATGAAAAATGATTATTGTGCAATCGGTGGTAGACCAGCTCATCTGAAGACCTCTTCTTCCTCTTATAAGTAAATAACATTTCTACTGGATGGTAAATAGTCCACTTCAGTTGTCCAAAGTAGTTGTAGCATTTCAACATCCTTGCTGTAGAACATCATCCATATTAATAAACCCCCTTTTTTGCATGTGGAACATGTCTGGAATGAAAGGGAAGATACTCACAGCCGTTCTGTTAGGTTAAATTTCTAAAAGTGAAAGTAAGTTTTGTGTTGTCTTGCATCTTGGGCTGTAGCCCAGTGGGCAACATCTGCTTTGCATGCAGAGGACCCCTGGGAAAGACCCCCTTCATGAAACCTTGCTACCAGTCAGTGTAGACAATACTGAGCTAGGTCAACCAATGGCCAGACTCTGGCAGCTTTCACACAGCAGTTTATTCCATTTCTCTGACATGTCCCTAACTTTTAATTTCTGCATGGTGTAAAAGGCACTGCTGGAAAACTAATGGAATATAGCACATTTGAGTGCTCATTTCCATGTTATTTGATTCCAGAAAAGAATCTGTTTGCAGTCCCCTTAACCTGGAAAATGGCAAGAGTAAAGTGATGGAATTGGGGACAGCACATCAACAAACAGCTCTTTCCTGCCGCTTTCATGAGGGAAAAGAAGCAAGCATGTTCAGAAAGGGTGGGGAGCAGTGATGTCGTCCGATGACCTGTGTTGTTGTGTCTCACCACACCCACAGGTGTGGATGACATTATTTATTATTATTTGTTAAATTTATATACCGGTACTGTACTTCATCTGAAGATCTCAGGGTGCTTCACAAAATAAAAATACAGTGGTGCCTCGCAAGACGAAAATAATTCGTTCTGCGAGTGTCTTCGTATAGCAATTTTTTCGTCTTGCGAAGCACCAATGCAAAATAGTGGTTTTCGCGAAAAAATAATAATAATTTTTTTTCGTCTTGTGAGGCAAGCCCATTGACTTTTTCGTCTTGTGGGGCAGCCTTCCGCTAGCGAATGCCTTTCGTCTAGCGAGGCATTCGTCTAGCGAGGCATTCGTCTAGCGGGGCACCACTGTACAGGACAGAAGCACAAAATAAATAGTTAAAACTGTCCCAAAACAAGACTGTAACCTCCCACTCCCACAAACACATTCAAAAGGCCTTAGAATATTAATCAGAAGAGGAACACTTTCGTCTGGTACCTAAAGATATATAATGAAGGCACCAGACAAACTTCTCTGGGGAGTGCATTCTACCAACGGGCCCGTTCTTGTGTTGCCACCCTCCATACATTTTGTGGAGGAGGCACACCTAGAAGGGCCTCAGATGATGATTGCAGGCTCCAGGACAGTTTATATGGGGAGAGATGGTCCTTGAGGTACTGAGGTATTGCCAGTTTATTGGTCAAAAAGCAGCAGAAATGGGATAAAAGCCCAGGCATTATAATCAGGAAAATAACAGCAATATTCCCGATGTCTGAATGTACCCTTAGAATAAGTTGGCTCCTTATGTTCCTACACTATTTGAACATAAATGAAGCCCTATCAGTATCTTGCTTTTCTGCTCTTCCTAAAATTGACATCGTCAGGGGACTTCCTAAAAAAAGCCAAGAACCTTCTTATGAAGGGCTACACCACAACCAAATCCAATCACGTTTTCTGCCACCGTGAGGTAACTTCCACCGCTGCCCCTCTGTCACCTCCCACCACTTATCTGCATGCATATATCTGTGGTGTGGATGACTCAATATTGAGTTCTGAGGGCAAAAAGTCACTCCGGGGAAGGGGAAAAAATAATAATGATGTGAATCCGCAATGAGTCATCCGCCCTCACAGAAGTGTCAGTGGGAATAAGGACTATTTAGCTGCTTTGCGTTGTCAAAGTTGCTGGCTGGCAGCAGCAGCCGAGCAGCCTAAGTTCCTCCAGGCAAGCTGGAAAGTCCATCCTCTGCTGCATACATGCTATCGCTCCGAACCTACACTAGGGTTTTGTAATGGGTTGATACAGATAGGTGACAAGCATAATAAGCCAGTGCTGATTGTCCTAGTCATGGGAAGGGATGTAGCTCAGTGGCACAGCACCTGCTTTGCATCCGAAAGATCCCTGGCATCTCCGAGTCAGCCTTGGAAGGCCTGAAATCCTGGGGAACCACTGCCAGTCAGTGTAGCAGATGATACTGAGCTGCGTGGACCAATTGTCTGACCCCATGTAGGTGGCTTCCTATCCACAGTGCAGCATCTTTTCAGGTCACATTTGCTTGAGAAGAGGAACATCTCCGCAGAAGGAGCAGAAGAACCCTGTGCTGTTTCTCATGCTCCCTTCAGAGCCTCACTTTCAAGGCCAAATGATTCGACGTAGGGATGCAAAATGGCCTCCGGGCATTGTGAGCAAATTAAAGCACTCACAAAAGCAAGTGGAAAAATGCCACAAATTGGAGCTGCGCCGGGAGGGAAGGCATCGGTGCAGAAGCAGTAGACTGCTAGCTCCTTCTTGGCCCTCCTGTGTCTCTGATGAATGGAAGCCACAAAATGGGGCTGCATTTTCTGGTGGGCTCTGAGGTGGAGACCTGGAATGGAGACCTGGAAAGGACAAGCCATTTTATGTATGTATGAGCTTAGAATATCAGCTTGGCTCTCTGGAAGGGGGAAGCCTGACACAAACCATCTCTCTCTCTCTCTCTCTCTGTGTGTGTGTGTGTTTTAATTCATATGCAAAGGATTAAAAAAAAAATCTGTTGAAGCTCAAATGTTTTCCCCACCTCGCATTTGGATTTGAAATGGACTATATCTCACGGGGATGTTTGCTAAGGAACATATGCACTGGGGAGCAAGCCTATATTTTACTTACCACCTGATTTCAAATGTCCGTTACAGCCCAGCTGCATTCAATAGGTTTATATAGTTTACACGCTCTCTAAGAACAGTGTTTCTCTGAGAGAGGCTCCTGACCTTCACAAATTGAATGGAGAAGATAACTGTCCTTCTGCAATTGCTCTAACAGAAAGTTAACTCCCACAAAAAAAAAATCTGATTTTTTTTTAACTGTGCTTGTGGCAGAACCCAATGGCTTTTTGCATGCCATTTCCCCTCAGTAACAATGACTCTGCGTTCTGTGTGGAGCTTAAAACTAGAACTAACAATGCATTCAGTAATTACAAAATCCAGGTGCTATTGAAATGGAGGATTTCACAATGTCCAAATATATATCTTCAGGAATAAATTGTTTTTAAAAAGCAAACTATTGCAATGTCGGGGCAGGTATTAAAGTCCAGGGATCCTTAACAAAATGATCAGCAAGCGTCTCATACCCCCCCCCCCCCCCACAAATGCAGGGGGGGCTGGCTTACAGTATATTACATGCACATATTACATGTATAATACATGTTACAAAGGGGGCCACCAGAAACCAATTACAGTAAGTCCAGAATCTAACAATGCTTATGCACTGCTGAAAAACTGCCTTTTAAGTTATAGTTATGAAAACTATAGCATTCTTATCAACACGGGACAAAAAAAAAATCTGGCTTTTTGGGTGAAGCAAAGGGATTTGTGCCTTTGTTGCAAGTACCTAGTACATTGCCCCACTTATATAAATAAAGCAGAAGAAAAATATGTTTTTCTTCCATTTCACTGTGTGCATTTATATTAGAATAGTTTTATCCCACGTTAAAATTTCACCCACAATCCTGATTTAATGTTCCTGAAAAGACACAGAAATGAAAACGCCATTCACCCTTTGCTTTCCCCCTTTCGCTGGCTGTTTTGTTTGTTGTTTGCATTTCATTTTCTCAGTTTGGCATCTTTACAAGAATAAGAAATTAATATATATATATAGTGATTGGGTGCCATCTGGGCACAGATGGTTTTCTTTAGGAGGGCTTCAGCAGCGTAACGTGTGCAGGCATGCATAGGAGTGAGAAGAATGATGAAAGACTCACCGCTTCTTAATCTCTTGTCTCTCTGTCTCATTTAGACACAATAGGTTTTCCATATTTCCAAACTCTAATGTACCTAATGGCTATTATTAAAAATGCATCATGTTCTTTGGAAGGAAAAGTGTCCGAAATCTGGAGCTTTTCTTTTAAACACAATATGTCCAACAAACACTCGTCAATCACAATAGTAAATGACAAAGACAATGACAACACACACACACACACACACACACACACACACGATGAGGAGAAATTGGTTCAGTTCGAATTATAATGTGAATTTAGTAAAACTCCACTTCCCAAGCCAATATACAAACCCAAACTTCAGTATACCCTCCAACATCCCTCAGATGAAAATAGGGACATTTATCACTCACCCCACCAATTGATCCTTCTTGACTCCCCCCCTTTTTGTTCCCCCCACCCCGCAAAGCATTTCCTATAAGGAAGATGAATGCCACTACAACTACACCAATGGGACACAGCACACACACCTTCCATCACCCTGAGGAAACCCCAAAATCCCATTTTTATTTTCTTTTATTTCTTTGGGCAATTAAAAAGAAAAGAAAAACACACACCATTAAATAAATTTTAGAAAGTGGCAAGATTCAGTCACGGAGGATGGGGGTGCGGTCTGCCCTGGGTGTCATCACTGAGGGGGGAGGGTGACAAATTGAGTTTAAAATTAAAAATTGGGCTCACGAAACTTTTTAGGAGTGACGTGGTGTCTTAGGCGCCTGCAGGTACCACACTGCCTAAAATGGCAGCATGGGATTTGTGTCTGCCTACTGCCTCTCTCTCAGCCGCCCTACAGCTGAGGGGGGCGGCGGCAGAGAGACTCCAAGCATCGGAGAGGCTCGCCCTGCCCCAATGGGTGGATCGCCCCACACCTGGCTGCAGGACACACACCCCCCCCCCACACACACACCAGGCACCCGAGCGGACAGCTATGCCGCTGGCAAGATTAGACCCCAATATATACCAGGGGTCCTTAAACTAAGGCCTGGGGGCCAGATGCGGCCCAATCACCTTCTAAATCCGGCCTGCGGATGGTCTGGGAATCAGCATGTTTTTACATGAGTAGAAAGTGTGCTTTTATTTAAAATGCATCTCTGGGTTATTTGTGGGGCATAGGAATTCATTCATTTTTTCCCCCAAAATATAGTCCGGCCCCCCACAAGGTCTGAGGGACAATGGACCGGCCCCCTGCTGAAAAGGTTTGCTGACCCCTGATATATACTGTATATTTAAAAGAATCAGACTTCTTGTCCTCCGCTCAGCTCCCCCTTTCTTCCAGCCCAGGGTGGCCCTGCCCTCTGCCTTACTGGCCTCAGCTTCCCCTCTTCCTTGTCCATTCTCCAGCAGCTGCTATGAGCTCCCCTAGGGAGGAGGCTGGCAGCAGCGGCCATAGAGAGGCCATGAGATGCTTCCTCGCAGCCGCCGCCACCACCCCTGCCATTGCTTGGGACAAATGCTGGCTCTTCCTCCTCCCTGAGCTGGCAACGTTGGCACTGGCAGGGGAAATAGGGACATTCCAGGATCAAATCAGAAGCCGGGATGGATTTTGTAATTCCACAACTGTCTTTGGTTTTCACACTTCTTCATATGTTGCGATGCAATCCGCCAAGCAAAATCTGTGTACCATATATATATATATACAGTGGTGCCCCGCTAGACGAATGCCTCGCTAGACGAAAAACTCGCTAGACGAACGCATTCGTCTAGCGGAAGGCAGCCCCGCAAGATGAAAAAGTCTATGGGGCTGCCTCGCAAGATGAAAATTTTTCATCTTTTTTTTTTCGTCTAGCGAAAACGCGGCTTGCATTGCCGCTTCGCTAGACGAAAAACCCGCTAGACGAAAATTTTCGCAGGACGAATTATTTTCGTCTAGCGGGGCACCACTGAAAAATATTAAGGGAAGTGTGCATAACATTACATTGTATTATAGGGGGGTCGCTTTCAAAAAAAGTGTATGTCAGGAGAAACGCACACAATAGTCCATATGAAATTTCATGAAGACTTTTTTTTTAAAAAAAGTTTGCAAACTTGTGTTAAAATGGAGTAAACTGAGCTTAAGACTGGAAGAAAATGAGAGAAACAGAGAGAAACCTAAATTGAAATTCACAGATTCACCCACTCTTAACACTCACACATGTGTGTACACGTGTGCACAGACGTATTGTTGTTGTTGTTGTTATTATTATTATTATTATTATCATCATCATCATCATACCCCACCCATCTGGCTGGGTTTCCCCAGTCACTTTGAGCAGTCTCCAGCAGAATATAAAAACATAATAAAACACCAAACGTTAAAAAACTTCCCAATGCAGGGCTTCCTTCAGATGTCTTTCTGCTAAATTCTGCTTCCTATAAATGCGGCAGATTTAGAACCCTCCTAGCACACCTCAGACATGGGTGCTGAAAGGGACAAATGTTCCAGGTCTCATTTATAGAGACATCCAGCCTACTGGCTTGGTCGCTCCCTCCTTGTTTAATCCATGTTACACTTCTCTGCTCATTGGCCCTTGGAGGAAACTACTTGACTTTTGGCTAAAGCAGTAGCTTCTCTGGATCACTCAGACCCAAGTAGGCAGCAGTAGTCAATAGTACTGGAGTATGGGAAAGATAAAAGAGTCACAGGCACAGAGTGAGATTTCATAAGAGGAGCAGAATAGCATGAGAAGGGGTGGGAGAAAGGAACGATTTATTTATTGAGAACATTTATATACTCTCCCTTATCCAACACATCTCAAGGTTGTGGCCGACAAACATATAAATATTAATTATTCATATCCTAAAACACTAAAATAAGGTCATGATCAATAAGGTAAGGCAGAAGCTAAGACCAGACAGCAAGCTAAAGTATGACACAAGCAAGCTCAATTGAGGATGACGTTCCCTCCAGCCCCCTGTGCAATCAATGTTCACTTCCTGGAAATGGAAATGAGGAATTTCCTAGGGCCAGGGCAGCATTGGACTTGTTAAATTATGGTGTGGCAGCCTATGTCCAGGGGCGTAGCTAGCTCCTCCATTACCCAGTGCGGCGGGGACGGGGCGACCCGCCCATGGGGGCCACCGCCGCGATCCTTGCGCGGGGCCCATTTTGTCACCCCCTCAGGGATGACACCTGGGGTGTGCCACACCTCCCACACACCCCTTCCCACGCCCCTGCCTACACCCTTGTTTGGCTCTCCCGCTTGCTGCACAGCAAATGTGGCGCTGGGCTTGGGCAAAACCCAGGATCTGGCTCAAAGACCAAGGACGTAGGTCCTTGGGGCCAGTTCCTGATGTCAGTCTTGTTTTAGGCAGAGCTATAATTGTTACCGAATGTTCTCTTTTTCTGCAAATATTTCAGTTTTCTAAATGGAAGCTATAACATCCAGATAGGGATGGATGAACCTGTTAGGGGTGTATGTGTGTGTGTTTTGCTTTGATCCACCATCCTTTCCTCTTCCAGTTTCTTTCTCTCAGTCTCAGTCTGTACATGGTACTTCTTGCTGCAGGATACAGACTTTTAAGCAACATCCACCGTGCAGATTATTGAACCATTATATTGATAGGATAGCCTGAAGTACCTCTGAGAGAAGCTCAAAGAATAATTATTTCTTATAATTTTTTTTTTGCCTGTGTACTATATTTGTAAAGCTACTAGTACCATTTGAAAAGCTACTAGTCCCCCGCAACACAATCTTGTAACAGATTAAGGAAACAGGATAAGAAACATCAGACTGAATATTAATGGTTACCATCATCACCTCAGTAAAATAGAGTTCAAGGAAATGCGTACTATATATAGGTCAGCACATCAGATCAGACAGCAGCTCCAAAACAATGACAACCAACAAAGCAGCATTAAAATAATGGCCTGGGTTCAAAAACATTGTTTTTTAAAATCATGATTTTAATTTTAAAAAAACAAAAACAAACCAGTTCCATTAAATATCTCCAGCACTCAAATGAAACCTGATTGGCTCACACAGTTGACGAATCAGAGAACACCGCAGAGCTTGCTTCAAAGTTCAATTACTGTGAATTTTCCCACTGCCTCTAATGATAACCAAGAGCAAGCGCAGACAGTGATTTTTTCCCCTGTGTTGAAAAGGAAAGCTGCTGTCAGCACCGACCAAGTCAGGAGGATGCTAAATGTTCCAGCACTTCCAGCATTCGCAGGAAGTAATGAGGTGAAACTATTTTTTGCCGTAATGCGCTGAAGACAATGATTACCCATGGCAGTGTCCACACAAAGGCTCGAAGACTGTTCTCTAGAGGCCTGTATCTGTTAGCTGCAGGCACTATGCCGACTCACTCCCCGAGCCCACTCGTTCCCTCCGAAACCATATGAAGAGAGCCCACACATTCGGTCTGAAATGAACTGAAACAAGCAGATAAATATAGGTACAAGGTATTTGCTGAATAGAAGAAAAATGTGCAAGTCTACAGGACATTGTTAACCCACAGTCACTGGCAATTATCTACCAGAAACATAAGCCTAACTCGAAAGCACAATAAACAAGAAGGTATTAAATACAGCATCTCACTTATTAGAGGCGTTCAGTCACAGCCCACTTCCAACCACAAGAGACTGGAGTCTGCTCACTTTTGCCATTATATAAATACAGAATAACACCCGCTTAATTCGAGGATATCTTCTGCAGTGTTACGGAGAGAGAGAGAGAGAGAGAGAGAGAGAGAGAAAGAGAGAGAGAAGGATCTGGAAGGAAGCTTTACAAAGAAAACAAACCTTCCAAGGTGATGGCACAATTGAAGCTTCCTTCTAACCGCCCCCCCCCCAAGATCTCCTGGATCATAATGCAATATATCTGGAGCCAATGGCGATTTTGTTCATAGCTGCTTCACTTGACTGAGCTGTTAAGAAGAATCATTGTTGTTTTTGTAAGGTCTCCACAGGAAAACAACACCAACAAGCTTGTAATGCAGAGGTTCACAACCCTTGGCATCCCGATCGTCCTTAAGTCAAGGACAACCTCACTTCCAACTCTTTGAGCTTTTAAAGGAGCAATTAAATTAAAACTTTGGGAGCTGCTTTATACCTGGCCAGGCTATGGTCACCCCCCCCCCCCAGACTGCCAGTATTTTGCGGGAGGGATTGAAGGCCATCCTGAGAAATTCAGGTTGGCACAATTAAAGCGGATTAAAGTGTTCTTTTGTCTTAGAGCTACAAATCCAACTTAGAAAATGCATGGAAAGGTGTTTAACAGGAAGCCGTAGAAACAGCATGGAAGCAAAGCAGAGTGAATATTCATTGCCTTTTAACAGCCCTACAAACAAATCAGAACAGATGCTAGATAAAGACTGAGCATTGTCTAATAAAGACTGACCCTTTGTCAGTTTTGTGCAAGCAAGTCAGGGTGGGTGCTAAATAAACAGGGGATGCGGAGGAGCCCTGTTTGCCCAGTTAGACCAGTTTGTCAACTCTCTGGGGTCTTGGGTGGGGTGGTGGAGGTCTTTTCAAAATGAGGCTTTCTTTACCATTCGTGGCATTTGCCATTTTGCTTTGTAGAGCTAAAAGAGAACGGTTAGTGATAATAACCAAATGCCACATGTCGGCTTTCCTAATTCAGCTTCTGTGAACATTAATGTCATATCCTCCAACACAACACAGCCCAAATCCAGGACACCATTTTGGGGGGTCCAAAATCCCATGTGAGTCACGGGACCCATGCAAGATCATGGACCCAGGAAAAGCGCTTTTTTCAGGCAGGCACGTCATCCAAAAAGGCACATTGTTGGGTGCTGCCCAAGATCGCCAACCTCAAAATGGTAGCCATACTCTCATGGGGAAAAACAGTATGCCCTGGTTTTTCAGGGGCAGTTGGTGGATATGTAATATATTGTTATTTTCCCACCTTCCTTCCATAGCGCTCTGGTGTAAACACATAAGAAGAGCCCTGCTGGGTAGAGAATGAGACTCTTGTTTGCGGGGTTGTTGCTTCGAGTCCCATGTTGGACGAAAGATTCTTCCATTGCAGGGGGTTGGACTAGATGACCCTTGTAATCCTTTCCAACTCTACAATTCCATGATTCCATGATTCTAGCTCAAAGGCCCATCTAGTCCAGTGTCCTGTTCTCACGGTGGTCAACCAGATGCCTATGGGAAGATCACAAGCAAGAACCAAGGACAAAAGCACTCTCCGCACTTGCAATTTCCAGCAAGTGGGAATTGAAAGGCATACTGCCTCCAACAGTGAAGGTAGAATATAGCTATTGTAGAATATAGTCCCCTGCTGGTATTGCATTCAGGAACTAACCAATGTCCTACCATGTGCCTTTCAGACGACACCCTGGGAGACCTTATCCTACTACTCTATATACTCTTTACATTTTTACAACTCCTCTTATTGAGATCCTTTGATATATGATTATCAGATGTCACAATATTCAAGGTCCCAGGCAATAATTAAGGAGTGCCTACCTTAACAGGCTTTGTTTAATTAACTGATTAATGCTACCAAGAAAATGTTCTGCCAACAGCTCTGAAGTACTGGCAGGTCTGGGCTTCTCTGCATTCTTCTGGCTATAACTGTTGGGCTTGTTCCACCCAAATATGTCTGTCCCTGACAAGGTTTTAGCTGTGTACTTAAAATAGAAAATTGGTATAATTCTCCAGTGAGTGCTATGGGCTAAAGGCTTCAGATGTAGATCCAGCACTTGGCCTGAGAGTCCAAAAAAGGAGGGGTGGGGGATCAAAGCTGTTGAGTAAAGCCATAGACTAGGGATCAAGCCCAGTAACATTTGATGCCTGGCTTAGATTTTTTATCAACTGCTTCTTCTCAAATGTTTTTGGACGGAAAATAATAGGGAAGCAGACAAGAAGAGGGGGAAGGACAGGAGCATCCTCTGAATTGATAAATGATAGCCAACATAAGCTATTACCCCATCTCTGTTTGGAATTATGAGAAGCAGGATTGTTGACGAGATCAACATCTGGTCTGATCCAGGAGGGGGATCTTCTCATGTTCTTACACATTAGCAAAAGGGTTGCAAAAAACCAAACATTTCTTGCAGAGAAGCTGCAAGGTGAAGTGCAGTAAAGCAAGGCCATGCAGAAGAAGCATGGTCAGATAAGATACAGGAATGCCATATGCAAAATAAAAATATGCAATATGGATATATATGTAGGTAATTACAAAAGAGTTACATATAGCAGTTCGGTAGGTTTGCCATATTTCAAAATGCGAAAATCTGGAAGATGTTTTGTTTTGTTTCACTGAGCTTTTTTTTTGCAAAAGAAAAAAAGAAAAAAGTTTTTGAGCTATTTTTTAGGGAATTCACCCAAAAATCAATACTTCCAATATGGGCTGCCATACGTCTGGATTTTCCTGTGCATTTTAACTGATTTCTGAAAATTCTGCCCAGACACTATTTTCAGCTGATGAATCCTGGATATGTCTGGGAAATTCCAGGCGTTTAGTTTTGCCTAGTATTATGCAGGTTGTTAAGTATATTCCACCGCCACCCTAATTTCTATTGCATTATTATCCAGGAGGGCAGGTCACCTTGGTTGAGTTTTGCTATTCAAAAGGATTTCTTCAGGAACTAGTCAGTGTTTCGTGGGAGTTACCCTGTAATTTAAAAGTGCAAGATAAGGGTTGGAATCAACAGATTTCCCACTAGCCCACCGAACTGTAAGAATTGTAAGATGTTTTCTGATAGAATCCATATTTGTATGCAAAGCCGTCAAGTTCATGACAATCAATATGAAAGGCATTAGCTGCCCTCGCTGGTTCTGGAATCTCATAATTGACACCACAGCTTCTGAATCCTTGTGGTGTATATAAATTGATTTTATGCAAAACAAAGGGGTCGGAACACCTCGGTGGTTATTAAGTTTCTGAACGGGGCTGGGGAGGAGGAAGGCTGCGGAAGAGGTCAGTTTCAGGACTGGAGGGATAATTATCCATCACCAGACTGCAAGTAATTATTTCCTGCTTGCACAAACTGACCCATACAGCTCACTAGGTGGAAAGCATGGAATTAGGAATTTTATTAGAAGTACCATTGGCACCTTCCTTTCATCTGACCTGTATTTATGGCAAGCAGTGCGGGTGTACTGTTTATAGTTTCCTCTGTGTCAGCAGCTGTAATATACTGAGCCAATATAAAGCATCTCATACTTTGATATTTTGTGTGTGTGTGTGTGTGCGCGCGCGCTGGAACTCAGTTCTGCCATCTCTCAGGTGGGCCTGAACCATGTCCACTTTGCTGTGGAGATTGTTGATCCCCTGCCTGCCGCTTAGACTATAATGCATAAAGCTACTCATGAAATCCTGATAATTTTTAATCAATGAAACCAGAAGACACCTCACCTCCCAAATGCCACAGATAACCAACCTTGAAATTCCAAAACAGCAAAGGGCTTTCATTCTGTGCCATTGCCAGGTCCTCCCTTCAGCCATCCAGGAAGACCACTTTAAGAAGACACCGGATGAGGAGAGGAAATGCCCATGTGGCTCTGGGCAACTGGAAACAGAACATGCCTTTTTCCACTGCCAATACTATACAGATATGCGAGCTAGGTTCATCTTGCCTATACTACATAAATTCCCAGGTCGCACAGAACAACTTTATACCTCTCTAGTACTTCAAGATGAAAACCCAGATGTTACATACTTAGTTGCTAGATTTTGCATGATGGATACTCGTCAAAGGATGGCTTGCACCACAAACTAGGCCTAAACTGAAGGACCTGTGCTCCTAAACCCAAATGCAGGACCTGTGTTCCTTTATGCTCCCTCTCTTAACAGTTTGTCCTTGTTTTTATGTTATGTATGGTATAGAAGAAGTGTGCATGCACATGAAAGCTTATACCAAGAACACATTTAGTTGGTCTCTAAGGTGCTACTGGAAGGATTTTTTTATTTTGTTTTGACTATGGCAGACCAACACGGCTACCTACCTGTAACTGTATTTTAATTACTACTTTTTATCACTTACCTGTTTTAAGTCTTATGTCAGTGGTGTCCAAACTTTTTTCAAAAAGGGCCAGATTTGATTAATTGAAGGGCCGTGGGGGCCGCCCAAAGTTGTTGACCTTTTTTTAGGGTTTGATGTAGTTGAGGGTTTTTAAGGATTTTACCCCGGGAAGTAAACTGCCACAGGGGCTGGATTAAACCAACCGGCAGGCCAGATTAGGCCCCCGAAACGGACTTTGGACAAGCCTGTCTTATGTGTTCATTTTATCTGTATGTTTTATCTAATGCTGGTGTGTGACCGAAATAAAAGTTTGATGCTGATACTGATAATTTCGGATCCCTGAGCACAGCTTGTCAGTGAACCTTCTACACTGTTATCCATTGAGCTCCCAACTTTTTAGATCCGTATGAAGGGACATTTCATGTATTGCCGAAGGTTATATTAAGCATGCTGACCAAGATTAAAACATGTGTTCTCTTCTTACAAACACCACACCACATTCCCAGGCCATGTACAACTTAAACTTAGTTGAATATTTGTCTGTATATTAACTGAGGTGACACATGCATCAAGGATGTAGCGATGTTTTCCTGCCTTTTCAGATTGGGCATTCCCGTGATTTGTGTGTAATGGAGAACAGGCTACTGGTGTAGAAACAAAAGAGCTGGAATCTGTACAGCTGTGCACAGCTGCACATTGTACTGGGAAAAGAATGTCTTCTGCATTCTTTTGGTTTTGTTTGGGCTAACTAGAGCCTCGTGATTGTTCACGCCACATAAATGGTGTGTAAATCTTTGATGAACGTAGCCTTGGAAGTGAAATAGCCACACAGTGGCTTCTTCCCTCTAATCTCAGTTAAATTCTTCAGGGCATTCCCTTCTGATTCCTTCGAGCTGTACTTACATTAGGTCCCTTTAAATGAGAAACGCTTTCATTCATTTTCTTCTGGCACCGACTTCTAGACGTTTAAGTGGAAACAATCATTGCACAATTACCGAACTGCACATCCCGCAGGTATAAAAAGTATTCTCATAATTAGAACGGGGGAAGATAATGGTAGAAATGTTTTAGCATGACTTTTGTCCTTTTTGAGTGTTCAGAAAACTTGGTAAAGGAACATACAAAGGAAGCACAGGAATGAGTGCGCTTTCTCCTCTCTGTTCCCACGTCACCCTCCGCAACAGAGGGCAACTGTCCTGAACGGCTACCAACTTGGATGGTTTTCAAGGGGAGTTGAACAAATTCAGGAAGGATAAGGCTATTGATGTTACCAGCCATTATGGCTGTGTACTTCCATCAGAGGTTGTATGTCTCAGAGTACCAGCTGCTGCGAATCCCAGTTGGGGAGAGTCCAGTTGTGTTCATGACTTGCTTTTATTATGATTAACATTTATCGATCTACATAACATGTAATCGCTAAACAGGCTTCTAAGCCGTTTTAAAGTATAAAACCAATGGCGCTTATTTAAAATGCACACCAACGGATTGTCGTCAAAGCATTAGAACAAATATTCACAATTAAAAAGTTCAATAAAACAAGCCCATTAACACAGCACAACAATTAGAAGAGTTAAAACAGCAATCCAGTCAGGAGGCATGTGTCTTCACAAATATGTGTCTGTGGGCTCCCCATAAGTCTCCGGTTGGCCACTGCCAGAACAGCATGGCTGGCTAGATGTCAGGATGCTCCCAGCGGCTCCTCGCTGCTGCCAAGGAAAGTGTAAAGACAAGGAAAAGAAACCATCCTTTCTTATTTCAGTATTTACAGAGAAAGGCTTTAGAATCCAGCCTCTTGGATAATGGCGTTGTCCCAAGTGAATTTCCACACCCCGTTTCTCCTACTTCTTCATTTGTCATTCTCATTCTCTCTTCTATGAGTGCTGCTATGTGCCCTCTGTCTTTGAGCTCTTTGCTCTCCTACTTTTAAGGCTCATCAGGTTCTGGGAGATGGAGGGTCTGGAATGCTTTCTAATGACAACATGTCAGCTGGGTGTTTTTCCGGCTGTCCCATGATTTCCCAGTTTCCCCCCTCATCTGCGTCTGAGCTGCTACCTCCCTGAAACCCCTGTTGTAAATCTATACTGTCTTCTTCTTCCTCCTCCCTGGAAGGGTCAGGATGGGGAGGCGATCTCCACCATTCCTCCTTTGCCCAGTCCCTGACATTAGATGGGCCTTCGGTCGGATCCAGTGGGACTCCTGAGAGCACGTCTGCATGGGTACCCCTGCAGGAACACCAGACTGGCTTTGCTGGTACACCTGCCCAGCCCTGACTTCACTGCTTCACCTTTGTCCAGCACCATTCAGGTAAGCTGAAGGCTTACAGAAGGCTTTTCCTAGTCTTGTGTGATGGACTCAGCTGTGATGAACCCAGGGCAGTCTGACATTCCGATTTGGGCCAAAGAATGGATCTGTCACAAACATTGCACACACTATTTATGCTTGATCGATGCAGTCACACAAAGACAACATCCACAGACAGTCTGTGGACCAACATTGTAACACTTGGGTACGGCAACTACTCCTTTCACTGTGCAACATTTCCACTAAATAGCATGCCTGGGGTCCTTACGGATTACAGTATATATATATGGATATATGTATACATACTGTATACTGTATGCACACATATTGTGCAACTGATTTGTCCGGATCCCAAATCTAGTCAGGCCAATCTGTGCCAAATCTGGATCACCTTCAAGCAGCTACAAATGGCTATAGACCTAAATAGATTTGTAGTGATTTGTGCCTATCTAGAACTGAGAAACAGTTTCTCTAAAGCCAGACAGACTGTCTCCAGTATGTTGCAATTATGAATTACAATGCCTCATAAGGAGAGTGCCAGGGTGGGGAGAGGAGCTGGACTTTGCTCATTGAGAGCTCTAGCTTCTAGAATCTCACACAGCACTCTCCAATCAGTGCTTGGGCAGAGGGATGGTTGTACCAATGACTAATAAGAGTTCGTTTATATGTACTGAAACAGAAGATTTTACAGCCCACAGCAACAGAAATGCCCAAAGCTGAAGTGTGTTTTTACCTCAACCCACTTTTACTTTGTTTTATTTTTACCAGGTGGTGGGAGGAATGGCAAAAACCTGGACAAATATTTATCCTGTATTTTTCTGTAAATCTTCATGACTTTAATTTGATCCCTTTGGAGCTACCATAAGAGCCCTGAAAGATTATTCAAAGCTGGTTCTGAGTTTGAAAATAGATATATAGGGTATTTTTTGTTTTTTGTTTTTACTGTCCACCAGTAATTTGAATACAGCACCCTCACGATGGATGAGAGGTATTATATAATGCCAATATTGATTTGAGATGACTCTCAGCAAAGGTTCTCAAATGTACAAAGTGTCCCAAATCTACTTAGCATGCTTTCGTTCTGGGGTCAGCAGCTGATTCCCCGCAGAGATAAACTAAGCACAGCGGTAAGACTGGTGCGAAGTGCACTCTATTACTTTTCAGGGTTGGTGGCCTTTAATATTATTTCATCACAGCGTAGTTTGTTCTGCTCTTCAATCAAGTCTCATTGAACTCTCTGTGAGTTTAGATTTACAAAACGCGCAATAGGGAAAGCCCTTTGGCACCCAGAGCAGCTTTGCTTCTGCATCTATCGTATCGACTCGAGCTTGAAGCTTTGTTCCCTTTAATGCTGCCTGCTAACCGAACTGAGAAGTTTAACTAGTGATCTAAGTGAAATTGTATGCTTTTGTGGTAGTAGGAGCAGGATCCCTGCCCCTTTCGCTTGTTCTCAAAAGAAAGAAAGTAAGAAAATCAGCCTTTCTGCATGGTCACCTCTCCTGATCCAGGAAGTCTGTTCTTCCTCTCCCCGCTTCTTCCCATTTGTTGTCACAGTACAAAACCTGGAATGATTAATCATTTAATTCCACAGTGCCAGGCTGTTTTTATCAGATGTGTTGGTTATGGCTCACATTCCAGACTATGGGTGAGAGCTGTTGCATGTCGATGTCCCCAAGCCACCCCTCAAAGAACACACACTTCACACAGAAATTTAAGTTTAAGGTTTTTGGCATAATTTTGGCCACAACTTTATTAAAATACAAAATGTGAGTGGTTGCTTAGGCATTGGTTCCGACTATCTGTCCCCGCCTGGGGACAGACTGTTATCCGCCCGCCTGCGGAAGTCAGTAAAGGGAAAACACTTTGGGGAGAGAATGGGAGCCAGGGGTCTGGTCCTCGCCTCTCCCCTAATGCTCCCAGGGGCTCTTGCATGGCCTTGGCCCCTGACCAGGGGGTATGGACAAAAGCATGGTGAGCCCCTGGATTCAACAGAATTCCCCGCGCAGCAGCAGCATTGGAGGGGCAGCCACAGCCAATCCTGACCCCTCCACCAACCAATTTAATAACCAATGCCTTACTGCAACCTTACAAGTTGTGACTATTTGCTACGCAGTAGGCGAAAACCAAATGGCACCAGCCAATCAGCCACATGGAAAAATTCCTACCAGGTCCCTGCCCCAAAAGCAGATGACCCCATGACAGGCATAGCAAGGTCAACGCAGAAGCCTAAATTATAGGGAGGGAGGGCGGGTGATCCGATGCACGCAGCGAAGAGGGGCTCACGCTGCATGCCAGAAACATATATAGCCTCTGGGCTATCCATCAAAACTTGCAACATTAAATTCTCCCCAACAACCCGCAGAACCCAATCACAGTCCTTGGCCATCTAAATGATCCCACCCAGCAACAGAGGGGTGTCTTGTTGGCCCCCACCGCAACACGTGCTCTCCATGAAGGGGAACTCGCTATGTTAGAATCAAAGACTAAGCTGAGGGGGAATAAAATAATGTAAAATGCTTCTGAATCTTATAGGAAAATGAAGTACAACTTTAATCCAAAGTAGAAGTATTAAAATGTGGTCAAAATAGCCTGCAATTTTATCTGTGTTTGACTACTGGTGTGTGATCAATTTTGTTATCTATTACCTCAGGCTTTGATCTGACTAGACAAGTCAATCTGTTACTGCACTATCTTTGTAATTTTATCTATTTTGATGCATTTTATACTTTTACACTGGATGAAAGTTGTCCAGTAATCTGCTGCTGCAGGAGTTCCCGGCGTGCACAGCGGGAGGATGGCGGACTTTAACATCTTTGCTATCTATCACGAGTTAATTTGGCGGCTGCGATGGGAGTAAGCAGCCTCCCACCTCCCCGGGACGACGGGGAGGGCTGCCTTTGCCCGCGGTACTCCTTAACCCGCTTTGGGTCCTTCGGGACCGGTGGGGGAGTCTGGGCACATAGGGCTCGTTTTCAGATGCAGCTCCTGGAGCCGGCCCCGTTCGTGCACGCTCCCTTTAATTGGATATATAAATTTGTTTAAAGATTTTGGGCATGTCTCGGACAAAGGAGTGGGAAGAATGTTGCTAACTGCAGCCCTGAGTGATTAAGAATGAAGATTGGAAGAAGACGCGGACTTTACATTGGTATGTGAAGGAGGGAAAAGAAGGGGGGGTAAGCTCTGGAATCTCCGTTTGTTTTGCCTCAATATCTACTTAACACGGGCGAAACCTCCCCCTAGAAAATCCACTTTCACAGGCAAATGGCAAGTGGACTTTAAAGACAGAATGGAAATTAGAATGGAAATTACAAAAATAAACTGTGTGGAGGTGAAACTTGATCTGGACTTGACTCAACAGAAATGGAGGATCCTCGGCTGGCTGTGACGCAGCTAGAATTAACTGCCGAGTGCTGATGATAGCCTGTGGAGCTGTACACCACTTCAAAGGGAGAAGCCGGATTTGATGGACGATTGATAGTGGAATTTACGAGGGTCTGGCCCTCCCGGAAAGGAGTGGGGACGGCTCACAGGGGAAGAAATTGGTGTGTCGCAGTTTGATTTACAAGTTTGATTTATGAGAGACTTTCAAGATGGCGTCAGCCGAAATGCGATATTGGGAGAGGATGGCTTTTTCCACACAGAGACATTATTTACTATAAGAGTGTCTGCTTGCTGGCATTTATCAGAGGCTGTGAAAATATTGACTTTATGAAGCAACTGGAAAAGATCATAAGAAAGCGCTCCGGAGTCCGAGACATGGGGAATTCACAAGTTAAAAATTTGGCATAATTGGAATTGTTATAATTGGAATTGTATAATTAATTTGGCATTGTAATTTGTTTGGTAATTGGAAATATATGTTGGAAAATCAATAAATATGTTTAAAAAAAAAAAAAAAATAATCTGCTGCTGCAACCACCACTGATTCCCAGAATGCCTTGCCACCGCTTCTGGCTGCTTTCCTCCTTCCTGAGCTCCTCCTGCCAGACCAACTCCATTCTGATTGGCCAGGTGGTGGCATTGGCACAAGGAGGTCTAAGTCTTTTGAATTCTTCCATGGGCCTTATCCTTTGCACCACCAACGGTGTGTGTGTGTGTAAGCAATGTGAGGATCAGAAAAGGCTTTTGGCAAACTCTAAGGTGGTAGAGATTTGGGTGAGGGGCATTGGTAGGCAAGTGAAGTGAGGAGTAATGGGAGCCCCTAAGTACACACAATTTTATACTGAGTCAGACCCATGGTCCATTCAGTTCAGTATTGTCTACAATGGCTGGCAGCAGCTACCCAGGGTTTCAGACTGAAGTCTCTCCCAGCCATACCTGGAATTGTTTTTTTTTTGTTAGGCATTGAAGCTGCATGCAAAGCAGGTGCTGAGCTATGGCTAATCTACATCAAACTTGTAGTCAAAAAAACAATGTTGGAAAAGGAGTAACTTACATTAATGTAACTTGTGCCATCGTAACTTATGCAGGCTTTCTGTCGTAACTTATGCAGGCTATTCTGTTAATAGGTAAATGAATGAATGAATAAAAATTCCCACACTTACTCCCAGGTAAGCAGTTACAGGTGGGTAGCCGTGTTGGTCTGCCATAGTCGAAACAAAATAGAAAATTCTTTCCAGTAGCACCTTAGAGACCAACTGAGTTTGTTCTTGGTATGAGCTTTCGTGTGCATGCACACTTCTTCAGATACACTGAAACAGAAGTCACCAGATCCTTAAATATAGTGAGGGAGTGGGGAGGGGTATTACTCAGAAGGGTGGTGGGAATGGGTGATCAGCTGATAGGTGTGGAAAACCTGCTGACAACTCTTAACGGCTGCAATTAGTCTTGCAGGGAAAGGCAAGGGGTGAGATGGCTAAAGATAGCTTTGTCATGTATAATGAGATAAGAATCCAATGTCTTTGTTCAGACCAGGTTTCTCCATGGTTTTAAGTTTGGTGATTAGTTGCAATTCAGCCACTTCTCTTTCCAGTCTATTTCTGAAATTTCTTTGTATTAAGACAGCTACTTTGAAATCTTTTATAGACTGTCCTGGGAGATTGAAGTGTTCTCCTACTGGTTTCTCTGTCTTGTGATTCCTGATATCAGATTTATGTCCATTTATCCTTTGGCGTAGGGTTTGGCCTGTTTGTCCAATATAGAGAGCTGAAGGGCACTGTTGGCATTTGATTGAACAATGTTGGAAGATGAGCAATTAAATAGTCCTGAGATGGTATGTTTGATGTTGTTGGGACAAGTAATGGTGTTGTCCGGGTTTATGTGGCAGCAAAGTTGGCATCTGGGTTTATTGCAGGCTCTGGTACCAGTGTCTATGTTGAGTCCTGTTGTTGTATTATTGTGGGTGAGCAGCTGTTTGAGATTGCGTGGCTGTCTGTAGGCGATGAAGGGTCTTCCTCCCAGAGCTTGAGAGATACAGTCCCAGGTAAGCAGATACAGCAATGCGAGTTACTGATAAAATGGGGGACTATTTTTCCACCTAGTGTGTGGTGTAATGCATACTTAAAGTACATAGCACAGATTTCTGATTTCCCTTTTACTCTTTTCTGATTTGTAGTTCCAAGACACCAAATGTTCAAATGGGCCTCTGCTACAAATTCCCTTTTTCGGCACTGCAAGATCCTCTTTTCATTTTCACGATTAAGCACAGTTTGGTATTTGTTCCACGATCTTAATCAAAATGCTGGGATCAGGATTCTAGAGATGAATAACTTAAGGACAAAGTGATAGGCCGTAAAATTGGGGGTGGGAGGGAATTAAGCTTACAAAACAAAGTGATTTTGATTTGACAGGAGATGGAAGATTGATAAAACAGGGTGATAAATTATTATAAACTAAAAGGTGATGAGAGATTTATGGTAAACAGTCATTCCAGATTGTCAGTACACTCACACTCACACTCTCACACACTCTTTCTGTCACTATATAACTTTCGTTATGAAAGCTACACATTTTTGGAAGAAGGGCAAAGACATAAATAATCATAGCAGACCTGAGTCGGAATCATGTAAAGAAAAGAGAGGAATTTGTCTAAACCAAAGACCTTAAGAATACCGCGACCCGCGATATAATCCTGGATATAATCATGACTCTCTCATTGCTGAATTGTGGCTTTGGGTTTATGACCAGGAAGGAAGAGTTCACTCCTCAAGCTCTTTACTTCTGGGGCATTTCTGTGGAGCAGAAATCGAGGGACTCCAATCCACCTTTATCAGGTTATTTGCCGCCACAGTCTGTGGATTCAGTAGTGGCTGGTGGAGGAGGATAAACTGTTGCCATTTATCGCCCAGCCTACAGAACGAATTGTGCATTTTATTCCACAGAATACGCTTGTGTGCTCTTCAGAGGAAGGAAGCATAATAATGACATCTCTGGCAGCAAGAGATTTTGCAGACTTCCCTCCTGGAGTGCACCATCATGACGGTATGGATCTGAGCCAATGGATTTGTTATGAATACATGCTTCTCAGTAGTGCCAGGAACATGTCCTCATGGTGTGTGCTTGATGGAAAGCTACCACAGTGAGCCTCTCTCTCCCCCTGCTGTTAGATATTCATGACTCTGTGGCTGTTTGCATTTGACAGACATTGTCATTCAACCTGAAGACAAAACTCTATGCCTTTTAATCAATGCCTTTAAACCCGGTTCTCAAGGTTCTGTCACATTTTTCCATGGCCAAGATGGGCTTCTTAGTCACTGTATTTAAGTCTCACCTTGAATTAAAAGTTGAAGGCCACTGACAATTTACAACAAAAACAACCATATTGAAAAGTAAAAATATATTTAAAAAATTAAAAACTTAAAACAGCAAGAGTATAACATAGATGGTGATAATAATAAGAGAATCCTTAAAACGGTAGCTGCGTGAGACACACCAGAATTCAAAACTGCAGGATTAAAACACAACATCAGAGTAAAAGGCTAAAAATAGTATTAATAACAGCTGTGGTTTCTAATAATGGTTTCTTAATTGTTTCCTTTCTAAAAATAGAAGTCTTTCCTGTATGGTAGAAATCCATTAGAGAAGGAACAAAGCACACTTTGAAAGAGAATTGTGAAGCTTAAGTGTGAGTAGCAAAAAGGCCCCACTTTCCAGTCCCAAAAAAGCACACACAACCTTTTCAAAGTCCATACTTTTCAGGATTTTGTGATGCACAAAAGAAAGTCTGGATGAACCCTCAATAATATCAAATAAACAGAGTTCAATGATGAAAAGAGGTAACCAAACTGATGAAAGCCCCCACCAGATGGGTTACGAAAATATAATCATACAGCCAAAAAGGTAAAGCAGTTACTACAATTATAAAAATGAGCAAAACAATTCCGATCAAAAGCAAAGATTAAACAAAACATAAGAAGTGGGCCCCACAAAAATAACTCTCAAAGCACAGGCTAAAGATGCGTATCTTCAGCATGCGGCATATTACTCTGCTAATTTTATTTTCTTTTACGAAACGTGCACAGAATTGGGCTACGCCACTGAATACAAGTTTTCCAAGAGGCTGGCTGCCTTATCAGAATTAAGTATCAACAGTTTGCAAGTGTTTGTTAAACATTAATATAGCACTGCGTGTAGCTTGCCCTGCAGAACAAGAGGATTAAGACTGAAAGACCAAAGGGAAGTTTGGGGGGAATGGAGCATTACTTGCAAGCAGAGCACATGGCATTAGATTCAAAGCTTGGCTAACATCTGTTACAGCCAGCTAATTAGTGCACAGTCCTTTATTAGCCAGGAGGGGGGAAATAGTTGCAGTTTTCCATACTTGTGGTCTAGGATAACTGCTGCCAGATGAGGCCAATTCAAAGACCATAATTCGTTGCCCTTTGTGTGCATTCATGAGTCTTCAGATAGCTGAACTTGAAAATCCTTGCTCAACAATTAGTTTTGCTGAGTGGTGCATTTTCTTGTACACCCTGTAAGTGGGGGAAAGTGCTGTGAACAATGAATCACATTACTTTGCCATTCCATCACTAACCTTTCCAGTTTCAGGATCTGCAACTGAATCACTCAGAGCACAATAGCACCAGGGAGCTTGCAAAAACAACAACAACAACAACAACAACAACAACAACAACAACAACAACATGTGGAATGACTGGAGCAGCCATGAAATGGGAAGGGGGAAGGGGAAACAGGGATGTGGGGAGAAAGTCGTTTCAATTGGCATTTAAATGCGAGCTTATTGAAATTGCACTTTCCGAAACAATACATGAACCGAAATTCATCCAACACAATTGGCACTTCACCACATTTTGAAATGCAGTTCTCCAGCCAAGTAACATGTACAAAAATGCATGTACCAGAGCATAAAAATTGTGTATATGTTTGACAATAAATGCATTGGGGGAATTTCCTTTGCCAGAAAAAGGGTGTGTGTGTATTGGAACGAATTGCATACAGATATGTATATATTAGGAGATATTTGCACTAAAATGCTGATGACCTTTCATGAGGTTTTGCAAACTGATGCAGAAATGTGGAGAACTGAACTTGGGACTGGAAAAATGAGAAGCTGGGGAAAACCGAAATTGACCGATTCACCCATTCCTACAGGAACTTAGACGGAAGTACTTCCCCATCCCATCTCCTACTCATGAACAGTTTTATGAAATTCATATACACACTGCCAGCAATATCAACCATCATTGAGAAAGATGCATTGCTGAAGTCCTCCCAGCTGTGAAAACTTCAACCAGGGCCTTGAAAGGCTTTTGACATGTTATCATCGGAATAAGATTTCCCCAAACATTTTATATCCCACTTTTCTTCTACAATGTGACTAAAAGTCGTCTTCCATCCAGACACTCACCAGACTCACAGCTCCTTAGCTTCAGTTAGGTTGTTGTATTATATGTCTTCCTTAGACATGGTTTTTTCAACCATCCCAGCCTAGAAACTACATTGTCATGAAGTGAGAGCAGCTTGAAACTAAATAAACTTTGGAAAAACAAGCAATTGCTTCTTTGATTGTCTGTAGGACACCTCGTGGTTGGCTCATGTTTTGTTAAACAAGCCATAGCTTAAAGAAATCATGACTTGGTGTTATGTGTGAACCGGGCCATTATATGCACTTGGAATATTATCTAGCGTTCTGAAAGCATTTTCTCCTGTTTTTCCTAATGCAGACCTTTACATTACTATAAATTATACAACAGCACCAAATCTGCACTAAATGTAGGCCCAATTTTGTGTTACAGGATACCTGTATTCCAATGGCTGCATCCTATTGTCATGAATGAGCCAGCCCCCAGGGAAGGTTTGCAGCCAGCTCCCAGAGAAGGAAGTAGCCAGGAAGAGAGAGGGTTAACTGCAAGGCAAGATGAGCATAGCCCAGTGCCAACTCCCCCGCCCTTAGGAATGTCAGCTGATAAGAGAATGACGAGCAGGGCCGATGCTCTCAAGAAGTGCAAAATACCGGGAATAGAGAAGGAAGCAGTTCATCAGGCAGGAAAAAGTGAAGAGACAGTCCCTCAGAGGACGAGGAAGAGGCAGGAGCTGACCCTCTTAGTTCCAGGTCTCGGCGAATGGGAGGGCTACAGGATAGGAGGCAGTGCAAAAGACGTCAGAGGAAAAAGTTCAGTTGCTTCTGGTCTCGCCAGAAGCAGGCTTCAGAAGGGTCATCATGATAAATGATGGCGATGGCTGTGTCCGGAGTTATCTCTTTGTTTTGACAATAAATCATCCTTTAATGAGCTACTCTCACTGTGTTATCAAACCGGGAACTGGACTCCTGACACCTATCCTGCTTTGGAAATTTATGAAAGTAGGAACCATGAGAAAGGAGTAGGAGGTCATGAGAAGGACCACACAAATGCCTCTTCTCCAACCTGATCTTTCATGATCCTGTTTACATGGTTCTTCTTCTTAAGTGTTCTTGGCCCCTTCCCCCGTGGGGCCATCCTATATTATTGGAGCTGCCTGGGATGGACCTTGCCATCAAAATTGGACCATGCTTTTTTGTCAATAGATGTTTGATCTGTGCTTGGATGTAAGGCTATTGTTAAAAACACCACAACTAAATAGGCAGTGAGGGATATCTAGGAGAAATGGACCACATGCTGCCAATTGGTAGCATCTTACAAAATCAACTGATGAGGCAGTTGCTCAGATGGTGTCTCCATTTGATTCTCCAGTCTGTAAAGAACTGTCACGAGTCCGAAATAAATGCAAGTTTCAAAAGCACATTTTTACAAGCTAGAAATAACTGCTGCAAATCTTGACAATATTGTGCCAACTGCAGTGTGTAACAAGGTTTTGCTTTTAAATTCAAACAAGCCTTGCAAGGTGCACGTTAAAGGTGTCTTAAAAGAAAAGGAGGGAGAGGGGAGATGGAAGGAGCAACTATAGTGATTAATGTAAAGGTCACTTGACTGTTCAACTAAAATCAATCTCCTCCTCTGTAGCTATTTGGGACTTGGAGAAATGTAGCCTCTGTGGAGATTTAATAAGAGGAAATAGCAGGAATTTAGCCTTAGTAAAGCACGTGGAGAGGCCATGGTCGTTATTGCTCCTATGGCAGAACATTATATTGTGTATTTCTGTCAATGAGTAGGAAGATATCATGGTTCTCTTCCCAGGCCAGTGGAAATATGTATTATGCACTCAAAGACTGCAAGGCTACAAAATGTACCCAGGATAAATGACTTAGTCTGGCATAGGGTTGTATCCAATGAATTCATCCTGGCAGTATAAGGACTTCTGATTGCTCAGTAGGACTTCCTCTTCTGCCATATTCTCATGCATCTCCCCAATGCGACAACTGATTTTTCAAACAAACAAACAAACAAACAAACAAACAAACAAACAAACAAACAAACAGCAAAAATGAATAATACCACCAGATTTTAGAAGCATCACATTTCAGGTCTACTGGAAACAAAGCATCTTCATGAACCATTTATATCTCACTGTGTCTTGACGCGGCTTCTGTTCCATGCAGTTGGGCTGCAACAGCTGAGCTTATTGGCATCTGTCCTAGCAACAGTTGCTCCCAGAGCCCATCAGGATTTGGAACGATTTTCCAGCCGTGATTATGGTTTCACAGATAGCATGGACCTTATCTTATCTGGGATATTTATAAACAGCTGAACATTACAAAATATGGTATATAAGCACAGAACAATAAAAAAATGCAATCAGTATGGACAGATAAAACAGTTGTCAAAGAAGCAATCGGATGCTGCCTGCTGGTCATCTTATCCTTCGATAGCCTGCAAACCCTGCAAAAATAGCATCTGACCAAATGCATATGTACAAAGTTGGAACATTTAATGGGCAGCGTTCGTTTTCCACAAGGCTGGCGCTATTGCACAGAAGGACCCTTTTCTTCCTTCCCCATCCCTGAACATAATACCTGCGCCATCTGATCATTACCTTACATATGTTACTTCCAAGCAATTCAAATGCTGGAGTCAAATGCCTACAAAAGCAGTGCAAAACACATTGCTAAGAATAGGTCCATCTAGTCCAGCATCCTGTTCTTAGAGAGGCCAGCCAGCCAGCTGTGGGAAGCCTGCAAGTAGGATCTGAGCATAACAGCACTTTCCCAGCATCTTGTATTCAAAGCCATGCTGCCTTCAACAGTGGAAGTAGAACATAGCTAGCATGTCTAGGAGCCATGGACTCAAAATTAAGCCTGTAACTGGAGGGACTGCCCCCTATTTTTATACCCAGTACATTTCTGAGCACAAGTCAAAGTGTTGGTGTTGACTTTTAAAGCCCTAAACGCTCTTGGCCCAGTAGGAACCCTGAAGGAACGTCTCCACCCCCATCATTCTGCCCGGACACTGAGGTCCAGCGCCGAGGGCCTTCTGGCGGTTCCCTCACTGCAAGAAGCCAAGTTACAGGGAACCAGGCAGAGGGCCTTCTCGGTAGTGGCGTCCACCCTGTGAAACGCCCTCCCAGCAGATGTCAAAGAAATAAACAACTATCTGACATTTAGAAGGCATCTGAAGGCAACCCTCTTTAGGGGAGTTTTTAATGACTGGTGTTTTTAATGTATTTTTAATCTTTGTTGGAAGCCACCCAGAGTGGCTGGGGAAACCCAGCCAGATGGGCGGGGTATAAATTCTTCTTCTTCTTCTTCTTCTTCTTCTTCTTCTTCTTCTTCTTCTTCTTCTTCTTCTTATTATTATTATTATTATTATTATTATATTACACCCCCCAATTTTTACAAACAAATAAAGAAATCAATAAGAATGCCCTTGCTTAAAGGTTCCTTTGTTGTTATTTTTTTCTCCCAGAGGCCAAGCAAGCTTGCAGGTGTCCTACCTAAAGAACTAAACATTCTTAATGTGACTGTTTGCATTTTCAGGTCTGAGGAACTCATGCATACCTGCATCCTTCACCAACTATTTTGTAGCAGTGTGCGTGTGAGGGATTTGTTCTTATTCATTTTTTTAAAACCACAAGGCAGAGGACAGGGGGCACAGGTTTCCTTTGAGCAGCATGACTCAGCAGCGTTTCCTCCTTTTTTCTGTTTTAAAATGCTTTATTTACACTTACGCATCATACAAATAGACAATGAATAAAACGAACATATAATACCAAACCAGAAAAAAACAAAGCAAAACAAACAAACAAACACATAAATACAATCATGATAACAAAAATTACAGACAAGAATATAGGCGCTATATTCTCCTACGAAAAAGAAACACTTCACTTCAAGAAAAGAAGATAAAAAGAAACAAACCTAGAAGAAAAAGGAAAAAAGGAAAAAAGAAGGCTTCCAGCTAATTCTTCTCATATCACTGGTTATCTGTAATGATTAAATTTTGGAAAACGTTTTGATTACCTGTGAGATTTTTTTCCTAAGCTAAGCCAAGTATAATTCTGCATTTTCTCCTTTGCTAAGGTAGGTTGTGAGAAAAAGGGTTTGCTGAAGACCTATTGTTCTCAGTTGGCGGCAGGGGAGGAAAACCTTGAGGAAGGGTGGAGAAGAGACTATTCACATTCTATGTCCTTTTAAATGTGGGAAGGGAGGATGGGTGCTATTGGTTTGCTTTTGCTTTCATTATGTATTTTGTGGCCTTATTTTGTATTTCAATACTGTAAACCGCCCTGTGACCTTCGGATGAAGGGAGGTATACAAATTTAGTAAATAAATAAATATAAATAAAAGATATTATGGATGCTCCTGTTGAAATGCATGGTAAATCCGTCGCAGCTAGGATTGCTAGCAAACCTGTACGCTGGGCTGTAGTCAACAAAGTTCTATGCAGAATAAACCCATTGAAGTTCATCGATGCAGCTACAAAAGATGCAAGAGCTCTGCTTTCTTTTTCATCTGCCCGCTCTAGTCAGTAGGAAAAGCCTTTGCAGGAGTAGGAGCCAGTGCTAGCAGGCACCATCAAGGATGATGTAAAGAGCATTGAAATTCACTGTGTTATTGATTTGCCATAAGATCCCGGAAGAGCCCAGTTAGTTGCTGTAGAAAAACTTTGGTAACTAGAGCCAATTCCTACTCTCCATCAAGACAACCTCATGTATTCAAGCTACCTGCTAGGCCCAAAGAATCTGATAGGCAAGTATAGCTCTCTGTGTTGAGATGTCAATGGCAGTCGGATGGGTATGTAGACCTCTGGGCCACCACCAGTGTGTTCTAGTGGGTAGGAAGTGATATTTAAAGCCACAAGGGTTGTGGTTGGCAGAAGAAGAAGAAGAAGAAGAAGAAGAAGAAGAAGAAGAAGAAGAAGAAGAAGAAGAAGAAGAGTTTGGATTTGATATCCCACTTTATCACTACCCGAAGGAGTCTCAAAGCAGCTAACATTCTCCTTTCCTTTCCTCTCCCACAACAAACACTCTGTGAGGTGAGTGGGGCTGAGAGACTTCAAAGAAGTGTGACTACCCAAGGTCACCCAGCAGCTGCATGTGTGGACCCACCCTTACTACACTTTGAAGTCATAGAACAGGATCAATAGAATAATTCTGTATAACTGGAAAGGACCATAAGGGTCATCTAGTTCAATGCAGGAATATTTTGCCTGATGTGGGGCTTGGACCCACAACCCTGATATTAAGAGCCTCATGCTCTACCAAGAGCCACTATGTCCTGAGTATAAAATTGCCTAACTGTACCTCTGGAAAGTGGACAAATGTGTGATCTGCAGTGAACATTTGTAATGAAGAAGAATGCAGTCAGAGTTATAAAATTTGCTTGATTGTCCTGTAATTGATGGATGGTTAGATTTCACCAGGTATTTCTGGATGCATATTCCACTTACATTCCTTATATGCACTGTATTTACACTTCAGGGAGAAATTATCATATGAAGAAAAAACTTAGCAAAGCTTGGCGGTTTCCCCATAGTTTATGATGGGAAAGTATAGTCACAACAGAAATGCCACCTTCCACTTACACGAGTAATTTAAAATTCTCTGCTTTTCTATCAGTTTAGCAGCCCTTACACTATTGCTTCTTTAAAAAGTGGTAATGGATGTCAGATTCAAGGTGAAACCAGCGGGATGAAAAGCAGCAAGGGGGTGATTTGTTTTTCATGCGCAATATAGTTTTCCTTTAGGAAACTCATACAAACTGTGGACAGCAGCTGCAATACAAAATGCATGTACTCCTGCGTACATCAAACTATTCTCAGTTCCTGGTCAGTAATGGCACAATTGACACAATATAGCATGTGTGTGTGTGTGTGTGTGTGTGTGTGTGTTTAAGTTCAATTAATTTCTATGGAGAACATGTAATAAAAAGAACACCCATGTTTCCTCTCCTACTAAAACCAATAGGTTTTAAAAGGTTTTAATATCAACTGGATGATAGCCCATTTTCTCCTTCCAGAGCCAGTGTGGTGTAGTGGTTAAGAGCGGTAGACTCGTAATCTGGGGAACCGGATTCGCGTCCCCGCTCCTCCACATGCAGCTGCTGGGTGACTTTGGGCTAGTCACACTTCTCCCACTCACCTCACAGAGTGTTTGTTGTGGGGGAGGAAGGGAAAGGAGAATGTTAGCTGCTTTGAGGCTCCTTCAGGTAGTGAAAAGCGGGATATCAAATCCAAACTCCTCCTCTTCTTCTTCTTCCAAAATTATGATGATAACTATAACACACAACAGTGTCGTCCTTTACATGCTTATTGTAGGTCCTGCTGTCTTCAGGTCTGCTTACTTCCTAGTAGTTAGTGTGTTCTGGTTTGCATCCCAAACTGTGGCAAAGGACAATAAGGTTCCCAATGCCTCCTGCTGTTCTAAAGTACTGTTTTCTTCATTCACCCATATACACTTTGAAAACTGTTTTTCTTTCTGGGCAGTGGTTTACTACATGAACCCAAAACATGGTATGCTCTAAACCAGGGTTTCCCAAACTTGGGTCTCCAGTTGTTTTTGGACTACATTTCCCATCATCCCTACCAACAGGACCAAGTGGTCTGGTCAAACTAACCACTGCTGTGCCTTTGGTTAAAACATACACATATAAAGTATTTATAAATAGCCCTAATGGACCAAAGTGTTACGACCCCTGAATCCACTATCAATCCAGACACAGATGACACAGCAAGTTCGGAGCTCTGAGAGCAGAAGCTCAGGGATGTGCTGAAGCTCGGAAGACCATCAAGTCTGAGGCTGGAAGGCAGGAACCCCCAGAAGAACCTCCCCAAGTGCCAGGGCCAAAGTCAGGGCCCTCATAGGCACTTCCTCCTGAGTGTGAGGAACCACATGCCTCCCCAGTAACTCACCACTCCAGCAAAGCAGGGCATGCACTAAGCAAGAGGCTATGGAATGGAGAAGAAGGGCCTGCCTTCAGGCCAGAGGGATGGACCTTTAAGAATCTGAAATCTCTGCAAGTGGGTGGGGCTAAGAAGAGGAGGCAGAAGCTTAAAAGGCCTTGGTTTGCTCTCAGCCTCTGTCTGAGCAAATTGCTCACTTGGAGCTATCTGTGACCCTGCAGCTTCTGGCCTGCCTTCCTGTTGTCACTTTCGGAGCCATGCGCCACAAGCAATTAACAAGTAGCTCCACCATACCAAGGGTCAGGAAGCTCATGCCTGGAGGCTGAATGTGGTTCTCTCTCTGTTCCTTCAACCCAGGACAACCCCCTTATTGACGCTGCTTTACTTCCTGATTGTTTTTGACTGCCTGGAATGTGTTAATTGACTTCTGATATGTTGAACTTATTTAAATGTAATGTAACAATGGTGTATAATTGTAACTGAACCATATTATTCAAGTTACAGCAAAGAATGTTTGCACACACAGCTGAAGCCTTGTATTTTTCCATCGCAAAGGTGAGGTGAGCTAAGTTTTATGACTGAGTCACAGGTTTTTGGATAGAGTGTCAAAGTATTTACTTATGTTAATGAAGTAGCCCCCACCACTCAGAGTCATGAGTTGTTTTTTTGCAAGCACACACACAATCTCCTTGGGTGTTGACCAAAATAGCGCAAGCTGGAAAGAGGGAGATAAAGTTCTTTCGTTTTTTTAGCTGAAAAAGCTGGTTTTGTGACAATAACTCTGCTCTTACTTTTCCATGTAGATGGAATTATTTTGAAAGGGGGAGCATGAATTCATGTGAGCCCTTGCCTGCAGTCTGATGTTGCAGTCCAGACACAACATGATTTGCAGAGAGGTGGTGGGTATCTGAATATATGGTGATATATGGTATATATGGTTCTGATATAGATATGCATACTGTATCATAATATGATACAGTATGCATATCTGCATCAGAACCATATATACACCTATACACATCTTGCTTTGATTTGTCTCTCACTGCCAGCCCTTCTTTGTTCCTTCAGTGTTTGTCATGTGTTTTCAGTACATAACCTATATAGAACAACAGTGGAACGATGAAGGACAAATGTACCCGTTCAATCAGCAAGCTGGAATACTTACAAGTCATTTTACTTGCTGGCATGCCTTCAAATATAGGAGGCAGCAATATCCCACACAATCTGTGAGGAACATTGCAGAAAAGTTTTTTCCTCTTTCATAAGGTGCTGACTTCACGGGGAGAACCTGGGCATGGATTCTTAGGCAATGACATCACTTGCAGCTATGATCAGGGATATCAAAGGCTACTAGCTATGATGACTATGCTCTTCCTCCACAGTTTGAGGCAGCAATTCTTCTGAATACCAGTTGCTGGAAACCAGGGGGGTGGCGGCGGCAGAGTGTTCCTGTGTTCCATTCCTATCTGCAGGTTTCCCATAGGCATGTGATTGGCCACTGTGAGAAGAGGGGGTCACGCTGGCTACAGGAGGCTGGAAGGCTGCTGCGCAGCCTAGCAGAAGGCTGTGCCGTCCTCGCGGCCCCGATCCTCCCACTGGATGATGGGGGAGCAGCGCTGGCTATGGGAGGCCTGGAGAGCCACTACACTGCCTAATGTGGTAAAGAAATGTACCCCTCCTCTATTGAAGTTGGTCACGTGTGCTAGCAGTAGGCCTCACCATATTCGCAGCCCTGATCCTTCTGCCGGATGATGGGGGCAGTGCCGGCCATGGGAGGCCTGGAAGTCCGCCGTGTGGCCTAGCAGAAGGCCACACCATCCTTGTGGCCCCGATTACCCCACTGGATGAAGGGGGGCCACACAGGCCAACTCTACCTAGAGAGGCCAAGGATTGAACCTGAGACCATCATACATGAGGCCAGTGCTCTACCACTGAGCCAAGGGTTACCCTCACCCTGCTATATGCTATGTAAATCATTCCAACTGGAAGTGATCCCACTTAAATATTTCAATTCTTTTATTTTTCATAGCCTTAGAATCAGAATGGGGGAAGCAGGCTATATATGTCATTATTGATGTGTATTTATTGATAACTGTGAATGTTGAAACCATAAGAAGAGATGTTACATAACTCCAACACTTTCCCAATATTTTTCATATATTAAAAAGACCAGTCCTTCCTGGGATGGAGGTATGGGGAAGGTATTGCATTATCTGACTCATTCTTGTACAGTGGTACTGTCAGGGCAGGACTTTGGGGGCAGAAGCCTGGGGTCCCACTCAGCAGAATGAGCAGAGGTGTGGTTGGGCAAAACCAGCAGGGCTTTCTTACCACATTTGAACATAAGCAGGGGAGGGGGGAACCCACCACATTACCATCTATAGAGGAGGAACTCCAGTAAAATAGGTCTGGGTTGGGTTGGGGGGCTGTGTCAAAAATTACCTGACTCCACCACTGCTCTCCTCTCACACAATGCACCAAAGACACCTGCAGTTTTTCACCCCATAGATTATAAAGAATTACAACAGCGTTGTCACCGCTGGGGTTGGTTCAAAGCACTGGGCGTGAGCGTTTTGTGTCGGGGCTGCTGTGAACTTGCCGCGTCCAGGCTCATGCATAATTCTTGCTAGGGCTGGGCTTCCCCCTTCAGCGTCTCCTCCCTCCAGCTAACTCTTAGCGAGGTCATTCCAATGAGAGCGAAGGAGGCGTTCAGACAAGGTCGCTTTTCCCCCTCTCTCTTTTCTGGAGAAGACACCAGCTGAGCGCGAGAGAGGAGCGTGGTGCTGAATTTAATCTGCCTTCGCCAGCCTCAAGGATATCCAGACTCTTATTATACAGCGTCCGCAGAAATAGAGAGAAAGGCAGAGACAGGCACCCCAAAGGAGAACAAGATCGATGCCACCGCTTAGGAGAGTCGTGTGATCAGGAAGCGTCTGGAGAGAGCGCGTCTGGGAGGTTCGGGGAAGGAGGCATCAGCACCTCGGACAGCTCCCCGCTGAAGCTTCCTTCAGGCTCTGCGTGGCGGCAGCGGCGCTTTATCCGCTCCAGGCTTCCTCGACGCCCATCACCTAGCAGCGCGAGAAATCCACCTCCCCGATCCATCAGCTGGAGGCGCACCCAGATTTAGGATCTCCGGCCCGGCTTGGACAGAGAAGCCACCCGGCCTTCACCGCTGTGGCTTTATGCCTGCCCGCTGCTGCTGAAGAAGAGGGCAAAAGTTTGCCGCGGAGGGGAGAGTCCTTCTCCTCCCTCTTCCCTTCCCCTTGGAGAAGGCGAATGCGTCGCTTTCGGAGCTGATTTGGTAGGAACGATGACCGAGCGAGGATGTGCACCAGCAGTCAGATCATCGGAGGCCTCCTGGTGCTCTCCGTGCTGGAGATAGGGCTGGGGGTCTCCAGCGTGGCCGTGGGGGCGGTCAGCTTCAGCCTGGCTCTTTCCGAGCGTGCGCCTCAGCTGGGAGACTCTTCTCCGGTATGGAGCGGGGTGTGTGTACGTTAGCCATTTCACTCTCTCTTTAACTCTTGATGGTGATGATGTTGTGCTCAGCGGGTGCTAATTTTCCATACGGCCCTTTCTCTAGCTTGCATGCTCAGTGCACTCTTGATATCTGCATGATCCATGTGTTATAGACTGCTTCCTTTCTTCCCTCCCCTCCTTCCCAACCTATTTTAGGACAACATAACCTGAACTTTATTTGAACCCTCTAGCATAAAATCTCACACCCCACCGCAGCTTTCATCAGATTTATACCTGCGGAACACTGGGCCATGCCTTTGGTCATGGAAAAATCTACAATGGGGTGTAAAACTCTTCCAGTTGCCCTGCTCCATGCAAAGCCATGGAGGAAGGATCATAGCTCAGTGGCAGAGCGTCTATCATGCATGCAGCTCCCAATTGTCTCTAGGCAGGGCTTGGAAAACTCCTACCTGAAGCCCCAGGTCAGAGCAGATAATACTGAGCTAGATGGACCAGTGGTCTGACTTGGTAAGCAAAGCCATGGAGGAAGGATCATAGCTCAGTGGCAGAGCGTCCATCATGCATGCAGCTCCCAAGTGTCTCTAGGTAGGGCTGGGAAAACTCCTACCTGAAGCCCCAGGTCAGAGCAGATAATACTGAGCTAGATGGACCAATGGTCTGACTTGGTAATAAGGGGGATGGGTGGGCAGAAGTCCAGGACCCCATGCAGCAGGATAAGCAGAAGACTCCCAAATGGAACAGGGATAGCTTAACACTTTGGAAGTAAATGAAGTAATGCACATTGCCATCTTAAGCCAGTAACCCCCCCCCCCACCAGATGTTTATGTCTAAAATTATCTAGTTGCACCATTGTGCAAAGGACCAGGTGGTAGTCCAAAAAGAGAAAAGGTATTTCCAAATGATGCCAAGGACATGCCTTAGACTGCATATTTCTGAAAGAATGAAAAGGAAGCATATTCTTGCAGCATTACATCATTTTATTGTGATCAGGATAGAGCAACTGCATCTTTAAGTCAGGATTTTACTAGGAACTGACAATGTGGACAAAGTCAGTCAACATTCAGGCATATTCACAATTCATTTTGACATCATATGTTGTTTGGTTGAAATCCCCTACCACCACCACCACTTAAGATATCAGTAAATCAAATACTGGCACCTCAGCTTCAATAGAGGGTGGCTTCTTCTTCCTCTTCTTCTTCCTCCTATTACATCCATTGTAACTATTTGTTGAATGAAAGTATATTGTACTGTTTTCTATTGCAATTCATGAAACTGGCATCCAATGTGCTTCAGAGCTCAGCTTTAGGTACCCTTCTCCTAAACATAATCTTTGGAAATCAGTCCTATTAATTTAAATGGAATTTTGTGCAACCCAAACAAAACTAAGTAGGTTTAATTCCCATTCAGATGAATTGAATTTTAAATCTCAGTTACATTATTAAATCCAACTGAGTGGGATAGGACTTAAGTATTTGTAACTTTCAGTGTTATGCCCAGCATGACTAACATTGTGATGCATGGTAATAATAACCCATGCAGCCATCATGGAGTAGCAGTGGAGTTTTCAGCTGAAATTAGTTAGGTTACTGTGGGGTATGCTGACCAAGGATTTCAACCTGCATTGATATAAAAAGCATAGCATACAAGGTACATTTCCTCACTGGTTCTATTTAAATCATTAGAAAGCAAAGCAAATGTGACCTGTATTAGGATTCATAATTTTAACTGAATAATTATGAATAACAATATTTAATTATTGTTTGATTTTATACTAATGTTATATATTTGCTGTTAGCTGCGCTGCCCTGAGCCCAACTTCGGCCGGGGAGGGCGGGATATAAATAAAAGTTGTTTATTATTATTATTATTATTACTTTAAAACTTAAAGAGAAACAAAGTAGAAATATATTAGAATCATATAGACATATATTGGTCAAATGAAAGAAACAATGCACAAGGTGTTTTGAAAATGCACCATTTCCTCTGATTTTAGACTAAATAGCTGCACATTCCTGTGCTGAAATGTCTAGTTAGTACATTTACCTACATGTTAGTACATGTACCTTGGAAAGTAACAGCAGCACATTAATTAAGCTGCTGAGCCACAGAAGAAGCAGCTATAGATTGTGGTAAGAGCTAGGAATCACAATTTCAGACTTTCAGGTGGCCCAAGTATAATAGTGGGCATGTTTGTGGGGAGGTCTAGCTTTCTGAAGAGCAGGTTGGATCCAACCCAAATTACTTGCCCTTAGATCCCAATGAAATCAATGGGACTTAAGTTCCAACTAACTTGGGTTGGATTCAACCCTGTGGCTTTTGTCAGACTAGGAGTGATCATTAAACTTTTGAATGGGAGTGCTCAGCTCAAGAAACAGCTGTGGATAAAAATACTGACACTGATAATTTTATAAGTATAGACAATTAAGTAATTAGGTGCAGATTCATATTAGCCTAGTGGGTTTCCTGCCTCAGTGTGAGCCTGGAAATGTTCTACTATGACAAAGTTTTATTGGGTAAGGATCTTGCATATTTTTAATCTATTTCTGGACCTCCTTGCTAGTTGCCTCTGTGCGTACCCATATGAGTACACCTTATGAATATCATATATGAACAGCCTGATCTAGAACATGGTTAAAACTCATGATGGAGTCACCCAACCCTATTAATTTGCAGCTACCTTGTTCCATGTGGATAGTACACACATAGCAAGTACACAACATACAGGGTGCATGGGACATTTCCACAAGCCTGGGTTCTGGGTGGATGCCTAACTTAAAAATGTACCATGCTGTATGGTTTTGTGACTGTATCCTCAAGTATTTGGTTTCAAGCTTACTCTTGCTAAACTGTCATTGTTTTCCCACAAGGGTGAGATCTCTGCCTTTTCAAGAACTGCAAGGGGTATGAGCTGTTTGATGCAGTTAGATGTACCCTACTCAATGGCTTCTGAGAGAGCTTATTCATACACTCAGCTTCCCCACATGATACTGGCCAGGTTGTAACCCTATCAATGGCACAGCAAGCTTTCTGAGACCACTGTGTCTGTTCTGTAAATGTGCTCTATGGTTGCATTAACAATCTCATCTTAGACATATTTGCTCTGAAGAAGGCCATATTGAATTCATTGAGATTCATGTCCAAGTAAGCATGCTTGTAACTGCAGAATTAGGCTTGAAACCGAATGGTTTTGTTTTAATTGCAATAATTTCAGGTATCAGAGGGAGAATAAGTCAGGTAGGGTGGGATGAATTGCTTCAAACTTCTGAAGAGCACACCCATTAGAGGAAAGCTGATTTTTATGCACCCTTCCTAAAAATAACATAACACGGAAATTTAATTAAAGGCCTTTGACCCACTTCTGCCTCCAAATAGCTGCAACTAGATGGGAGCCCAGTTTCACACATAAGTGGCTAAAGGGAAGGTTACTATGGAAACCCTAACTCAGAATATCCTGCTTTGTGTAGATTGAAATCATGCACATATCTGTTACACATATTGTCTCACCAACCACAATATCCTATTAAGCTGCCAAATGATATATTTGCTTTTATTTGTTTACTGCCAGCCACCTTTAGCCACCTTTTCTATTTTAAAAGAACACTCAAAGTGGCTAAACATTTGTAAAGCAGAGAATAGCAGTTGAATGCACCATCACCGCTAGTAAAGGTTTAAAAAGATCATCCCAACATTGTTAACCTGTAATTAAGATACAATTAAAAAGCATCTCAAAAGCCAACTGTAATAAATATATTTTCACAAGGTGAGCAGAAATGGGACCAGGCAGACTTCCTTAGGGAGGGTGTTCCATAACTTTGGGATTCCATAACGTTGGCGTTTATACCTTCTCATTGCTGTAAACCAATTTATATTGACAACAATGGTATGCAGTATAGCCATATTTGCAGTGTGTGGACTCCAGTCCACAGCAGTATTTTTTGCATAAGCAAGCCCATTATTGAAATTGAGGTCATGAGTTCTGATGCACAAGATACTGTAGTTTTATTGCTAACTGCCTTCATGGATTAAAAAAAAAAAGGTTCATGGTCAGTAGCAGACCCACCAAGATCAATGCAACTGCTCATATAGTCAGTGCTAATTGGCTGCATAATGATAAGGGTCGTGTATGAGTGGAAACTTGTTCATAACTGAAGGCCAGTTGGAAATATACTGAGAGATGCAGACTTTGAGGTATTGGGCATATTCTTGCAGAAATTGGCTATATCTTACTTACAAGTAATATCAAAGGATGTGGTAGACAAAGCCTATTACACTTCCTGAATACCCAAGACATGTGGGTGTAGCAAGAACACTAAAAAACGTTGGAATCATTAAATTGATTTAGAAATCTTGGGGCAGAAAAGCCATATAAGAATTGTAGGGTTTTGCTTACTTTGGTACATAATCCAAAGACTGTCAGGCTGCAACCATGAAAAACATTATTTTAAAAGAAAGAAAACCAGATATTATTTGATATTTAATGGGAGCCACTTCAGTCATACCATATAGCTAAGAGCAGGACTGGGGGGGACCTGTGACTCTCCAGATATTGTTAGACTCCCAAGCCCCATCAGCCTCAACCAGAATGCTCAATGGTGATGGGTGATGGGAACGGCAGACCAACAACATCTGGAGGGCCAAAGGTCCACTTAGAGGCTGTCTAGTGCTCATCTCTGTATTCATGATAGGAATATTAGACATGGAAGATCCTTGGTATCAAGGATGGTCCAAAGATGCTAAAAATTCGTGGTTTTGCTTGGATGAGAGTAGCCCACACTTAGAAAGATATGATGCTGTCTCATACTAAATCTAGTTCAATATGGTCTTGATGCTAAGGACTTGGGTGAATATCTTGTCAGCTCTTCTACCAGCTGTCTTTTAAGTGAACCTGGGACTTCTGAACCCAAAGTATTTTGGAAACAAGCGGAAAGTCATCCTATGCAAACATATGGGAGCAAGCTCCATTGACCACACTGGGACTTACCGGTACTTCTAAACAAACATGTGTAGGATTGCTCTGTCCATGTCTGATTAAAAGGAATTTGTGTGGACTGTCAAAATATAGAGCTCTACTCCAATAAGGGACCTCAGAACAGAATGGTTGCACTAATTACAAATGTGAGAGCCAATGAGTTTTCCAAGCTCAAGAGCAGAAAGCTTAATATATCCAAGAAATGAAAGGAAAAGAAATACATTAAAATATGTAGCAAAATATATTATGGATCTTCTGCTTCTGTCCACCTAATTTTTCTGGAGTTGAAATTCTGCATGGCTCTCACTCTATAAGAAACCAGTTTCAGTTAAGGCAACAGATATTGGAAGAAGAGTCTAGTTATATGGCAACAACCTAAAATCAATCACTCAGTTAATCTCATCTGTGTGGAGACCCTTATCTTGCTTGTGATATAGATGCCTGTCCTCTCAGTTATAAAAGTGAATAAGAAATACAAAAACTCTTTGAATCCAGCCATTGTATGCTGGATGCCTTTCCACTTGTATTACTTGTCATAGTCATACAACGTGAGGTGTAATTAGTCCTTTGAGGTGAACAGAAATGCTGCTAGATTTTGGCTTTTTAAAAAATCTACTACTCACATGGAATGAGCTGGTTCTCCATAGAAACGGCAGAACCAATTGCACGAGCGTGTTGAGCACACAGGCATACACTGCGAAGAGAGTGACAGCATGCATACAAATCACCTCTACACACAGAGGAAGGCATGCAAGCATGCATCCACCAAAAAGGAAGAATAAACCTGCTTTAAAAAAATAATAATCCTGAATTATGTAAGTCACATCAGTGGTAGTGCATGTGCTAGCTACTAGCTTCAAAAGTGCCATATCGATTCAGTGTTTTGATTTCTCAAGCAAGAAGTGCCCAGGCTAAAAACTGCCTAGGATCTAGACAGGCCTTTCTTCTCATTTCAGATGTTTGAGAGGGCTACTGGCAGTGGTTCCCTGTGGTGCTTGGAAGTCACTTTGTTCATTAACAAGAGAGACACCCACCCACCCACCCACTCACTTGCTCTCTCCTTCACTTCCTCTGATTCTGGGCTGAGCCCTGACACCATGGCGTTGAGCAGGCCAGGGAGGAAGCACCACCATTTATCACACAGCAAGGATGCTGATGTCATTTGCTGTGTGTTTGTGTGTGTGTGTGTATGATTGGTCAATCCTCTTCATGCCAACCATTTCATTAATCAATCAGTTAATGAGATTTAATATCCTGCTTCATCATCAACAACAAAAAAACCTCTAAGTGGTTTACATAAAACAATATAAAAGGTTCATTGAACAATTCCGATCAAATCAAATGTTAAAAGCAGGGTATCCAAACAAAAATAAAATCAGAAGTTTTAAAAGAAATTATACATAATGCAGTAAACTTACAGCCTATGTGGGATTATGTTCATACTAAATCACGACTAAAACCAAAATTGTGTATAATCAAAATGCATTGGGTTCAGTGGTGGGCAGGATTGCCAAAGTCATTTCCCCCCGAAAGCTGTCCCCTTTCCACCCCCTCTTTTTAAAAAAATAAAAATTCCCCATGTGTGTAAAGCTCAGTTTGCACAAGCTAAATGCACATAAGTTGTGGGTTTACTGTAAAAACCACATAACAAAATGATGTGGTGCCCTGGGCTCCTTTGGGAGGACGGGCAGAATGTAACTTTAATAAATAAGCAAATATTAAAAATACACGTCTGGTTAGGTTTTGTTTGGTTTTTTGTAACAGGTGCTGAACATAATACAGTGAAGGCTCCTACCTAACATTAATGGACAGGGACTTCCAGAGAGTAGGTGCTGCCACAGTGAGGGATCAATTCCTTGTAGATGTGAAACTTACATCATGTGATACTTGTAAAAGTGCCATTTCCACAGATCGAAGTAATCAAGTGGGCACACATGGAGTAAGGCTATCCTTCAAGTAAACTGGTCCCAAGCTGTTGAGAGCTTTAGATATGACCATACTGTATAATAGTTTGTATGCCATAATACCAATAGCACCTTGAATTTGGCTCGGTAACAAATCCGCAGCTGTGCAGATCTCTGGGCAGGGGTGTAATATGCTGACAGGGTCTCATTCCCGTCAGCAATCATGCTGCAGTATTCTGCACTGATTGCAGTTTCTGGGCCAAACTCAAAGGGAGCTCTATATACTAGACTGCATTGCACTAACACAGTCTTGAAGCGACCGGTTACAGGATTAGTGTGATCAAGCTCTCCCAGTCCAGGGAAGGTCACAACTGTTGTACCAGTTGTTAAAGAAGCTATTCTCAGAGGGAGAAACTCACTAAGTAGGAGAAGCAGACATAGAGATGGGTCATATTAGCATGAATATGCCACTTTATTTTTTTGGGAAACTCCAAAGTCGCTTTGTTATGGTAACCAAAATGTTGCAAAATAGCTAGCAAGCATTTGAGTCAGAACTGTCCATCAGGCTGGATAATAAGCAAATGTGTGTGTGTGTGTGTGTGAGAGAGAGAGAGAGAGAGAGAGAGAGAGAGAGAGAGAGAGAGAGAATTTAGTTCGATATTGCAGCTGTAGTGTCTGCACTGGTAAAAAAAATATCATTTTCAGAATTAATCATTTTCTGAGAATTAATCTCAGAAGAAGCATAGCTATTGGGGCTGTCATGAAAAGCACCTGAACTTATTCCTTGTATTTATTATATATATGCCCACCTTTTCTCCAAGGAACTCAAGGTGCCATAAATGGTTCTCTTCCTCCCCATTTTATCTGCACAACAGCTCTGTGAGGTAGGCTACGCTGAGAGTGGTAAACTGGTGAGCTTCATGGCTGAGTAGGGATTTGAACCCTGGATGTGTCAAAGAAAATAGATTTAAAATAGATAATGATTAATTAGATAAGAGGATTGCTCAATGTTAAGAAATTACTAAAGATGATATTCAGTGAACGCAGAAGGTGAGAATGTGAGGAAGTCACCCAAAAGATGTTAAGGATATTTGATGTTTATTATTATACTTGTATTTGTGTATTTTTATTGTTGTTTGTAGTGTTTTATTGTTTGTAGTGTTTTTATGTTTCTGTTTTTCTTTTGTTGGAAAATAAAAATTCTTATATATCAAAAAAAGAGTAGGGATTTGAACCCTGGTCCCGCTGGCCCTAGTCTAGCACAATAACCACTACACCAGCCTGACATGGCCTCACAATTTACCACTACTGCACTTCTTGGCATCTTAAAAAAAAAGGCACTGGAACTGAGTCCCCACAACCCTGGTTCAAAGTAAAGAAAATTGATTTAAATTTAACATATTAAAAAAGTACACAATATTATCCAAGTAGTAAGAAACAAAATAAGCTCATCTCTTTCAAATTGCTGCTCAGCACATGGACACCTCATCCCCCCCCCCAGCTTGCTGTACAGCACATTCATGGCATGGATGTCAAAGCTGCCGCCCCCCCCCCCGCAGCCATCTACCCATTCATACTGCAGCTGTGCTCACCACTACTCTTATCTGCTTTCGCTTCAGTGCACCAACTACAATCCGAACCAGAGATGCGGGAGAAAATTAATCTGGTTTGCATTTGAAGATGAAGCTTTCAAATGCACGTGTTCTGAAACTGCCTGAGAACTGAAACCCAGTGATCTTTTGCAATGTTCTCTTCTCTGATTTTGCAGGGCAGTTCCCCAGCCAAGCGGTGTTTACAACATTGCGTATGTTAGGGGAGATGGTGCATAAAAACAGATACATTTGCGAAAATGGCACATAACGTGCATTGTCTTAGGATAAATTGTTTGCAAAAGTGTGTGCATTGGTCAAAACGGCACACAGAGGTGTTTATTAAGAGAAATCTGTACTAAAATGCTGGCGAATTTTCGGGAGGATTTTTTTTTTTTAATCTCAAATTGTTGCAGAAATGTGGGAAAGTGAATTTAAGAAGAGAAAACTGAGAAACTGAGCTAGACCCATGAACAAAGGCCTCATATGAGCCCATTGCAAGGAAGTGGTGGAAACATCTGGTCTTGCGCTAGAGGGGAAATCCTAACTGGTGGTCAGAGCAGAAGGTGGGCAGGTAGTTTGCCTGGAGAAGATATGGTGACTAGGCTTAGAATGGGCCTGAAGCCATCACCCAACAGCAGTGGGTTGGCTCAGGATCCAATGGGTCCTGGGGTGGCTCTGTCCTTCCCTATCCTTGGAATGGCCCATGTTGTGGCTGGCTACTTCCAGTGGGGGGGGTCTCACCAGTGGCACTCCCACCTGCCTGTGCTGGCAGAAGGGGAAGGTGTCTCATGCCTCAGGCAGGAGCTGGCAGGAGGCTGTTGGGCTCTCACAGGGGTGGGTGGATCCAACCTCCCTCCCCCCAAGGGTTTTGGACTGCTGTATTAGTGGCTGTGTGAACTGATGCTCTGCAGCACATGTACATGGGGAGAAAGGTAGTTAGAGGGAGAGGCAGGGAGGGAAAGAGAACGATGTTAATGGTATTTTTATATCATCTGATAACAGCATTCTCTGAGCAGCTTCCTATAATAACATTAAAGTACAATAGCTTTCATGAATTATTAGGTTCCACTAAATTAATAACTGCTGCTGCAAGACCAATCACTCTTTGTCTAGTTCTCTTGCAAAACTATACGACCTACCAAACAGTGCCTGAAAGAGTACCAGAAGGTAAAAGCTGAACAGTCTTCCAACTTTCTCTGTTAACCTGGGATCTGTTCTCTTAGATCATAGGTCAGCAAACTAAGGCCTGGGGGCCGAATCTGGCCCAATTGCCTTCTGGATCTGGTCCACGGACGGTCCGGGAATCGCCCCGTGGATCGGCATGGGGATTCTGATCGTTTGGGCTGCACCATTCCCCCCCCATCTCCCACATACACACCGCGGTGGCGCCTCCTCCCTCCCTCCTCCTGGCTTCGCTCCACCCTGCCTAGAGGAGGAAGGGGGCTGGGCTTTGTTCAGGCGTGGTTAGCTGAGCGCCATTTAAAGCAGAGCAGCCCCTCTCTGGAGCCAGCCCTTTTGTGCCACTCATCGTCCCACCACCCCTGCTGCCGCCACCCCTGCCACTCACAAGGCACAGGAAAACAACCACCAGAGCTCATCCAGAGCTGTGGAGAAGGGAGGGGAGAATCAGGGGGGGGGATCTCCCACCCAAAAATATAGTCCAGCCCCCCACAAGGTCTGAGGGACAGAAGACCGGCCCCCTGCAGAAAAAGTTTGCTCACCCCTGTCTTAGATCTTAAGGACCTGGGTTCCAATCCTGTAAAGGCCGGCGTCAGGCAGCTTCATTCTTTTTATGTGGTGGCAGCTTGAGGACAGAAATCTATATTGTGTGCATACGAGGAAGGTGAAGACTCTCACATTCACCAGCTCTGGACATATGACTCCAGGGAGAGCAGCAGCAAAGGGCACAAGCGAGGCGAGAGCCTACAGACTTGCAACAGCCTCAGGCGGCAAGACCCACAGGTGCCTCCAAGGAATGTTTTGCCTGCCACTGCTACACTGACAGTGATGGCTGTGGTGCATTCCTTGGAGGCTGGATCTGCTGCTTCCTTGACAGCCACCACCTACCAATCCTGCCTCTACAGTGGCCTCTGGGTGAATAGGAGGTGCTGTTCATCTCCTCCCACCTATAGAGAGGAAATGGCAGGGGCTGCCCTCCATGGTTTCCTGGGCTCTGCACCTGGCCAGCATGATACAGAGCAGGCCCCTTTCCCTACTACAATGGTCTTTGATCAACCGTTGGGTAAGGTTGACTTGATTCCCACCCACCTTGTTCCCAATGTATTCCCCTTTTGTTCCTGGTGGAGATCTTCACTCACCGCTTCTTCCCTGGTGGGGGTACCATTTTGTGGTTTGGCTCAGGTGCCAAAATGTCTTGGGCCGACTTTGCATCCTTCTCCATGTTTTCACAGGGCTAGTGCTATGTTCACAGGACCCTTTTACTGTATTGGCCCAATGTACATCCCTAGAGTTACCCCCTCCCCCTCCCAGCAATGCATTCCAGGTAACCTGGTCTTCCACCTTTCCTATTCTCATATCCCAGAAGCAGAGGATGCCACCTGGAGATCCAAGCAAAGTCTAACTCGTGTATGTGAATATCAATCAAGGAAGAAACCTTATGTAATAACAAGCACACAAAGCAAACCTGCTAACCTATTGGCAGTTAAGAATTTATATCACTCAAACAGAAAATCCTGATGACTCACTTCTGAAACGAGTGACGAATGAGTGGCATTCAAATGCCAAAACTGATCCAATGATTATTCATTCTCTGAATCTTCTCTCTGGTTTAGTCACCTCTCAGTCTGCCTACAGTAAACCCAGTTAGGCTCCTTTACAGTGAAACTAGCTGCACCTAATTTCATTGAATGAAATCAATGGTATTTTAGGTGCTTTTCAGACAAGAGACACAGATGTGTGGTAGCCCCCCCCCCTTTTTGTGACAAAATCCCATCTGGTGATTGGGATTCTGTACAGTCACAGCCCCAGCTGCATGGAATTGCTTCAGAGAAAAGCCGCGCAAAGGCAGCGGCAGCTGTGAATAAGGGCACCTTAGTCACAACTGACCTAAGTCACTGGTTTCAATAGAACTTCAATAGAAGCAATTAGCTCAGAAACCTCCAAGCGCCCCTATTTTCCAGGGACAGAAGCCATCCCAGTTTCTGATTTGATTCCAGAATGCCCCCCTTTTCCTTAGGACACCCCTGTTTTTCATTGGAGAAATGTTGGAGCGGCTGGAGTTATGAGATCCCTGAGCCAAGGAGATAAGTAACTATACAACCTTTAGAAGACACCTGAAGGCAGCCCTGTATAGGAAAACCTTTTATTTTTAAAAAAGTTTAATGTTTGATTGTATATGTTGGAAGCATCCCAGAGTGGCTGGGGCAACCCAGTTAGATGGGTGGGATATAAATAATTAAATTAGTATTAGTATTATTACTCCCTATTTTCATTGGAGAAATGTTGGAGGGTATGTTACCTTCCTCTGGATAGAAACCATAGTTTTTACTAGACGTGTCTTTTATTCCAGTCACTCGGAGGCTGATGCTATGCATTTTTCTTCCCAGGGACTTCAGTTACTTATAGGGGAATGGGAGGAGGGATGGGTTTCTAAAGCTTTCTGTCTTTCCAATGCTGCTGCTTCAAAGTGGCCAGAAGCCAAGAGCAGAGGCAAGGGGACATTCCAGAAAAGAGCTGCTGCAACAGCTTTGGCATTGGGCAAGCAATCTTCCTAGTACTACAAAAAGGTTGAAGGAGACCATCTTCCTTTGATCCTCATAACACATTTTCTTTTTCCTCTGCCTGTCCTCACATACTTGAATCCCACAGCCAGAATCTTGCGAATCATTGGTGGTGTGGGGATGCAGGGCTGAACATCCCCCCCCCTTCCACACTTCCATGATCTTCATTCATGGGTGCCCTGATTCACCTGCCTGATTCATTTATATATTTGGTTTTCACATGCTGCTTCACAAAATAGCTTAACTCAGTTGGTTAGAGCGTGGTGCTGACATCAAGGATGCAGGTTCGATCTCTATGTGGGAAGCCTGCTTTGCAGGGGGTTGGACTAGATGATCCTCAGGTCCCTTCCAACTCTACAATTCTAGGATTCTAGGATTGGTGGCTAGTCTCCAAGACCTGATAGGCATAATCAGGCCTGGGGCCTGGAAGGTCCACAGCAGTGCTTGGCAGCAACCTAACCTGGACGTAACCAGGGTATGTTTTAACTGTGGCCAGAGATCATCTCTCCAAGAAGGGATATGGCTGACAAGCTGGTCAAAGATTATGGAAGGCACTACAAGCAGCAGTAGCACAGGATCTAAACCAGTTGTAGGAAAGCTTTGGCCCTCCAGATGTTGCTGAACTGCAACTCCCATCAGCCCCAGCAAGCATGGTTCATAGCCAAGGATGATACACAGTTGAACAACATCTGGGGGACCCAAGCTTCCCCAAACCTGATATAAATGCTTCCCCCAAGCTTTGCACCTCTTTCTTAAGGGACAGTGCAGCCCCATAACAAAAGATTGACTCAATAGCATTCCCCAAAACATTGGCTGACAGCGCCTCTGGCTTATGTGCAATGATCTTCAATTTTATAGCTTTCAACCAGCCTACTACTGTCTCAGGGTCTGCTTCCTAAGTTACGGAGAGTGTCCTCCACAGCTTATGAAAGGAGAGACCCGGGTCTCAGCCCCTTGCCTCAGTTCCTCCCCTCTCTGCTCCAGACCCATTTCTTTTTCTGCCAGCAAAGAATCTGCAGAAAGCCAATTCATAGCATTCAATAGATCTTCCAAGCACTTCCCGGGTTGCAGGCTGAATTTATTTTAGTCGCTAGGAAAGAAATTGCCTGTAAAGGGATTTATGACAGTCTTTTCGTTTTGGTTTAAGAAGCTCAAGTGGATTAGAACAAAGGCAATTCATTTCCAGACTACATCAGGAACTTATTGGATTAATGCACATTTCAGCCTGAATGTCCCCCCCCCCAAGTAACTTTATGCAACCGTTTATTTATTTATTTTGCCTCCAGTAATATCTAATGACAGTTTATTCGTAATTAGAGTTTATGCAGATTGTGACTTATGTCTTGCTAACCTGCTTTCTATGCAGACTGAGGATGTGGACTGGAGTAATACACAAGTTAAAACAATCTGGGCAGAGGATGAGAATCATACTTGATAAAAGTGATTGCTTCAGGCCAAACATGATGTGTGTCAGGGTGAGGTCAGCCCCATCAAATAAGGGTTCATCCACACTTCTACATGTCCTGTCCTAGAAAAAAAACGAGAGCAATTTCCCACTTGACCCACAATTTCTACACATGGGTCCAAGTGGTTTCTCCCTAGCCCTGCTCCTTTCCCCCTGGGGAAAACCCATTCTTTTGCTCCAAATTGGAGCAAATGTCCATCCAGATAAAACCTGAATTGCTGTTTGTTCCAATCGAGCAATAAAGAGCGATTTTCCCCAAGGGGAAAGTGACAGGACAAGAGGAAGCATGAATTAACTGTGTGTGTGTGTGTGTGTGTGTGTGTGTGTGAGAGAGAGAGAGAGAGAGAGAGAGAGAGAGAGAGAGAGAGAAACAAAGAAAGAAGTAGAGGGAGAGAGAATGAATGAATGAATGAATGATGAATGAATGAATGAATGAATGAATGGAGAAAGAGCTTTAAAATGCACCAGGAGAGAGCTGAACATCCCCCTTTGCACCTGGTAGGGCTCTGTAATTGAAAGTAACATGGAAGAAAGCTGGCAGGTGAGAACCAAGTTTGGAGAAGAAAAGGGTGACTAGGGGAGTCTGTGGTCCTCCAGATGTTGGACTCCACTTTCCACCCATCAGTTGCAGCCTGTATGGTCAATAGTCAGGGATGGTGTAGTCCAACAATATCTAGAGGGCCCCAGATTCTTCATCCCTGGTTCACCTACTTTTGTCTTTCCTGCCTATGCTGCACTTTAAGTCACTGCACACCCCTGACCTTTTTATAGGATATTGGCAGGCTGAGTCTTGCTGCTGCTCTCCTGTATTATCGTGCCTGTAACCTCACTGCTATAGGTGGAGATTCTTCCTATGTCACAAGGTAGTTAGTTTGGGGTACAGATGGTTCCAAATTACTGATCACCTAAGGAATCCTCCAGGCATCCTATTTATTGAGAATTCAGCTCAATTAAGCTACACAAAGTTTACACAGAGGTTAGACTATGTCTACCGGAAAAGCTAATTGTGTTGTGTCTATGAATCTATGATTGCATTCCATCAAGTGATCTACCACCAGACAGTAGAAGTGCTTCCAAGCTTGAGGGGGACATAACAAGACAGCCAGTGTGGTGAACCTCACTTCACTAAGTAAATTGCTATGTTGCATGTACCACTGCTGCATTGTGGGTTGCTGGGCCTAGAGAACTACTCAGATGTGGTGACACCCACTAGTATCCATGCATGTGTGACATCTTACACAGTGTTGGGCTTAGGTACAACCAATCACACTGGGTTCATCTTGGTTTTCCAATCATTAATATTTACAAACCACAGACCACTCTGACAGCATTTAGGTCTGGTGATATTTGAAACAGAATTGAACTTTTTCAGGAGGGTGAGATGGAATTTCCCTAGATTTTAAAATAATAATAATATTTGAATGTTAATGTAAAACAGTGTTTTCATGTGTAAGCACTGTATGGTGGTAAATTGGAGGAGGGGTTAAATTTGGGTTTCTATATAAGAAACAAGTTGGACTTGTTTTCTCTTTCTTTTTCTTTTTCTCTTTTTCTTTTCTTTGACTTCTTCTCTTCTCTTCTCTTTCTTTTTGTGTAAATTGGATAGTCTAAGTGAATTTGTAGTATGTTGTATACTTTTTTGAAATAAATAAATAAAGTATTATAAAAAAGAAACAAGTTGGACATTCAGTGCGATTCATGTAGCTATTCTTGAAGTGCATTGAAGTATGTTCAATGATGCTTATTCCCAGGAAAAATGTGCTGGAATCTAAATTCCCAGTTTTAGACTTTGTGCTTCAGTTTCTGCACTAAATACATCAGATTAATTTATTGAAATTCACTGTTTGATATTTTCTATGCATGAAGATGCTTGACTCGTAGCATTTGGCTGACTTTTCCACATTAAGTATAATTGTGTTCTTGACCATTATTGCCACTGGTTGTCATTTCTTAAGACTGAACTGAGACGGAAAAGTAGAATCCATAGCCCTACCATTTTGACCAGAAGTAAGAGGATGACTGTAAAACATTTTTGCAAAAGGAGAAACATTCAATAGCTGGTTAATAGGAAATATGAATAACTTTGCATGCACTCAAGGATAGATATGACCTGCCAGAAGGGCAGGCTGTAGCTGACCTTGGAAACAGACCTAGAAACAGACTTTCAGAGCAATCCTAACTATAGGATATCAAAACAAAATAAAAAATTCTTTCCAGTAGCACCTTAGAGACCAACTGAGTTTGTTCTTGGTATGAGCTTTCGTGTGTGCATGCACACGAAAGCTCTTACCAAGAACAAACTTAGTTGGTCTCTAAGGTGCTACTGGAAAGAATTTTTTATTTTGTTTTGACTATGGCAGACCAAGACGGCTACCCACCTGTAACTGGAACTATAGGATATCAGTGTAACAGGTTGGCATAGTTTGACCCATTCCAAGCTCCATCCGGGAGCCTCTGGAAGGGGCTGTTGCTAGCTGAGTCTCCAGGTGAGTGTGGGCCTAAGTGTTGAGGATTGGGCCCTAGATGACACGATGGAGCCGAACAGGGTTTTGAATAAGTGTAAGACTCCCCTTTCCCTTTCCCACAACTCCTCAGAAGTTCCCCTTTTAAGATGGCTGCAATGGGATCTTGATGTGGCTCCAAGATCTGCTGAATACAAACTCACATCCCAGCGGATTTTGGATTTGGTTTGTGTTGTTCCTAAATACAAAGCGGTTTGGCTGAAAACTGTTTTTCGAAAGGGTAATACTATCATCTAGATATATAGCCACAGCTTTAAAAAATGAATATTCTGCTACGGTTCTCATTGTTTTACAGCGCGGCAGAGTTGATTCTGCTGTTCTAGACTTTCAGTTATGACATATGTTCTTCTTGTTGTTACAGTTTCTGCTTTGTGGAGCATGTGGAATACTGTGTGCCAAAAAAAAATCAGGACTTGTCGTAAGTTTTTGCATGACTTGTATTATGTATCAATAGATGAAATGCAAACTGTCGTGTGCCTTGAATTATTTACTGGTGCAAGACGCCATGCTCCATCTCCAAAAGGAAGTGCCCCTGGGAAAGGTAGGTACTTTCCTACTCTGGGCCAGAGGCAAGCAACCGGCAAAATTCAGTTTAATTCTGTGCTGCCCTTGGCCCAATCCCATAGGAGAGGGAAGCCCTGAGGACGAGAAGGAGCGTAAGAGGAGGAAAATTAGGTGAAGGAATGGAAGGAGGAGCTGGGAAAGCTCATTGAAAGCTGTCAGTTCAGATCTCTGGCAAGAATGAGGTTATCCAGTGCTATTTTTCGAGAAAAAGAAGTGCCAGAACTTGCCATTAACGCTTCCCTCGTTCTCTTATAATGGCAATGGCACCTACCTGAGAGGTGCCAGAATTGAGTTCCGGCAAGTTCCATCTGAAAAAAAATGCCCTGATGTTATCTAATATTATGATTTATAATGGCAAAGAGCCCATTGATGCAAAACAAAGAAGGACAATCTTACCTAGGCACTTCTTTAGTTTGGCTTTTGATACCTGAGGTGTACACTTTTAGGACCCCCGTTGAAAATAAGCTTGAAAGAAGCATTCTGTGGTAGCCGATATGAGAGGTTGTCCAATCTGCCTGGTTGTGACGTACGTGGTGCCCACAATGGTTTCTATGGTTTGCAGATGTGCCCACAGGCCCCAAAAGAATGGCAACCCCTGTTACACATACTGAGAAAATGTACACACAGGTGTCAGAAGTTCTGTAGAACTCATAGCTACTTCTTACACCTTTCATATATGTGTTCATCGACATGCCTGGTATAACTGGGGTCGAAAGCTGTATTTCCATGAAAGCTCACCTCCTCCCGCATGTGCCTAGCTGATTTTCTCCAGAGGCCTTGCTATGGCTATGAGTGCCCCACCACGTGAAGTGCAGCAGGTGGCTATCAAGCAAAGGGCCTTTTCGGTAGTGGCACCTCAGCTGTTGTATTTAATTCACCCAGGCTTTTAAAATATATGTTTTGAATCTGGGCTGTACATCATTTTATACTGTCCCTGGGCAAGGAAGGTTTTTCTTATTCTTTTTGGCTGTCTTTTATCATTTATGGTTGGTTTTCGGAAAATCTATCTTCTAGATTCTTGGAATTGTAGGGTTGGAATGGGCCCAGAGGGTCTGGTGTATAATCCCTTGTGATGCAGGCATCACAGTTGAAGAATCCCCATTGCATACAATGTATTGGCCCGAATATAAGCCACATGTTCCAACCTAATTCTGACCATGCAGCTTATATTCGTGACCTTACGGTATGCAGCTAGGGGTGCAGGGCAAACAGCACCAGGAGCATGGCTCCCCCCCCCCCGAGAGTGAGGAAGGGAAAAGGCCGCCAGCAATGCAACGCGGCTCCCCCACCCCCAGTATGCAGCCAGGAGCAGCAAGGAAGGGAGCGACTTATATTCAGGTATTTTTCTTTCCTTTTCTCCCCCCCCCCTCCAATTTTAAAGCTGCGGCTTATATTTGTGTGCGGCTTATGTTCGGGCCAATACAGTATTGTTTGCAAAATACTTCTTCATCACCTGCCCAGGGGAGGTTTATTCATTAATTTAAATGTTTTGGGCCATGATGTGGCTATATATCCGTCAGTCGGCCACTCTGCTTTTCATCCACCCCCCACCCCCACCCCCCGCACCGCAATTGCCTTCTCTGGCAGAGAAGTCCATGGTAACGTGATCTTTCTTGTCTCCTCCCAGATGATACTTTTCTCAGCCTGCTGTATCTGTGGACTAATTGGAGGAATATTAAATTTTCAGTTCCTTCGGGCTCTGACAAAGAAATCCTCAGCTCTCTATCCTCTGCATGTCACCTCCATGTCCCTGGCCTGCATCGGCATTAGTGGCTGCACTCTGTCCTCGTGGCTGACTTGCCGGCTAGCCAGCTACGAGCAAAGAAGAATGTTTTCAGAAAGAGAGCACTCGCTGCATCACTCCCACGAAATGGGCGAGAAGGTAAGTTGGGCAGTCTTCCCAAACCGTTGCGTTTCTTCCCAAAAGGCTCTTCTTGTGTTCTAATATATTCATTCAGCAGTAAGGGGAAGAATTCAATTTTCGGCTTTACAAAGGACTGGGAAATGAAACACTGCCATTTGGTGCACACTTCGTTCCGTTATAGAAAGCTATTTTTGGATACCGTATCTACGCAGTGCACCCATTTCAACAAAATGCGTCAATTATCTACATTGTTCCATTGTATAAGATAGACAAATGCTTAGCCGCTAAGTCTAGCACTCCCTAAATAACCTGCTTAATTAATGTGAATATACAGACACACCTCACTGCATGGAAATATTATTTCCAGTGATATTTTCCTAGAAAAAGAGGTGCCGGAACTCGCCATGAACGTCTCCCTCATTCTCTTATGATGGCAATGGCGTCCACCTGAGAGGTGCAGGAACTGAGTTTTGGCGACTTTTGGCTGGGGGGAAACAGCCCTGATTGTTTTCCCCTGCTTAGTACTTTGTAAAATGGAGGGAGTCCAAAGATTAAATCTATGTGGGACAGTGATGGAAAACCCATGGCCCTCCAGACGTTCTTTTGAGTGACAACCTACATCACCTCTGACCGTTGGTAGCTGGGAATGATGGTAGCTCGGATCCCAACAACACTGGAGGCCACAGGCGAACTCCACCCCAATGTAGGCGGTCAAGCTGAACAATCAGCAACCCCGTGCAATGGATGTGTTGTTGGTTTGTACTGCTTCAAACTGCAGGTGGAAGAATCAGACGGCTGAATTTCCCCCACATATTCCCAGAGCATACGAAACCTGCATACCAGGGAGGTTTGAGCCAGGCTTTCTGGGCATGTACAAGGTGTTATTAGCAAGAGAATGTACTTGGACACCTGCTCCTATACTCTAAAGAAGTACAGTCCAGCACTAGAGTATATTGTCAGAAGTTGCTGATTGTGTACATCTGTACAGGAAGTACAACTTTCTATATATTGATACTGACATGCTGCCTGTTTCTCTGCCTCATTTATGACTGTTATATCTATATTAGAGATTGAGGGGTATTGAAATAACCGACCTGCCCAGCTGCCCAGTGGTACCCCCGACACCAGAGTTACCTTCAAGGTATGCTAAATTCTAGAATGCTACAATGTTTGGTTTGGTTTTTAATATCTCTGTAGCAAGTTTAGCTTCTTAGAGGAATGCATAATCAGTCTCGGGGTGGATCTACACACAGGGGGAAAATGCTATAAATAAGTCAGAAATTTAATCTTTAAAACAAAGGAAAGAAAACACTATGGAAAATCGCAAAGATTTCCTTCTTCTCTCCAGCGCTATCTGGCGTTGCATGTTTATAACACATTCAAAGCACTTTTTTTGAGTTATGTAGCTGAGTCCTTGATTGATGATTTGAAATCACCCCCAGAAGTCTTCATTCACTTACAGTACTTCCAGGAAACATGACACAGAAAACTGCACAGTAAGATGTTAGAGTTGGAAGTATGTTCTTCACTTAACTTATTGATCCTTATTATAGGCATCCAAATAAGCATTTTGTTGAATGTACCAGTGGACTGACTTATACTTTTTCAAATCAGTATGCACTTAAAATACATACCCTTGTCACAGACAGCCAAATCACCTTAAAAAAGAAAAATTTACACTTTTTGCATTGCACTTTCCTGACTTAGATTGACACAGTTGCAGTGCTTTTTTTCTGGAAAAATAGGTGCCGGTACTCACCATGAAGTTGTTACAGTAAGTGCCACACTTTTTAACAACAAAAAGAGGCGCTGGTACTGTGTACCCTTGAGCACCCCCTGAAAAAACAAAGCACTGCACGGTTGTAAGCTCAGTGTCATGAGTTAAACAATTCCGTTAAAAAATTGGCCATCAATGATCTTAATGACTTTCAGGAGCAAAATTCAAATAGCTAACTTTATGTAAGCATTTTTGGTGAATGAACTGAGAATTTATTTTTGATAATATTTTTTTATTTTCAATTCCAATAATCCAATAATAGCCTCATTATAACAATGCCAAATTATAATACAATTACTAATACCAATCATTCAGATGCCAAATTATATAATTTAGGTGGCCCCCCGCGTGCTTGAATTGATGGTTTGATGATTTACTTTATTTCTGTGTTCCAAAGTCTTATTAATTTCAATTACACTCCAGTCAAAATAACAACCCGTTATACAACAACTTATATTAACAACTTCCATTTGTATTGACACATTAAATGATTTATAAATCTACAGGTGAAGCATTCAAACTATATCCTTGTTCTTCCTGTGTGTGGCAGTTATTCTATCTGTGATGTTTCTTCCTGTCTTTGTAAAATATTATGTCTATCTTTTCCCGGTTGTTTCTGTTCTCCATCATGCCTTGGGTGGCGCTAATATCCTGGCAAAAGCCAGGTACCGAGACGAATTGCGAGTGAAGCCCATTCCCCCCTGTTCCTGGGGGGAACTTGCAAGGATTGTTGTTGTTCAGTCGTTCAGTCGTGTCCGACTCTTCGTGACCCCATGGACCAGAGTACGCCAGGCACGCCTATCCTTCACTGCCTCTCGCAGTTTGGCCAAACTCATGTTAGTAGCTTCAAGAACACTGTCCAACCATCTCATCCTCTGTCGTCCCCTTCTCCTTGTGCCCTCCATCTTTCCCAACATCAGGGTCTTTTCTAGGGATTGCAAGGATAATTACCCTCAAACATCCTTGTTTTTTCTTTGGCAACGATCTCCTGCTGTCGTGGGTGCTGCCTCCATTAAGGCAGACCGGAACCGGAAGCCCAGTGGACTGAGAATTTAGATCCCCCCCAATAGCTCACAAAGGATACAAACCCATGATGTTGCACTTCCCACATGAGAAGTGCCTAAAACGGCCCTTTATCCATCCATCCTCACAACTTTCCTGAGTCGTTCTTCTCTTTCAACTATTTCAACAAGTTTGAATTTGTTTATACTATGAAAAGTTATATCTGAGGCAGAATCCAGTTATAACGGGTATAATCAGGAACTTTCCTCCTCCTCCTCCTCCTCCTCCTCCTCCTCCTCCTGTATTTTAATGTGATAGTACTCATAGTTATCTCTGATCATGTAAGCAAGCTCCATAATTTCCTTTTTGTAAATGAGGAAACCTTAGCAAACACAGTGACTTGGTTGACTGAGGAGCTCCTGAGCCCTCCTCCAATATTTGTTTTACTGGATGATACTGGCTTTCATTGGTGACATCCATTGACTGCTTAATGGCTGAAGGGATGTTAAGTTTACTCATCTCACTCTGTTTCCCAGCAGACAGGTATCTACATCACCGCATCCTCACCTCAACCGACATTATCTGGTGCCCTTCCTGGAAATCCCAGCAGAGACCAAGGTATCAAATTGTGATCCAATTGTCATCTCTTCCATAATACAAACATAGGTTCCATTTCTTCCATGGGGCATTATAAAAACAGGACAAGACAGATTTATTTTTTTTAAAAAACTGCATAGGGCAACCATTTCTGCTGCTACCACTTGTCAAAGACACCTTTTTCATTCACATGCTATCTGCTGTCTAGGGTGAAGGAAGGGCAGATGTCCTGTTGCTGTAAAGAGAGTTGAAAATAACCAGGAGGCAGATCCCAACAGCACTGGGAATGAAGGAAAAAGAAGTCAGTAGACTAGGGGTGAGGAGATGAGGAGTCTAGGGCCTTCCAGATGCCCTTGGACTCCAACTCCCATCAGCCCCAGCCACCATGGCCAATAGTGAGGGATGATGAGGGTTGAGTAAAACAACTAGATGAGCCACATCCCTGAAGTAGGTCCACATCTCAAGGTGAAATGAAACAGAAACCTATCAGGACCTAAGGAGAACTGGAGCTTGAGGTCCACCACAAAAAGAAAGTGAAAGCTAAGTTAAAGCACCAGTGAGACAGATGCTTAACACAGGGGCCCAAGGAAAATACCAGACAAGTCATAAAACCTAGAGGGATGGGTGACAACCAGACTATCAAGCTTAAGAACATAAGAGCCTGCTGGATCCAGCCAGCAGTCTGTCTAGTCCAGAATCCAGTGGCCAACCAGATGCTTATGGGAAGACTGCAAGCAGAACCTGAGGGTAACAGCACTCTTCTCCCTGTATTTTCTTGCAACTGATATTCAGACATGTAATGTCTTCTGAATTCATAGCTATTTGGAGTGGTAGCTAAGCTTCAAGATCAGATGCAGGTGTACAGGGATGTCTTCATTTTAACTTTTTGCCTGTGTGCTGGAATGGGTAAGGTTGGTGTTGGTGAAGAAGATTTTGCTATGCTTCTGTACGTAGCATCCTTCTATTTGGGTGGCTGAAGAATGTCTGGGTTGTTTTCCCCCCCTAGCTCTCTCATTCAATCACCTTTCATTACATCATGTCACGTTACACAGCATGAAGCTCCCCTAAACGATGAGCCGGGAAAGCAGCCTCAGGCCTGTGGGCTGCAAACTACCAAGGCTTTTCCACTCCCATGACTAAGGGAGCTTCCAGATTGTCACTCTTTTGGGTGGGATTCAATCATACCCCAGGAAATTCAGGCTGTGCAATTCAAGCCGATTTGGAGCCCTCACACTACAAGCCTGATTTCCGAAAGGTCAGAACTTTTTCCCAATAAGCAAAGGGATGAGGAAATGCAATCGCAAGTGTTGGGATGAAACTTGCTTAACACAATGTCTGCTAATCTCACAAACAGATCATGTAGGACCTGATTCAATCAGAATGACTGCTCATTAAATGTTCATTTATTTATTACTTTTCTATGCCACTTTTTTCCTCCAACAACAACCCTGTGGAGTAGGTTAGGCTGAGAGGGAGCAACTAGCCTAAGGCCCTTCATGGCCAAGTGGGGATTTGAACCCTGGTCTCCCAGGTCATGGTCCAACACTCTAACCCAGGCTTCCTCAACCTTGGCCCTCCAGATGTTTTGAGACTACAATTCCCAGCATCCCTGACCACTGGTCCTGCTAGCTAGGGATCATGGGAGTTGTAGGCCAAAAACATCTGGAGGGCCGAGGTTGAGGAAGCCTGCTCTAACCGCTACACCATGCTGACCCCTAATATTCAGTGTCACCCAATCTCTCATTGAACAGATTGTCTGACAGCTCCATACTGTCATTGTGTGGCAATGCACCCATGGGCTGATCATTCTGGGTGGAAAAATCCTAGGAAAGAAAATCTGGCACGGGCCAGATGTGAGCTTCAGTCATTATGTTGCTTAAATCTGTACTAGCTGATTAGCAACATGCAAAGCTGACAAAAAAATTGCCTCTAATCATAACTCCCCATTTTATGCTTACAGGAAATGACAGATAACATGTGTAATGGAGGCCCACACCTAATTTATAATGGAAGAGCCTACTGAACGGTTTACAGTTTTCAAGAAGAACAACTACTTTCAGGATTTTCTTTAAGAGGCAAAGATGTAGATGGCAGCGACTTTTGAGAGAAGGCACTGGAAACATGGCGGCTTTTTATTTGCAATAAGTTCACAGCTGAAAACAACAACAGCACAGTGGCATCTCCTTGCAGAGATTCGTCTTGATTTTCTCTCCCGTTATTTGAAAATATTTTACTGCATATTTTGACGATACACAGTAGTGATAACGTCCTTAATGTTTTCTTCTTCTTCTTTTGTCTGAATGGTTTTTTGGATGGCTGTGATCATATTTTAAAATGAATTTTTCAGACTTTTACTCGGGCTCGCCTTATGACGATTTTCTGAAATTAAAACTAAAACACAAGAATCCACAGGCGTGAAAATGGAGAGCGTTTAAACAATGGATTGCACAATGGCAGGAATGGAAATGAGACTTGAAAGGCTCGCCTTTCCTATGCAGAGCCTAATGAATGAATTATGAGCATGCTGCAACAACACGGATGTCTTTGTTTTGAAAGACAGAATGCTTTAAGGATGCCATAAGTCAAAACCTGAACAATGCCTTGCTGTAAAGAAACTGTAAATATTTCCAATTTGTGAGGTATATTTCATAATTTGTTCATACAAGATGTCAAATAAAAAGAAACCTAAAAGTGTGACAGTTTAGAGTATTTGTAAAAATGTTCCTCAATCATCCTGAAAAAGATACATGGGAACAAAAAAAACCCCTGATTTTGACTGACCTGTGCCTCCTAACCACTACAAACAATCTCTCAAATCCTGACAGAGTGGATCTCTCTCCTGGCATGGATGTTGGATTATTTTAAATGGAAGATGGCGACTTCACTTCCTATCTCTGTCCCCTGACCTGGAATAGTGTTGCACTGACTACCCAAGCATATACAGCTAGTTTAGCACAGGGCTACCCAGATTATTTGCCCAGGACTTAGTTAAACACATCAGGTTGTCCTCTGTATCCACAAACAAATTGTGGATGATAGATGCTTTATTCTGGGCAGACCTGGGCCGGATCTACACTTGCCGTTTATAACATTAAAAATCTGTTATTAAAATGTGACACTAGAGGGCACTGCAGAGCAGTGGCAAAGGGAAACTGCCATTAAGCATTATAAATCGTTATATTTTATAACGCTTAGAAGATCAATGCAGATCCAGCCCTGATCTTTAAACACCACCACCAGACCAGGGGGGTCAACTGACTAGCACACACAAATTCTAACATGTAGCAGGGGAAGCAGAAGGAGCAAGGCTTTGATGCAACAGCCCTCTGTTGACTACCTCCATACTGACCCCTACCTAGGATCACAGGGATTACAGCCAAAGTATAATTAAATTGCTTTGTCAAACACTGCTGCCAAGTTCACAGACTCAACCTTATCACAAGCAAGTGTATAACAACACTCAAGTATTTCAGCCAAAATTCACAGTAAAGATGCTTCCTCTGCCAAAGTTGCCACTACAATGCAGAGCGCTTGTCCTCTGCATAATTGACAATCGGGATCATGTGTAAGCCTTGCTTCTGGGGAACGATGATCTGGCTTACACCCAGGTCATAGATTGCAATAACATAGACAATACTACTTTTCAGGGCATAGAGATCTGCAATGTGTATATCTGTGGAAGTAGGATCTGGGCCAAGGACAATAAAGCCAAAGTGTAATTGAATTGCTTTGTTGCTGCCAAGTTCATAGAGTATAGATAAGTAGGCAAAGGACTTTTGTCATACATTTGTGCAAAGCATGAAAGCTCTCACAAATGCAAAACATGAAGCTGCCAAGAATATATGTTCAGGTTACCCCTTTCATTAAATCAAATAGAGAGGCATCAGTATAAGGTAGATCTATTCGGTTTGATTATTGCAGTGTAATTATTCAAATAGAATAGCTTATCTTCCCCTTTGCTAGAACTAGAGAGAGATGATATAAGTGGGTCTTGCTGTAATGTTTGAAGCATCCTTGAAGGAGACCATTCTTGCTCCCATTCACCACTGTAATGCAGTAACTTTGGCCATTAGTTATATGCACAGTCACAGAAAGCACAACTGAGTCACGTTGCTAGCATTCATCATTTGTGGTCAAAGAGAGACCTCGTGCATTCATCCCTCTGTTATGGGGATGGCTCGTGCATCTTGCCTTCAGAGATACAATTTTCATCTTTCTGGTCCTGTGAATAAGACCTTAGGGTCCACCCTTAGACTCCTTTCACCCATAGAGGACCTTTGCTACTTCCACTTTCCACTGCAGCTCTCCAACAAACTTACTGCCTGCTGCAATGCTACAGGCATATTCTAAGCAACTTGAGACCACTACAGGCAGTGGCATAGTGTGGGTTGCCAGCCCCCGGGGCTGCACAGGGGTGTGTGTATGAGGGAGGGGAACAGACGGCTACAGAGATAAGAAGAGCCATTCCGTTGTCTAGAGAAGTCACTTCCTGGTTCACATGAAGAAGCCAATTTCAATGGAGCCCAGTCTGCGGGCTGGATTTAGATGGCGATTGGGCCAGCCCCGGCCCCAGGGCCTTAGTTTGCCTACCCATGCTCTAGATTTTTATGGCTTGTTTAATAATAGTAACACTTTCACTGCTCCTAGAAAGGCTCTTTGTCCCTCACAAAGGTGTAGGGGAAGGAGGTTGATTGTGTGGGAAATGCAGGCAATTGACAAGAAGAGGACCCAATCCCCTCTTGCCCCCCTCTAACAATCTCTTGTGACTAATACTGATACTCAGATTGCCCACATTTCACATTGGGAGCAGTACTGAAGATCACGGGCAAGCCACCAATTTTCTCTGCAACAAAGATTTTCGCTCAAGTCGTGCTTTCTTGCTTTGTTTTTAAGAACACTTTATTAAGACTTTCCATGTGAAAGAAACAACAAAACCCAGAGGATGTTCACCTATATATTTGGTTGCAGTGAACAGAATAGCAAAGCGGAACGAATAAACAACATAAAGTCTCCTACACATATGCAGTCCATATCACACAGACAAATAAAGTAATCAGGGAACCATCATAGAGCTAATCAGCTAGCCGAGCATAAAGAGAAGGCCTATAATATCACTCAGTAAAGCTGCATGAGCTGGTAGAGAAAACCGCTCATGCTCTGTGACCGAAACATATTTGATCAGTCACTTTTAAGTATGCTGTGAATCCATGCCAATAATTAACTATTTCCACTTTGCTTTGATGAGCAAGTTCCCTTGCCATCAATGACAGATATTTTTCCTAATACTAACTGCTGTCTCGGGAAGGGAGGGGTGATTTCCCACCCACACCAGTATTATGGCTGCAGAGGGAAGGTTCCACCTTTTCCTTCCCAAGCATGGCATACCTGAGAACACTGGTCATCCCCATGCCTGCTAGTTAATTTTAAAATATTCGCAGTGGGTGATCTTTGGTCTTTTAAATTTCAGTGGCACCCTGAGCAGGACCAAAATTTGGTGTGCCTCTTACCTTCCATTCTGCTCAATTTACTACATCATTATTGCGACTCCCTATGACCTTACCTGAGGACGCGGGTGGCCTAGGGCTTGCTGATCAAAAGGTTGGCGGTTCGAATCCCCATGATGGGGTGAACTCCTGTTGCTCAATCCCAGCTCCTGCCCACCTAGCAGTTCAAAAGCACATCAAAAGTGCAAGTAGATAAATAGGTATCGCTCCGGGGGGGGGGGGAGGTAAATGGCGTTTCCGTGCGCTGCTCTGGTTCGCCAGAAGCGGCTTAGTCATGCTGGCCACATGACCCGGAAGCTATACGCCGGCTCCCTCAGCCATTAACGCAAGATGAGCACCGCAACCCCAGAGTCGGACACGACTGGACCTAATGGGCAGGGGTCCCTTTACCTTTACCTTTATGACCTTACCTAGGCTCAGTGCCCAGTACAGCTAATTGGATGGCTCTGAAGATATCACATAGCTGTCAACCCTCCCTGCTGTTCCCCACTGCTATAATAAGGGAATTTCCCGCAAAAACAGGAGAGGTTGACAGCTATGTAATCATTGCCCAATTTTAAGCTATTTTCTGAAAGCTAAACTGTGTCAGAATGACTTGGAGGTGTGGGGAGGAATCTCCTTCTGGTATGCATTACCATTTAGACAGGCTGTAGAATATTTATGCCTGTGATTTATGGAAAATGAACTATGTGTTTCCATGAACAAAGATAGTTTGAATTTTGACATTCAAAAGGGGGGGGACCTCAGTGCAGATTATGAGGGAGAAATTGTTGCATGTGATATATGGCTGAAGACTTTGCACTGTCCTCTCTTGAATACATATTTATCACATATAAAATGAATTAACAACTGCTTGAACAGTGGCAGAGTCAAGTTCAGTGCTAGGCGTACATAAAGCCATTCATTATCTCAGGCAGACCAGTATTCATATCAAGAGCTCTCCTGGAGGCCAAGATTTTCCCTTGTAAAGTTATTGCTGAGCTGTCAGGCCATCAAGACTTGATATATAATTGGATTCTGAGTAATATAACTTTTTAAATCTCAGACAGGCAAGTGTTCCATTTTTAGAGTATGAGACAGGAGGTTAACAATAGCCCTAATAGATTAACGCAAGACACACGCGGGCCATGGAGATGTTACACCTGTGTCACAAATTTTTTAAAAATACACCAAGAGTGAATGTTTTGGACAAGAGGGACTGTGGCTCCGTGGCTTTATATGCAGAACCTTCCAGATTCAATCCCCAGCATCTCTAGGTTAGGTCTGAAACACTGGAGAACCCATGGCAGTCAGAGGAGATCCTGATATCTGTAGTTTGTTAAAGGTGCTGGGAATTGCAGATCTGTGAGGGGTCTCCTAAAAGCCCTCAGCAAATACAGTTCCTGTGATGCTTTGAGGGTAGCCATGATTGTTAGAGTGTGAAGTGGTTGTAACCTTTGCCACGACTCATTAAAGGCCTCGTGTTGGGTTATAGGTATGGGAAGAAATTTGCTTGGGTTGGGCTTACATGCTCTTCCTAGAGGAAAGAGAAAGGAAAGGTAGAGTTGAACAAAAGAGATGTGAAATGCAGCAGAACAGCTTTGTTAACAATTGCCCTTTTTGTTGTCCCTCTCTGTCCCTAGAGGTTAGGGTCAAATTCAGCAGGTTTAATAGATTAAATGTGCAAGATGGATGATTATGAATATGAATTAAAATACTGTGGCACCTTGGTTTAAGAACAGCTTAGTTTAAGAACAACTTGAATTAAGAACGCTGCAAACCCGGAAGTAGGTGTTTTAGTTTGTGAACTTTGCCTTGGAAGCAGAACATGTTTTGCTTCCTGTTGAGTGTGTTCTGTTTGTAAATTGAGTCCCCCACTGCTATGGGAAAGCACACCTTGGTTTAAGAACACTTTGGCTTAAGAACGGAGTTCTGGAACGGATTAAGTTTGTAAACCAAGATACCACTGTAATGTGATCTATGAATGTCATGGAGTCCTATGTTGCTGGGAAGAGCTGTGAGCAGTACATAGTGAGCTTGTAGAACAACCCACCATCAAAAGCATAATTGGATTGGAAGAGAGGATGTGTTTATGTCACATTGACGTGATTTACTATTAACTTGCCATCCTCCCAGTTCTTAGAAAGCAGGGTAAGGCAATTTTACTTCACAGTGGGGATAATTTAATAATAATAATAATAATAATAATAATAATAATAATAATAATAATAATAATAATAATAATTTTATTATTTATACCCCATAGCATATATAAAACATTTCCTGATACAGATGCCTTCAGATGTCTTCTAAAAGTCAGATAGGAAGGATGGAAGGATCTTCCAGCTTTAGTTCTCTCTTTAGTTTAGTTCTTATTTTACCAGTCTTCAATTCAGTTCTCCACATTTTGCAGCAATTTGCAATTTTTAAAAAATCCTCATGAAAATTCATCAGCATTCTGGTTTGAATTTCTCCTAATAAACACATTTTTGACTGAAATGTTGGCTAAGATACATATCTGTGCAAGCAATTTCCCTTAGTGAGGAATGCCTGATGTTGGCCTGAGTTTTTAATAAGCAAAAAAAAAAAAAAAAGTGTTCCCCCCCCCCATTTTTTTATAGTGTATTCTGTGAGTTTGGACTCACCACACCAAAAATTGAGTAAAATAATGCCAAACTCATATTTTGGTCTGCTACTTTGGTTCAGAATGGCACCCAGCATCCAAGGAGCAATGAACACACACACACACCCCACCACCACACACCTCCAGAACCCTTGTACCAAATTGGGCAACAATATTTCGAGTGGTGGCTTAACCTATTCCAAACAATGGGTAAAGTCATGCCCAAGTCATGTGTTGGTCTGCCATCTTGTTTCAAAATGGTACCCAGAATCCCAATGGTGACAAAGTCCACCAGCCCCACCTCAGGAACTCTGTTTGGTGACAGTATTTTGAGAGGCAGTCGAACCTATGCCCCAAAATGGGCGACGTCTCACTGAAGTCATGTTTCGGTCTACCATCTTGATTCAAAATGGCGGCTGACATCCAAATGATGACGAGCACTGCACCCACCAAAGGAACTCTCATGCCAAGTCTGCTGGCAAGGTATTGTGAACCATCCAAACATATAGAGAACAAACAGAAAGAGAGCCATTTCCCAACATATATAGTAGATTTGTGTGTGTTATTTTCATCAATATAGGCATTTTTCTGTACCCTAATATAGGCTTCTTTGTAAGCATTGTTTGGTTGGCAAACTGCAAATTTTGGATCAGTGTGAATTTTGAATGAAAGTTGTGTTTCGGTTTGCATATTGCTTCAGAAAGTGCAAATGTGACCCATTCAGCTTCAAATGAGACCTGAACTGAATTTCTTGGCCATCCGTATTTCATAGCACTTTTAACTGAAGTTAGTGTACACTTTAATATAATCTGTGGCTGGTTTTATTCTTCATATATTGTAGGCGATACATTGAAGTGATATTTTGCTTCATGGCAAAATATGCCAAAATGCTACATTTATCTAAAAGTAAGTGTTTTCAAATCTTTTTCCATACTGAGCTTAGGCATTTGATTTCTAATGTTTATTTTAAAAAAAATTGTAAGTAGAGATTAATATAAACTTTACATCCAAATACTGTTTCATAACTTGGCAGATGCACATTGATTTTGTAAATATATGAACTCTTGAGCCTTTCCCATGGAAACGTATCTAATATTTCTTACTAAGAGCTTATAACAGCCAAAAATCTCAGTCATTCTATATCTATAAATCTAACATTGTCAGATCCTAGCGCTAATACAGAAAACGAAAACAATTACATTAAATAATTGACATTAAAACCTGGCACACTGGCTAGACATTTTTGTATGTGCAGAGATGCCTATAGAAATACAGGACACAGATAACTAGGAATGTGAAGGTGGATGTTTTTCCACAGAAAAAAATATGGAAAACACTCCACTACTATATTACTCTGTGTACATTTTCCCAGTTACAGGTAGGTAGCCGTGTTGGTCTGCCATAGTAAAAAAATAAAATAAAAAAAATAAAAATCCTTCCAGTAGCACCTTAGAGACCAACTAAGTGATACTAAGAAGTATCTGAAGAAGTGTGCATGCACACGAAAGCTCATACCAAGAACAAACTTAGTTGGTCTCTAAGGTGCTACTGGAAGGAATTTTTTTTATTTTTTATTACGTTTTCCCGGTTTTAGAAATGCTTTGTTTCTTAGCATGAATTAGCAATGGGAATCCTACCTCGCTTTACATAAGGCAGGGAGTTGGAGCGCGGAGAGGGAAAACACAAGGAAAAAAACAAAAAACAAATAGTTATCTGCTGGATCAGGCCAAAGACCCATATAGACCAGATTCCTCTTTTCAGAGCAGCAAACCAGATGCCTGTGGGAAGCCTGCAAACGGAGCTTGACCACAGCAGCGCTCTCCCAACCCCCAGTTCTCATCAACTGGTATTCAGGGGTATCCTTTGTCCAAAAGTGGAGTTAAAACATAGCCATTGTGGCTAGTAGCCATTGAGAGATCGGCTTGCAGATGAACTAACATGTTAAACGTGTTAACACCAGTCCTAAAGGATCTTCACTGGCTCCCAGTATGTTTCCGAGCATAATTCAAAGTGTTGGTACTGACCTTTAAAGCCCTAAATGGCCTCGGCCCAGTATACCTGAAGGAGCGTCTCTACCCCCATCATTCTGCCCGGACACTGAGGTCCAGCGCCGAGGGCCTTCTGGTGGTTCCATCACTGTGAGAAGTGAGGTTACAGAGGGCCTTCTCGGTAGTGGCACCCGCCCTGTGGAACAACCTCCCGTCAGATGTCAAGGAAATAAACAACTATTTGACTTTTAGAAAACATCTGAAGGGAGCCCTGTTTAGGGAAGTTTTTAATGTTTGGCGTTTTATTGCGTTTTTAATATTTTGTTGGGAGCTGCCCAGAGTGGCTAGGGCAACCCAGTCAAATGGGTGGCATTCTCACAGTTCAGGGACACATTGCAGCCAGGCAAAAGCACCCAGAGAGAACACAGAGCGGGGTGTGTGTGTGTGAGAGAGAGAGAGAGAGGTGTGGGTTGGGGAGAATGCCAAGGGCCAGAAAGAAAGGCATGGAGGGCCATATTTACTGTGCAACACTCAGGAGATCCATTGCATTCAATGTCACTAACTCCCAGGTAAGTGAGCACAAGATACATACAACCTTTTGCACATGTTTAGCTTTCACTATGAAGTCAAAGGAACCTGGAAGTTTTAATTTTGCATAGATTGTGATCATGCATGAACGACTACAAAGAGAGACAGAAAGAGTTTGAAATAAATCCAAGTTATCTTGGCAAAATAATATTGAAATATTATATTTGTCTGAGTTTCTTTTTTAAAAATAGAAATCATTATTATATTACTCGGTACTTTGGAAGCTAAAGAAGAAATCCTATATTCACATACTTAAGGATTAAGCATCATTGAACTTAATGGGACTTACTTCTGAATTGACATGTAAAGAATTCTACTGTAAATCTCCCTGAAGACAGAGAAGAACTGAGAAGAAGAGAGTGCCCTTAGCAAGGCTTTGCTTCTATTTGTTTAAAGAAGTTGTTAAATCCTCTAACCAACCATTAATCCCATATTTATTGGTTAATAATGACCTCAGAAACCCACACGCCATTATTCCATTATTAGTAACAGCATACTATGAGTAACTGCAGCCCTCAGGGAAAGCTGTTTTTTGTCTGTTTCTCATGCAAAATGTGCAAATGGTTCAACTGCGTATTTTGGCAATGTATTCCAGGAAATAATATATTATTTCAATACATTTTAATCTTTCCACCCACACAAAAATGTGCACACAAAAAACAAGATGTGCACATTGTGTGTATCTATCTGCGATTATGATGAAATTTTGAGGCTTAATCTAACAAAATGATTGTCAGAAGCTAGTGTAACATAGTGGCTACGAATCTAGAAGCTCCCAGTTTGAATTTCCCCTTTGCCATGATCTCACTAGGTGGCCGTAGGCAAGTCGCTCTCTCTGAGACTCAGCTCACACTTTAAAGCACATGGCTTCCCTCAAGGAATCCTGGGAACTGTAGTTTGCTAAAGGTGCTTAGAACTGTAGCCAAGTGAGGGGTAAACTATAGCTCTCAGGATTCTTTGCAAGGAGGCATGTGCTTTAACGGTATGGTGTGGATCATGTCACCCAGCATCTGCAATCATTTTTATTGTGTGTCGTCATAAGTATTTAAACTAACAAATGGAAATGAAGGACATTGGAACTCTGGGAATTGCTATATGCTTTCCTGTGAGCCCTATTCGTGCCTTGACTCATGTGTAATGTAACGACATTGCAGCACACCCCTGAGGAGATCTGAACAGCAAACCCCTGCAACAGGGATGCAATGTCGGTACCCTGATGTCAGGGACTAGGCAGATGGGGAGGAGTGGCGGAGACCTCCACCTCAAAAGCTGTCCAGGCAGGAGAAAGATGACGATAGTACACAGGAGCGGAGGAAGGGGTGTGTGGTGGGTGTGGGCCGCCCTGGGTGTCACTACTGAGCAGATTAGCAAAGGTCCCATTCAACAGCAACCCTAAACAGGCAGCTAACTTGAAAAATCGGAGGAAGCTTCCTCTCTGCAAAGTGTCACCTGGGAATATATTTGGGCAGGGAGGAGGCTGGGTGGAGCTGGTGTGCTCATGTGCCCTCTCCCCTCCTCACATGTTGACTTAAACTCCATCATAGGTGCCAGTTTCTCAAGATGATTGAGGGGGTCTGACGCGACGTCCTGACATCACACACACGTTGCCAGGAGCCGGGGGCAGGGCCAAATGCCCTCAGAACACTGTGGGGTCCTGCCCCCCTCAAAAAATATCGGTGGGGGGGGGTGTGGGTGTGAAAGTGCTTCAGCCCCTAGGAGCTGGCACCTTTGAACTCTGTTCATGGACCAGCATCTCCATTTTATCTGGACCAAGTTCTGGTTTGTTCATGCTCACCTCATTATGTGAAGGTCTGGGGTGGAATGGGGAAAAAATTGGAGGATGGCCAATTTCCCCCCAATCTTTCTGATTTTCCCCCCAATTTGTTTCCAAAAAGATGGGGGTAGAAACATGGGCATAGCCAGGATTTAGATTCGGGAGGCAGGATTTATGTTTGGGGAGCAGAACCAAGCCATCTGCAACACAATTGGTCAGTTAGTAAGCTATTTCTATTTATTGACTTGATTTAGGGAGGAAATTGCCCCCTCTGCCTCCCTGGCTATGCCCATGGGGGGGGGAATGCCTCCCCCAATTTTCCAGGTTTCCCCCAAGACTTCACACCTCAACTCTCATCCACATCAGAACAAGCTTGTGGAAACCAGAGGAAGGATGCAGGGTATATATGGAGTCTGTTATTTGATCCATGTAGCCCATTAACATGGATGGGCAGTGATTTGAGACAGGGGACTTTCCCAGTTCTGTCTGGAGATGCCAGGGTTTGAAACAGGGACATTCAGCAAGCAGAGAAGATGCTCTACGACTGAGCTAGGGCCCTTCACGGACCATGATTCGCACACTGAGCACGCCTGCTGAGTCAAAATCCCCGGATGACCTCTCCTAGTGGTTTTCATGTTCAAGGACACAGCAGATAAGATGGAACCCTGAGGCATTACATGGATGAAAGGCCACTAAGAAACACGGAAGAAGCATTGGGAGAGGTTCAAACCTCTAACCAGCTGAAATCAACAGAACTTAAAAGTGCTTAATTTTGCCCGGAGCGGCCTGTTATTTTGCATGTACTAACCAATTTAATTCATTTTTCATCTGGATACACATGAAAGACGTGTGTTATTGATTCCACATTGAAAACAGATTGTGGCCACGGCAACAGTGAAGCAACCATCCTCTCAAATGGCTTGAATGTTATAGCCTGGTAAAAAAGAAAAGAATAAGAGAAAGAGAAATATCTAGTCTTCGGGGCATTTGCTTCAACATTCTTACAAATACGTGGGCTAACAACTAAGGCTAGATTTCTGCTACAGTTCTCAGATATTCCATGTTTCTTGTGCTTTGCTTTTCTATTTTTCAAAAAAAAAAAAAACACCATAAAAAATACATCATTGACTTTTGACATCTTGGGATTTCACTGTATTTTTCACATGTGGGTGGATGAATCGGATGGTAAATAGTCAAACCCGTTACACTGAGAACCTAAAGAGCTGCCAAGTTAAATCTTAAGCTGAGTGGGAAGGAGAGGAAGAGAAGAAGCCTTCAAAACAACACTGAGGTTAACACAACACTGAAGCACACACCAGCGGTTTCTCAGTGGGGCTTTTCCATTCCTTCAGGGGTAAAGAGGCTTCAGTTTTCCCTACAAGTCTTAAAAAATAAAATAAAATGGAAAAGAACTAGTGGAGGATAAATGGAGCCTGGCTGAGTTCACAAAATATTGGCTCTGGCATTGCAAATGTTTGACTCAGAAGTTCAACCCATAGAAACTTTGCAGCATAAGCATATACGGAGCCTTGTTCAGAGCTAAATCTTTAAGCGGGCACCAAGAAGAAAAGGAGAGTTACCAGCAGTCAGCGTTTTACTCGGTGCAAGGGGAGAAAAAGAGATGCAATAAATCCTGCTTGGCCCAGATCATGCCACTTTCATCGCGGTGCATTATTCGTAGTCATCACAAGCTGATTCCAAAAGGGTTTCCACTGATATGATTATAAGGAGTTGACTGGTGTGATTTACAAGGCGCTGAAAGAAGCTTACTTGCACTTAAGCTGATTCAGTTGCCTATGACTGAAGAAAACTGAGTTAAATGTTAATGGCCACATTCATAGTAACAACAACAACAACAACAACAACAACAACAATTTTATTTATACCCCACCCATCTGACTGGGTTTCCCCAGCTACTCTGGACGGCTTCCAACAGAATATTAAAGACATGATAAAACATAAAACTTCCCTAAACAGGGTTGCCTTCAGATGTCTTCTAAAAGTCAGATAGTTGTTTATTTTCTTGACATCTGATGGGAGGGCGTTCCACAGGGCGGGCGCCACTACCGAGAAGGCCCTCTGCCTGGTTCCCTGTAACCTCACTTCTCGAAGTGAGGGAACCGCCAGAAGGCCCTTGGAGCTGGACCTTAGTGTCCGAGCTGAATGGTGGGGGTGGAGACGCTCCTTCAGGTATACTGGGCTGAGGCCATTTAGGGCAGGGGTCAGCAAAGTTTTTCAGCAGGGGGCTGGTCCACTGTCCCTCAGACCTTGTGGGGGGCCGGACTATATTTTGAAAAAAAAATATGAATAAATCCTATGCCCCACAAATAACCCAGAGACACATTTTAAATAAAAGGACACATTCTACTCATGTAAAAACATGCTGATTCCTGGACCCTCTGTGGGCTGGATTTAGAAGGTGATTTGGCCGCATCTGGCCCACGGGCCTTAGTTTGGGGACCCCTGATTTAGGGCTTTAAAGGTCAGCACCAACACTTGGAATTGTGCTCGGAGACATACTGGGAGCCAATGTAGGTCTTTCAGGATCGGTGTTATATGGTCTCGGCGGCCACTCCCAGTCACCAGTCTAGCTGCAGCATTCTGGATTAATTGTAGTTTCCGGGTCACCTTCAAAGGTGGCCCCACATAGAGCACATTACAATACTCCAAGCGGGAGATAACTGTCCACGCTCCTGCGCATGTTTGTGCAGAACTAAGCACCGTTGAATTTAATGGGACTTACTCCCATGTAAGCACGTGCAGCAGGGATGGGGGAGTTATAGCCTGCTGGATGTTGCTGCACATCAGCTCCCATCATCCCTGGCCATGGACCCTACTGGCTGGAGCTGATGGGAGCTGGAGTCCATCAACATATTCCCCAGGTATAGGATTGCAACCCTTAATTTGTCTGCCTGATTTTCATCCTTAAAGTTGTCCACCAACATTGATGCCCGTGAGTTGCTCAATTGAATGGATATTTCATCACTGTATGTTACGCTTCAGTTTCACTTATGTAAGAGTTATGCAACTGATGTTGAGTCTAATACCCTGAACTACCCAGAGTAAGTAGTGTGAAAACCAGAGGCCTTTTCTATGTGAAATTAAGTGGTTGAAAAGATGAACTGAATGGTCTATCCTAGTTTTCTGGTGCTGCCTTTGCAGGGCCTCTTCTCCACTGCTTGAGCAAAATGTACGGTATTCCTTGCTCTCTTATAATCTCCTCCCTTGAAGGCATTAGGAAAACTGCAATTGACAGAAAGATGTTTCCATATCTATTTAAATTGTATTTTAAAAATCATTGTATGATTGAAAATTAGATATAATTTGGAAGAAAAGTTAAACTGTAGATTTAGAGTTCGGATAAGTGTTTAGGAATTGTGAGAGAATGAGTTAAGATATTAGATAAGATTAATGATTAGGTATTTTTATAGTAAAATAAGATTTTGCAAGATGTATAGAAATTACTAAAGATGATTGACGAGGAACGCAGGAAGGGGAGATGAGAGGAAGTCAATATACAATGTAAAGGATAGAAGTTAGTGACAGTAATAAGGTTTTTTGTTTTTATTGTAGGTTTGTTCTTTGTTTGGTTGTATTGTTTTGTATTTGTTTTTGTTGATTGTTGTTTCTTTAAAATTTAATGCATTTTTTTAAAAAAAGGAATAAATAAACCGTGTGTGTGTTTCCATATATATACATATGTTTCCATATCTGATTTGGAATAAACTTCTCTTTGTCTTTGCATTTGTAAGGCGGATCAGGAAGTTTGAGAAATCTCAAGAGGTCTCTAGCTGGTTTAATGGAGCAATGGAATAATCTCACTTGCTCTGTATCCCAGTAACTATGTTTTGGGCTCAAAGCAAAGACATGGATAATTGACACTGCCAAAAGAAATTTAAACAGCTAATTCAAATATTCTAAAATCAAAAGCGAGAATGTTAAATGATCTGCAAGTTCACTCCTGGGATTAGTTTCAGTCCTTGGCCCTGTGACATCTGAACAGTGACTATACGTTTGTTTGTGTGTGAGAGTGTGTCCTCAGGGTACAGTTGTTTGACAGTTTAGGAGAGCAGCAGGAAACTGCTGGCCTTCCAGACGTTGTTGGACTGCAGCTCTCATTGGCCATGCTGGCTGGACTGGAGCTGATGGGAGTTGGAGTCCATCAAAATTTGGAAGCCACAGGTTCCCCATCCCTGCTCCAAGAGGCAAATATACAGTATTCATCTTCTTAGCAGTACAATGCAAACTTCGCATAGGTAGCTGCTGACAGCATCTGTATCCATTCCAAAATATATTCGAGCCAGATGCTGGCTAAATTAAGTTCAGCTCAGCTCAGTATAGTGCAGACAAATCCTAAATCAAGAATTACTTTTAAATAAATGTGCACAGCATTTATATTAATATTAGCAAACTCCCTGCCTCTAGACGTTCTCTTGCACAGCATTCAACCATCTCCAGGATTTCTGAATAATAATCATATTGCAATAATTGCTGTAACTCAAATTTTAATGTGGCATTTTCCTACCATCCAACATATCAAGGGGGAAACTTAGGACACACATCTTCCAGAGCTATGCTCCTTCCTAAGTAATGTGACGCATGCGTAATTGTGCCCCTGAAATATGTGCTGGGGGGGCCTTTTAAGGCACCCCCTAAGGCGGGGGTCAGCAACCTGCGGCTCCGGAGCCGCATGCGGCTCTTTTACACGGCTGCCACGGCTCCGGGGCGGATACGCCCGCCCACTTCTCCAGCTGGCAGCGACCGCCCTCCAGCTGGCCGGCGGCCCGCCCTCCGGAGGCTGAGGGTGCTGCTCAGGGGCGTACCCAGGATCACCTGGCCTTGAACAGCGGGGCAGTGGGGCTTGGAGGCGGTGGGGGTGCAGTAGAGGTGGCGCAGCTCAGCCGAGGGCTCTGGCGGGGAGCGCGCGTGAGGCGTGCACGCTCCTTCGGGAAGAGATGGAGCTGGGCTAGCAGGAGGGGGAACTTTGAAGACCCCGCCTCCGCCTCCGAAGCAGGCGCCCATGGGAGAGGCCGCCCCCCCCCCCGAGCCTGCCTGGCAGGACCAACCCTGCCCAGCTCCGGGAGTCTTCCTAGCGTGGGAGGCGGCCTTGGGACGGACAGGGGAGCTCCGGGGTCGGCGGGTATGTGGGACCCCGCGGCATCCAGAGGCAGCTGGGAGGCGGGACGGGATGGGGGCAGCAAGGGGGCCTTCAGACGCGTCCCCGCATGGGCACTGGAGGCCAGGACTCCTCGGCTGGGTCGTGGGACCGCGGGGGAGGGCTGGCCGCGGTTCCTCTCGGAAGGCTGCTGGCTGCTGCGTCGAGGCGACGATGAGGTAGGCAGCTGTGGGCTGGGCCAGGGGCGGAGGGTGGCGGGCGAGGGGGGAAGCCCTCTTTTTAAAAATGGCCGAGGAAGCGGCGCCTGTTTCCCTGCTGCTGCCTCCTTCGCTCCTGGTTCCGCTCGCAGCCTCAGACCGCGCTCTTGCGGGCGCGCGTCTCTCTCCGCCCCGGAGCAAGGCCGGGACATTTTGCAGTTTTTCCTCTGTCCTGAGTGTGTGTTAGGGGAGCCTTGACAAAGCACCTGTTGGCGTGGAAGAGAGGAGTCCTAACTTGGATCTGTGTTCATGTGCAAAATCTATCGCCATTGTCATTAAGGGGGCAGGGAACTCCCCTAAAAAGGTTTGAACACTACGACCTACTACAGCCACCTGTATGCAAGTCAGCACAAACATCACAGGCTTCTCTGGTGCAATTCTGTGCTTTATTTAGCAAGAGAGGAGGTTGGAAGAGGTGAACATAGCCTCTGGTCTGGAATATTAAGGGTAAAAGATACTAAGATTATTGTAAAAGCCAGCAGTCTTCAATAAGACATGGGACAAACATTTAACACAAGTGTGCAGTTGAGGACTCATTTTTTAAAAAACCAACAACAACAAATCAAATATTTGTATGCTGTTGCAACCCACCTTGGATCAGGCTGTGACCTGGTAGTGGTCCCCAGGGTGGATAAAAATGAATGATTTTTTTTTAAAAAAAAAAAAAAAATATTGGATTTTTAAAATTTAAATCGGATTTTTTTTTATTTAAATCGGATTTTTTAAAATTTAAATCGGATTTTTAAAAATAAAATGCAGTGTTATATTTGTTTTAAATGTCGCAATGGTTTTGCGGCTCCCAGATTTTTTTTCCCCTTCGGAAACGGGTCCAAGTGGCTCTTTTGGTCTTAAAGGTTGCAGACCCCTGCCCTAAGGCATCTCCTTCACCAGTAGGGGAATCTTCTTTACTTGGGCACACTGCCCATGCAAGGTGGAGACCTGGGAGACCAGCAGTAATCAATTAGATTTATTTTTACGCATGTGTTACAATCTGACTGTAAGTCTTATTAGTACAATTACCCTAGGACAGTTGATGAAAGTCCTGAATCAATTACAAACATATTGAGAAAACCAATCTTCAGGTTATAAAATACATATTTGGGCATGTTTATGTACGCAATATTTTAGCTACCTTTGATTTCAGAAAGTGACTTAAATGTAGTGGTGTATCTCCAGTTTCATAGTATTTAAAGACCCTCTACCACAAAAGATTAAAAAATGATGGTCAGAAGCAGAGACATTCCTTGAAATGTCCATAACTGCCATCACCATTCAAATGCTACTGTGAAGAACAAGAAGGAAATGCGAAATAACCACTGTCCTGTTACCTTTACCATTTCCTATGAAAGAGTTTCCACCACAGTTAAGACTGCAGCACTGAGCACTGCAAAAGCTATAGGAACAAGTTCAGGTTCAGAGTTCAGCAATATTTTGCAGAATATTGTTCTTCAGCCTTTTGATGCTATACGGCAGGGATGTCCAACAGGTTGATTGCGATCTACTGGTAGATCCCCGGGAGGTTTTGGTAGATCACGGTTGATCGCTGGCTCCCTTTCCTTATCAGCGGCAAAAGAGCATCCTGCCCCGCCCCCTCGCCCCGCCCTCCATTCTTCCATGATCTATAGAACGGAAAACGGAGTTTTCTCTGTGAGGCTGATTGTTTGTATTTTGGTGACTTTCCCCCTTTCTCCCCCCCAAAAGCTCAGCATCTTTGGCCTGAACCCCTAAAAAACCGAGACTTTCCTCCCTAAAAAAAATCTCAACAACTTTTCCCTGAAACGCCCCCCTAAAGAGGTAGATCACTGCCAGTTTTTTATTCTGTGAGTAGATCACAGTCTGTTAGATTTTGGACGTCCCTGCTATACGGTGGGGAAAGCTTCTATTGATTTCAGAGGGGTTAAAAACAGAATTTGCAAAAAGCAATTCAAGGCTCAATTGTGCCATCTGGCGACTCCTTCCTAAACTACATTTGTTTTATCATTGTAGATTTTTCTTTCATATGTACCCACCCTCTCCACAAAGACTTAAGTTGACAATATGTTTTTTTTGGGGGGGGGACATTAAAAATTCAGATGTACAAATCGTGCTAACATTTACAAAATGGGCTAGACCTAATTATTACTATTAGCTGCCCCCCCAAGAAATGAGGCTCAAGTGACTTACACAAAAATACCCACTTAAACGTCTTGCAGTACTTCAAATAATGTGCAAGTTCAGATTTAGCCAAAAGAGATGGAAACTTCAGAACTGAAGAGGAGCATCTTTTATTATTCTTACATGCAGGCAATTGGTGGTATTTTACTAAGTTTTACTCAGAATAGACCCACTGAAATTGTGTATGTTTAGCCTGGAAAAGAGGAGACTGAGAGGAGATATGATTGCCACGTTTAAGTATTTCAAGCTTGTTTTCTCCTGCTCTGGAGGGTAGGACTCACAACAATGACTTCAAGTTACAAAAAAGAGGATTCCGACTAAACATACAGAAAAACTTTCTGACAGTGAGAGCCGTTCAACAGTGGAATGGTCTCCCTTGAGAGGTTGTGGACTCTCCTTCCCTTGGGAAGTTTTTAAGCAGAGGTTGGATGGCCATCTGTCATGGATGCTTTATCTGAGATTCCTGCATCGCAGGGGGTTGGACTAGATGACCCTTGGGATCCCTTCCAACTCTAAAAATCTGATTTGTATCCTATCTTATCTTCTTGTACATCAGTAACAAGAAATGCTCTTGATTCTTCCCCACAAGGATTAATTGAGTGAATAGTGCATTATGCTTTTATTTGAATGGAAAACAAAAAGATACTGTATTGGTATGACTTTCCATATGACACTGTTGAAGACAAAGGATTTTAATTTCACATGCAAGGCTGCCTAAATCTTCTAGTCTCTAACTTAACTTTGATTTAATCCCACCATTTTTCTTTAAAGTAGGGAGTGTGGCTATGTGGGCGCCAGAAATGAACATCCCCATCAGCCATATATCATTTTTTTTGCAAAACGTAGGTAGGTACTGTACTGTCCTTCTGCGTTTGGTTGTTCCAGGGTTTTCACGTTTCTGAAAACTCTGCTGTATTACATTTTGTGAGATCTCTAGAATCCTAACCAGGATTCCGTTCTGCCACCAAGCCCCACACTTCGACCTATATTCGTACTACACACATGCAGTCCATGTTACTGTGAAAATAGGGTGCTTTTCACTGGCGGTGTATTATCACTGCGAGAAGCAAAACTACAGGGAACCAGGCAGAGGGCCTTCTCGGTAGTGGCGCCCGCCCTGTGGAACGCCCTCCCATCACAGGTCAAGGAAATAAACAACTACCTGACATTCAGAAAAAACCTGAAGGCAGCCCTTTTTAGGGAAGTTTTTAATGTGTGATATTTTTGTATTTGATTTCTGTTGGAAGCCGCCCAGAGTGGCTGGGGAAATCCAGCCAGATGGGCGGGGTACAAATAAATAATAATAATCATAATAATCATAATAATCATAATAATCATAATTTGAGGGAAGCAATTCCCTACGTGTTAATAGGACAGAAAAAGCAGTAAGAAAACTAATCGGTGCTCGTCCACGAGTGGGAGACACTTAGATCCGCTTCTTCTTCTTCTTCTTCTTTTTGCTCAAGTTAAAGAACACTACAATTTGCTACGCAAAAAAAAATAGTAATAAAAACAAAGCACAATTTCAGGGCAGCCAATGAAGCTACTAACAAATATCATAAGAAAAAATAGTATCAGCGAGAAATAACAGGAGCACGTTTTGCCAAAAAGCAAAGCAAAACTACCTTAGCGGCTCACGGCGACTAGGAAGCTAGGGAGCTAGGATTGGCTAATCATTAGCATGTGGGAGGAGCTTGCAGCTGGGCTGATGGGCTTAGCCGGCTAGCCAACCGTTCTCCAAGCTCTTGCCTTAAAAAAATGAAAAGAAAGCACATTCCAAAGGACCCGGATGAGAGAGGCCACACCTGAGATGGCTGCCAAGCTAACACCGGAAATAGGAGTCATTTCTTCCCCGCCGCCTCTTCCTCTCGGCGCTTCGCAAGCTCGAGGCGAGTGCCCAGGCTCATCGCGATGACGTAATCGCTAGGCGACAGCGAGGGAGAAGACGTTGCCTCGTGTGGCGCCATGGCGGAGGCTGAGGAAAAGCCTGCAGCTGCTGTCGCGGCTCCCCCGGCGCCCGCCCCGCCGCCCTGCGTGGAGCTGCCTTCCTTCGAGGCGGCCCAGGCGCTGACGGAGAGCCGCTACTCGTGCCTGGTGGTGACTCCGCAGCGGAGGCACGTCGCCCTTCCGCCGCGCTTCTTGCACCGCAAGAGGACGGGGATCCGTGCGCAGCTGGACGCCGAGCTGCGCCGCTTCTCGGAGAGGTAGCGAGGGGCTGCTGAACTCCGTGGGGTGGAGGGGAGGCTGGAGGGACGCCCTGGGTAGCCTCCGCCGCTTCTTCACACGGCGCTTGGTCGGGACTTGAAAGAGGATGCATGAAGCAAACTCCCGGAGGATAAAGGCTGTGTTCTGCGGATCGAAAGTGGGGGGAGCACCGTGGCAGCCAAGAATATTAAGCAAAGCCAGTTGCCCCTCTAGTCCGGCATCCTACCAGATGCACGTGGGAAACCTGCACAAGGGCATATTTTCCCCAGGGGCAGATCTACTACGAAACTAATAAACCTTAAGCTTCAGGGCCCCTGATCCCAGGGGGGGGGGGCTCAATCCACATTGGGTTGGTTTTTTTTTTAAGGGTCTAGTAGACGCAACTTGAGTCTGGCGGCTCAAACTGATTAATTTTTTGTATATAGGACCTACATTTTGGGCTTCCCCAAACTTGAACTGTTACGAGGGCCCCTTCAATTGCATTCTTCCTTAAAATTGCTATAGGCATTTGTATCCTACCTTTCCACTTTTGAAATGGAAGTATATGTGGCAGCTTCCACATAAGTTGTATCTCTAGAAGATTTTACTACTTCTACTTGCTTGTTCAGGGTAATATGTACTGTAAAGATGTACTTGAACAATCTTGGTTGCAGCTTGCATTGGATATATTCTAGCCTTAAAACCCTTCATAGTTCTTAGTTGCTCTCCCATTACCCAGTGGCTTCTTTTATCTTGCAGCTTTCAAGGTGTTCCTGTGGCTTATGATGATATTAAAATAACAAAGGAAGTGGGAGATATAATTGATGACATTGGAGCTGTCCATCTGGACATTGAAGCAGATTTTGTCGTTTTCCAGCCTAAAGAAGGGAAAAAACTTGTGGTATGTAAATAAATGCTTTTTTTTACCATTGCTTTTAATGCTTAAAACAGGACCTTTGTATCATCTTTCTGGTACCTGGTACAAGTATTCTGTGGGAAATCTAACCACAAAGTACTTGAGTTGACTTGTTATAGTGCTCCAGGGTGTAGTGTAATTACCGTTTACAGCCTGATTGTATGCAGTATTCTGCATGTTAGTTCCCTAGAATTAATGGTTTTAGATGTGCATAAATGCAAAACCTGTTGCCATCTTCTTTTTTGTTGTTGTTGTTGTTGTGTGTGTGGTGCTCTTTAATTGCTTTCTAGTAATAACTAGTATTTCAGCAGTGCCAACAACTGCAGGTGCATGGTGTGTGTGTGTTAATTATTTGTAAAAAAAAAGATATTACAATTGCTCTTGAAGCCTTTCACAAGCATCAGATGGACATAGGGCTTCAGAAATGTCACACATCAAGCTCTTGGATGCTTTAATAAAAGTTAGATTTCCAAGACCTTGCCAATTCAGCTGTTATAGTGACAGTATTTAAGGTATCTGCAATGTATGTCAATTGAGCAGATACAGGATAAGGTTCTTAAAATCCAAAAGGATAACAGAGTTCCTAAAAATAGCAAGAATATATGTTTCTGTTTGTATTTAATTTTCTTAGTGTTTTTAACATACACCCAAGTTCCATACCCGCTTTTTGTAGTTGTAATACAAGGAGCTTTTCTTCAAATGTATGCAGTGCTACTAAAGATTGGGCCGTATCCTGTGGTGAGCATTAAACTTAACACACATACCCCACCTTAAGTGTTCAAGTCAATCATTATAATGTGCATTGGCAGACTAAATCTTCTGTGCACACCTGTGACACTGATACCTGCTTTAAGATAGTGATGGTGTCTCTTAAATATCTTATTGTATGGTCCATATTGAATATATAAGGGACTAGTAAGAGAAACAACTGCTTGCATTTGTGAGAAATTAGAGGCTACATAGCATACCTTTTTAATTTGTCTTGTCTATTTCCAGGGTACAATCAATAAAATGGCACCTAGTCACATAGGCTGTCTGGTACATGGCTGTTTCAATGCTTCCATCCCCAAACCTGATCACATGTCAACCGATGAATGGAAAGACCTTGGCTTCCAAATAGGCAACAGACTGATATTTAAAGTATTGTGTTTTGATTCAGATGCTGCTGGAGTGTTCTGCATCAAAGGAAAACTCTGTAGAAAGAGGTACAGTAATGCTGCTTTTTGCAAAGTACTTCAGAAGAATGTGTACTTCCAGCATATAAGGGAGCAAAGTCTTACTGGTACTTCTGAGTGATCACATGTCGAATGTTAGTTGGAGAACAGATTTGGATGTAATATCAGAAGTTGAAAGATGTGAAGATGAGGGAAATAGTTTGTCTTCTACAAGTCTGCGTGTTGTTGGAGCTTCACCTATATTTAGACTGAAGAGTAATGCCCATCTTGTTAGCAAGGATAATACTGAAGGTGAAAGTTGTAAAGTATACTCAGGTTTTGATGAGCTCCGCTGTACAGTGGTACCTCGGTTTCAGCCCTGTTTACGAACAATTCGGTTTACGAACTGCGCAAAACCGGAAGTAGTGTCCCGGTTTGCGAACTTTACCTCGGTCTAAGAACAGAAGCTGAATGGTGGAAGGGCACCTGCCGTGGGAGGCCTCATTAGGGAAAGCACGCCTCGGTTTAAGAACGGTTTCAGTTTAAGAACGGACTTCTGGAACGGATTAAGTTCGTAAACCGAGGTACCACTATATTTGACTGCAGTTTAATTTTAGTGAGCTGGTGGGGGGGAGAGGGGTTGACCTTAGCATGAAAAGTAAGAAAATGACAGACAGTATTGGAAGGAAACCCAGTCAAATTGAAAATAGAATAGAATAACAAATAGAATAAAGCTCCTCTTATTCTCATATATATGATATCCTTTGAAAGCTCATCTACTGCCCCCCTTTCACTTTTTTACCAAAGCAGCATTGGAGAAAAGTTCAAGGGAAAACATGAAAAGCCCCATGATGTGCAAAATGGCACAGAGGAGATGGAGATTGACATAGCGACAGCAGGTGTTGAAGAGATGAGAAACGACACCATGGATAATGGAATATTTGATATGTCAGATCGAGGGAATGGGCAAGGCAGAGCAGACCTGGGACTGCATGCGAGTGACTCAAGCGGCTACCATAGTGATCACGGCAAATCCAAGAAAAAGAAGAGAAAACTTGGTGAGGAAGAAGGTGGACTCCCTGGATTATTAAATCCCAAAGCTAAAAAGAAGAGAAAGCAATGAGAAATTGTATAGATAATACTAAGTGTCTTAACTTGAATCCAGAACTCTTCCATCAGGTGTAGTTAGAGAAGGAATGCTGCTGTAGATTATCTACAGACACAGGAAAGATGAATAAAATAATATGAAACAATATAAGAAAAGAACTTAAATGCACATAGACAATGAACAATAATGGAACAGGGGTTCCATTTTCACCATTACGTCTTTTTCAGACTTGTCCCAATTAGTCCTTTTCGCAACAATTTGGGGAATGTGCTCCAATAATTTTTCTGAACCAGGGATTGATAACTTCTCAATTAAAAGTTTTCTTTTGCTGAGAGGCTGTTCTCCTGAGATGCAGATTGGATTTTTGGGGGGAGGGGGGAGAAAAATTGGTCATTTGCACTTTCTTCCCAGGACAAGTTGGGAATATTGTACTATGTTTAGAATGAAAGCTGTCAGAAACCAGCTTTGCCTTGACATCCCCAGAGCAGTCTGTATTCTTTCAAGTATAAATAATTTTGGGGAGTCATGCTTTATCCTTCTTTTCAAAATAAAAGAACTTAGGGAGAAATTTCTGCTGAACATCCATAATTTATATTTTAATGGACTAAATCTGGCATTTAGTTACATCTAGAAATTGAAGTCTCTAAAACATGTCTCTTAATTATTTGTGATGAATAACTATTTTTATACATTTACAAAGGTGATGTAATGCCTGGATCCTTTTTGGTGTGATTTATTTTTGTTTACAGCTAGAGACCCGTCATGGTATCTGTTTTTCAGGGAATAAATGCAGACAAAAAGCAAATAAACAGAATATTGTTTTTTAAAACACTTGTAGCAGTTGGGATTACAAGCTTAAAATTGGGGGCAAATTTTAAATAAATTGCTTTTACAGATAGAGAGGTGAAACTGACTGACTGCAGTTTTACCCAGCTAATTGAATTGGGGACAAGTTTGTGCTGTCTCAAGTTCTCTATTCGTGTGGTCTGTATTGATTTGGTCTACTGCTAATGCAAAGAACCAAGTGGCAGCAACTAGCTGTGATGACGAGTCCTCCAACTACAGATAATTTGGGGGTCCCCCCCCTGAAACCAGTGTGGTGTAGTGGTTAAGAGCGGTAGACTCGTAATCTGGTGAACCGGGTTTGTATCTCCGCTCCTCCACATGCAGAGCTGCTGGATGACCTTGGGCTAGTCACACTTCTCTGAAGTCTCTCAGCCCCACTCACCTCACAGAGTGTTTGTTGTGGGGGAGGAAGGGAAAGGAGAATGTTAGCCGCTTTGAGACTCCTTCGGGTAGTGATAAAGCGAGATATCAAATCCAAACTCCTCTTCTGAAATCCCTGAAATTGAGTTGGGGTTTGTTGGTACAAGGAGACATAGAGAAGGCCAATGTGAAAACTGCAAGATGTCTGAGCAAAAAGTGGACCCTTTACATTTATGAAACAGTTGTCTTGTGCAGTACATTAAAAAAATACTCTTAGCAGTTTAAGTATAAAATGGTTTTGTTGGAACAGCCACTATAGCAGCAGTAATAACTTAAAAATCTGAGTCGCTGACTTTTCCATTGATGTCTCCTGAGCACTTCCAGGCATCCTGTCCCCAGTGACTGCTATGAGCTATAGATTCCTAAGCTGCCCATTTTAGGTGCCCTGCCCCTTGAGGACCAAGATATCTCAAACTCTATATTTTAACTAGAAAAGTTGGGCGTCTTATACGCCCAGTCGTCTTATACGGCGGAAAATACGGTAGGTGTTTTGGTTTGTGAACTTTGCCTTGGAATAAGAACATGTTTCGCTTCCTGTTGATTGTGTTCCATTTGTAAATTGAGTCCCCCACTGCTATGGGAAAGCACGCATTGGTTTAAAAATGATTTGGTTTAAGAACAGACTTCCGGAACGGATTAGGTTCATAAACCAAGGTACCACTGTATAGCAGAGGTGGGAGAACTTCAGATATTGGGCTCAAACTCATCAGCTCCAATGACCATTTCTCAGTGGAAGACCTTGGCTTAGGCCTTGGGCATGTATTCCTCCCAGCCCCCCAGCCGGGGGGAACTGGGGCTCATCAGGGTAAATGGGATATGGGGCTGCTCTGCAAGATGTAAGTGTAGCAGGCAGTCAAGCCCATATCCCCACACGCAGGATAGTTCACTGACAACCTTTCAGTGTATGGCCAGTGACACCTATATATATATAACCCCTTTAAGAGGGGGACCCTGGAATCGCTGCCGCAGGGGGGTGAGTCACCACTTCACACACACACACACCCATACAGGGAAGAAAAGACTAAAGGATTCTACCCAATGCCATAACTGCCAAAGTTGTGACGAATTGCTACGGGGAAGACAAAACCTGCCAATGCAGGAAAATTTCTTACCTGTCCTTCAACAGCAACCAGTCAAAGACCGTAGCAGCGCCTGCTAAAGAGGAAGAAAAAGTTAACCTGCAAACAAGAAACATTAAACAAAGGGAGGGTGAATCTCCAGAGCCAACTGCCTGGCTATTGTCGGCTCCACCCCCTATTTATAAATGAGGCTGGCCCCACCTCCCAGCAAGAAACATAATTACTGAGGCTGGGGGTGAACCTCATAAATTAACACTGAGGCAAGCCACCCCCTGTTTGCCGGTAAGCTCCCTGGGAACTGTAGCACCGCGTATGATCCCACAAAGGGCACCCACAATGTAAAGTGTGAGTGCTCATTACTGTTTTAAGAATATGTGCAATTTTATGCACACCTTGGTATATAGTATGCTCATTTCTGCACTGCACTGCAAAGTCTGGAGAAGCATGATTCTCACAGGATGCTGTACTCCATTCTGTGCATTGTTCTAGAAAGCGAAAATTAGGTAGGTTCACCTTTAAATGAGAACTGAATTGAATCTGTCTCCAACCCCTAGTTCTGGGTGTGGAAAACCGGGGAATAAAATGAAGTACTGTGAACTAGGGCATGTCTGACTTACTTGACTGGAACCTAAACTGTGGTAGGTGAGGGAGTGGGGTGGGGAAGGTTTGGAAGTGAAGTACTGTATAGCTTTCAAAGCATACCAGAAATGGTGAGCTCAGTAGAGATATACTCAAAGTGATGGTGCTGAACTTCGTAAATACTTATATGTCCAAGTTGTGAGGCTTGGCTGCCTTAAAAATTGAGCCTCAGTTAAATGCGTTTCCGGTTTGGAATGTGGAAGGAGATCCTGAAAATGATAGCGGTGGTTCAGCATCATGTTCTCAACCAGATGTCTACAAGAATCCCGCAAACAAGACCTGAGTGCAAGAGCACTCACCCCTCGTGCTGTTTCCAAAATGCATCCAATGGCATTTTGCTTCTTGGCAGTGGAGCATAGCCATCACAACTAGTAAACTGATAGCCTTACTGATAACCTTAAAATTTGTCTAAGTCCCTCTCAAAACCAAGCTGGGGGCCATCGCAGACTGTTGCCCTCCAACTCGCGAAGGTGAAGGGGATAGAAAGGCAGAATTAGTGTACTCCTCTCTATTCAGAGGCATATGCAAATATCTTTTGGGGGGTACTGGTGGTGGTAAGTAACTACCCTTTTTGGGAACTGCTTTTGATCGTTTCTTGCCAGTGGTTTTGTATGGTCTAGAACACATCCTTGTTCCTGAGTTATTGAGCTTCCGTGTGGCAATCCACTATGGCTGGTGCTGGGAACTACAGTTCCCAAGGTGCTATGCAGCAAAGGGTTGTCCAATTCCATCACTGCATATGCCAACATTATGAGCCATGAGAAATCTCTGAAACAGATTCCCCTCCCTGAACGTTCACTGAGAAAGCTCATAATTACCATGCTGGTTCTGAATCGAGTGAAAATTAATTCACCCATCACCATTTCTAAAATCAATTTGAAGCCATGTCTATTACCGGTATGTGACCGAAGGATAAAATATGGCAACATTTGTGTTCATGCTGCCAGTATTGTGCTTATGAATCATTTTAATAAAGATTTATAATGTGTTAAAAAGGCAACTTCAGAGTTTCCTAGTGACTTCAGACACTGCTTTCCATATGCCTAAAAATGCCTCATTCGCTGTCATGATTTGTGACTTATATTAAAACATTTAGCATGTATTATAGACATTTCCGTGCCAAAAGGACACAGTTAGGTGATGTCTAGAAGGAACCTGAAGCTTAGCCTATTGCATTTTCATTGTGGATTTAAAGGATAAGAATATAATGGAATTCCTTGCAGGTGTTTGAGACCTTTACAGTAAAAACCCACAGAGTCCGTGGAAACACTTGCATGAAGCTTAGCAGTTTGAATCCGTTAATTCCATTACGTTTGACTGTGTAACTAGTCACGTTCCATTCTGAAATCATGATTTCTCAGTTCTAAGGTAAGCAACGTTGGCTAAAAGGTGTCAGCATGCATTTCTTGTTAATGCTGTGCCTCTGTTTTCCAAGTGATGTCATCCAACATGCAGGATCTCCTCCTCCCATATAAACCTGCTAGGACATCTTCACTGAAGTTTCTGCTGCAGGTTCCCTTGCCTAATGAGGTGAGGCCAGTGGTTACTGCGAGTGGCCTTTTCAGTGGTGGCACCCCATTTATGGAATGTCCTCACAGAGGCTAGCCCAAATATGTTAGGAACTTTTGGGCACCAGGCAAAAACCTTTTGTGTTCTTCAGGGCCTTAAAATTAGAACTATTATGTTTTCGCCCTCACTGTTCCCTCTCCCCCCCAAAAAAAAATTGACTTTCCCAAAATGAGAAAAGTTGCTTCATATTACATCATGCCAGCCTTATCCTACTGCAGTTATTGTTTTAATTGTATTTATTCTCTATTGATTTTAACTTGTGAATTGCTCAGTGGACATGGCTAACTTGGGCAGTATATAAATAGCCAAACCTAAATAAATGAGTAATTCCCCCCCCCATAAGATTGTGCCACAATCCCAAACAGAATTAAGGAATTATAATTGAGATCCAACTGCATCACACTCCAAGTAGGTCTACTGAAATCAATGGACTTAAGCACAGTTGGGTTTCTCAGTTTGCTTCTTTTGAACACCAAACCCCAGGTATGGGGGGGGGGTGGAACTGTGGGCTTATGAAATTTGGGGCTTTCAAAGGCTTATTGCAATGTACTGCCATTCAAATAAAAAAGTCTCACATGGCTAAAAGACCTTTTTGAACTGCAGCTTTTACACATACCGTATATAAAACACACACACACACATATCACATGAAACACATGTTACACTTCTGATTCTAAACCATTTGAACACTGCAGGATAAAACTAGCTCTTAATGGAGAAGATAGCCAAGAGATGTTAGCATGCTGCAGGAAATGAGTAAAACACGATCAAAGACGTAAAAAAAAAAAAGTAGTTAAATGGATAAAAAAGGACTAAAAGCCACAGAAGGTAATCTGAGATCTATGGGAATGATAGTTTTCCAAATGGAAGTGATGTCTGTTCCATTGCTTAAATCGTTTAGGCAATCGTTTTTCAAAAAAGAAAAAAAGCTGTTAAAGGTACAACCCACTGCTCTTGAAGTCAGTGGCAAAGTTCCCATTGATATTAATAAACTTCAAAATTGCATCCCAAGTAACCCTTTGCTACTCAGCAGAACTCTTGCATTACGGTGGAGAACACAGAGAGTATATGTGCCTTTTCTAGAGCCAGTCAAAATGCAGGCATCTTAGTTAAGAGCTGTGAAAGAGAGAAAACCCATTTCTTATTTTTTAAATTATACTTGTTTCTTTAAACTGATGCTCATGAATCATAAAATTGTAGAGTGGGAAGGGACCTCAAGGGTCATCTAGTTCAACCCCTTGCAATGCAGGAATCTCAGCTAAAGCATCCATGAGAGATGGCCATCTAACCTCTGCTTAAAAACCCATGCCAGAGCTCATAGAAATGCCATTTACCTTTCCGCCACAGCAATACCTATTTATCTACTTGCACTGGTATGCTTTCAAACTGCGAGGCTGGCCGTTGTGATCAACCACTGAGCCTCTTGGGCTTGCTGATCAATAGATTGGCAGTTTGAATCTGCACGATGGCATGAGTTCCCATTTCACCCATCCCAGCTTCTGCCTCAGAAAATAAAAGGTCTTGAACTAGCCCGATTGGAGATGACAAGGATGGAAGTTGGTATCTTCTGCATGCGAAGCATTTACTTCCATGTGGTTTGGTTAAATGTCTCTGGCTTTCTATTATTTGTTTGTTTGCTTTTATTTAAATTTGAAATGTGATTGAGATAGCAATCTATCCTCTATACATTTTTCTCAGAAGATGTTTCCACAGGAAGAAAAGCCACCCCCCTCTCTAATCCAGTGTTTTTAAGGAACGTAACACTTGTGACTTCTGCTGCTGAAACTTACTAAAACACTGCTTTGTTTTTGCAAAATGCCACATGGCGGAGTATTGCTTTACATATAGATCAGCCATGCCATGCGAAAAGTAATCAAAAGACTTCGGACACAAACTTTGGGGAATTTCTCAATTGAAATAAACAGGCTCTGTGCATGCATGGGAAGAAAATTACTAGAGGATTTTGCAAGCATTCCCATGTATTAATAAAATTTCCAAAGCAAGCAATTGCGACAGACAGATACTATCTAGTTGTGGCCAAATAGGGGCCTCCTAAATATTATACCTTATTCTTTGCATTATATACATTAGAACTCTAGCAGTTGAAAACATTGCTTATTAATAAACATTTTATTTATCCGATTGTGAGCTGGACCATAAAGAAGGCTGATCGCCGAAGAATGGATGCTTTTGAATTATGGTGCTGGAGGAGACTCTTGAGAGTCCCATGGACTGCAAGAAGATCAAACCTATCCATTCTGAAGGAAATCAGCCCTGACTGCTCACTGGAAGGACAGATCCTGAAGCTGAGACTCTAATACTTTGGCCACCTCATGAGAAGAGAAGACTCCCTGGAAAAGACCTTGATGTTGGGAAAGATCAAGGAGACGGGGACGAAAGAGGATGGGATGGTTGTTGGACAGTGTTCTTGAAGCTACTAACATGAGTCTGACCCAACTGCGGGAGGCAGTGGAAGACAGGAGTGCCTGGTGTGCTCTGGTGCATGGGGTCACAAAGAGTTGGTCATGACTAAATGACGACACAACAACAAAAATGACATTTTCGCCATCCCTTAAATTTCGTTTAATTGCAACACAATCCTATGCATGCCAACTCAGAATAAGTCTTACTGGATTCAATGGGGGTCTTACTCCCAGGTATGTGTGTATAAAAGCCTTTCTCAATATGGTGCCCCAGCCAGCACGGTCAATGGTCAAAGATGATTTGAATGTCCAAAACATGAAAGGCACCAGGTTGAGGTAGACTGGTATGTAGGGTTGCTGTTTTTCAGTAGTTACTGGAACCTTCCTGAAGAACAGTGCAATTTTTCTATGAAAAAGAGGTGCCGAAACTCACTATTAATACCTCCCTCTTTCTCTTGGAATGGCAAGAGGTGCATTTCGGGGGCCAAAAGTGCCTTGGCCTGTAGGAGTTGGCGCCGATGGTTAAAACATTGGCCTTAGTGACAGGTGGGAGTCAATTTGGGATCTGCTTTCAGCAGCAAAATGTATTCCTCCTCTCTCCACCATATGTACATCAACCTATTGACTTGTGTTCCATCTTCCAGTGGATTTTTAATTGCAATCTTGGCTGGAAGCAAGTTTCTAAATGCAAATAAATAAATAAATAAATATGCACGATCCATATGTAGTCTGCCCTGTAAATCCATAAATCAGCAGTTTATGAGTTTTGGCTGGAAGAACTGCAGAAGAGGAAGAGGTGAGGTGGGTGGGTGTTGCATAGACCTAATGTATTGTCCGAAGAGTGCCAACCCAAAAAGGAACAAACTTTGATCCCCTTTGAAAAGCTCGAGTTTTCAGCAATGCTCAGAGCAACCCATTCACCTCCTTTGCAGTGCTCGGGATCTGAAGCATCTTTTAACTTTAGCTGCCTGTATTTCAGCACACTGATTTGACAGCTTCACTTTGATCAAATGCTCTTTTCTGCTCTGGTTCTTCTCATGACCTTTTGAAAATGATAGGCTCTTCCTCTCCTCCTCCTCCACCCCCTTGGCACATCTTTTAGAATCCCCCTATGGGAAATCAATCATCATGTCTAGCATATTTTAAAATGATGCCTAGCTTTTTTTCCAAGTGTGCCTTCTGTCTGTCTGTCTCTCTTGCTACAGATTTATAATTTTGCATGCTAGTACTCTGCTCTCCGCACCTCCCCGGCATGCCTGCTCTTTCTGAGGAATGACCGAGGGTGAATTATTCTGTGTTAAATTAATTCACACTTTCACGATGCCGTCTGATGCCTCTTTCCTTGCAAGTAAGAACCGCTGCATTCAGCGATGCTTACTCCCTAGGATACAAGCCTCAGTAGCCTTTCCTGTAGTTGTATGGGGTTAGAGTTTGCAAATTCCCTCGATACATTCCGTTAAAAAGTTCCATATGATTCCTTTAGCTTAACACATTTTTTAAAGTATCCCTGCCTCCTTCAGTTGACTTTTACAAGTTTCGAGATTGATGGCAGCTAGTCTTGATTAATGACTTCCCCAAACATTTAAGTAAACATTAAGATGTTTTTTAAAAAAATGGGTTGCAACCATTCCTCTGAAGACCATATATATAATTAATTCAAGGTTCTTCCCCCCCCCCCCACACACACCAAATGCCACCTAACAAAGCAAGGCTTGGAGACATTTGAACCATCTGGGATCTGATGCTGGAGATCGCTGCCTACTTGCAGAACCCTCCCTAAATTAATTATTCCTATTTTTTTTCTTCTTCCTTCTGTGGGTGTATAAGCTGTTGAAGTGGTTAAACTTTCCTAAAGTAAATAAAAAAACGGCTAGACTTTCAGCAGGTGAGAACGGACACTTGTAAAAGATTTTTGCATTCAGATATAAAAAGATCTAAAGACCCTCATATGGAACTGGGATGTCAAGCATTGCCTTGTGGAGCCATATGATAATTATCATAAATTTATCCCACCTTTTATCTAAGGAACATAGAATGACATTCATTGGAATCATTACAATATAATTAGAGATGAACAGCCATGAGTGGTTGTTGGTTTTTTTTGCATATTTTTTATTTTATTTGTATACACTTCTTTAAACTTCATATTTTGCATGCATTCTTCCCCTAAAATATGCATTTGCATACACATCTTTATGTGCATTTTTTGAACTGTATTGCAAAATCCAGAGAATGAAATCCAATTGATAGCTGTGCTCTGATCTACATATACGCCTGGGACTAGTAAGTCATGTTGGTTTGCCCTAAAACACAAACTGCATGAATTTTTCGTCCATCACTAAATACATTACATTTAGGCTGGATCTAGACACATCAAAGAAGAGTTTCAGTTAAATGTGTTGCAAACTTCTTAAAGGGAAATCACGTCGACGAAAAATGAGACTCCATAGCACCACCTGGTGTCACAGTGTTATAACGCATATAAAACGGTTTTCCGTTGCTAATGTAGCTGAGTCCTTATACAGTAAAACCTCGGTTGTCAAATGCTTCGGAAGCTGAACAACTCGGAACCTAAACGCCGACAACCCGGAAGTGAATGCCTCCTTTTCTGAACAATTTTCAGAAGTCAAATGGCTTCCAAGGCACGTTTCTCCATTTTTTATCCATTTTTTTCAATAGATTTTGCCAACCAGCAATTGTGCCTCGGTTGTTGAACGTCTTCAGTTGTCAAATGGTCTTCCGGAATGGATTACGTTCGAAAACCGAGGTCCCACTGTGCTCTACACTTCAGTGCAGATTGACTCCCAAAGTGGTTTGTAATTGCAATCCATAGAATGGTGCCTGATGAGGGACGGGGACGGGTGTGTGGAGGTGGCGTGACAGTCTCTTCTAGGCCCTGATGACACAGTCCAATTTCTATGTTCTTCCTTCCAGAGAAGTTACAAGAAGCAGGCCTAGCATCAGGAAACAACATCCTTCGGTAGATGCCAGGAGTCCCTGACACTCCAGGAAGACCACTGATGAAACCTGCTACAATCAGTGCTGGGTGCCACTACTTAAATTTCCCACAATCCCCTTGATCTGACACCTAAGACTGATTTAGACGGCTGCTGCCACCTCTCAGGTCCCCACAGATAGAAGGGAGCCCACGAGAGGTCATTTTGCTGGAAGCTCCTCAGAGATGCAGCCATCCTTTACTTAAAGCTCCACCAAACAATATTATTTTATAATTGTAAATATTTTAAAATGATAGCCATGAACAACAGAAATGGGACCACAGAATTGTAACAGGACATCGGTATTTCCTATTCAGCTGCTCACCTCCCCCCCCCCACATGTTTTATTAATTTTCAAAGCTTTATAGAAGTCATTACCACACAAAGAACAAGAATAAAAAACTTAAAGAGGTAAACAAAATACACCTCATAGTCCACCCCACCTTTCAACTGCTTGGTTGTCAAATGTATATGGGATACGTATTCAACAATGCTAAACAGGCTAAGTCGCTGCATGGCTTCCCCTGCCACTATTTTGAGGGCTCAAACATTAGATTTATGGGAGGGGGGCAATGGGCCAAATGGAGATTTGCATGCATCTCATATTGTGATTTGTCACTTTTGATTTTACCCATTTTATAACCCAGGCTGGATCTATACACATTAAAAAATCGCTACAGAAAATTGCATTATAAAAGCTCTTAATGGAAAACCCCATTGGCAATGAAACAGTGCTATCTGGTGTCGTATGTTTATACCACAGTTCTAACAATATAATTGACCAGTGTAGCTGAGTCCCCGGTCTCCTTGCTTACCACCTAGAGATCTACCGTATTTTTTGCTCCATAAGACGCACTTTTTTCTCCTAAAAAGTAAGGGGAAATGTCTGTGTGTCTTATGGAGCGAATGCATGGTCCCTGGAGCCCAGGGGGGAAAGGCAGATCCTGCTTTTTCTGTTTTAGAAAGAGCTAAAGGCTAACAAGAGGCAAAGAGTGTTGAAAGGAACCCGCTCAACAGCTGATTGCAGGAGATCAGGGAGGGAGATAAGGAAGCTAGCTCCCTTCCTGCCCTGCCCAGGCCCCTTGCACAGTAGGATCCTGGGAAATTGAGGATCCTGGGAAATTGAGTTTTTCAGCCATTTGGGGCTGTTACTTTTCCTCTTGCTTTCTATTACTTGCTGGTACTTACTGGTTTGCTTTCCTTTTGCTTTCTATTACTTGCTGGTGCCTACTGGTCTGTACTGGTGCTTACTGGTTTGTACTGGTTCGCTTTCCTCTTGCTTCCTATTACTTGCTGGTGCGTACTGGTTTGTACTGGTGCTTACTGGTCTGTACTGGTTTGTACTGGTGCTTACTGGTTTGTACTGGTTTGCTTTCCTCTTGCTTCCTATTATCTGCTGGTGCTTACTGGTCTGTACTGGTGCGTACTGGTTTGTACTGGTGCTTACTGGTTTGTACTGGTTCGCTTTCCTCTTGCTTCCTATTACTTGCTGGTGCGTACTGGTTTGTACTGGTGCTTACTGGTCTGTACTGGTTTGTACTGGTGCTTACTGGTTTGTACTGGTTTGCTTTCCTCTTGCTTCCTATTACCTGCTGGTGCTTACTGGTCTGTACTGGTGCATACTGGTGCATACTGGTTTGTACTGGTGCTTACTGGTTTGTACTGGTTTGCTTTCCTCTTGCTTCCTATTACCTGCTGGTGCTTACTGGTCTGTACTGGTGCATACTGGTGCATACTGGTTTGTACTGGTGCTTACTGGTTTGTACTGGTTCGCTTTCCTCTTGCTTCCTATTACTTGCTGGTGTGTACTGGTTTGTACTGGTGCTTACTGGTCTGTACTGGTTTGTACTGGTGCATACTGGTTTGTACTGGTTCGCTTTCCTCTTGCTTCCTATTACCTGCTGGTGCTTACTGGTCTGTACTGGTTTGTACTGGTGCTTACTGGTTTGTAAGCAATGCTTTCCCCCCTTTACAAAAGCTGCACAAATCTGAACTGGTCCTCAAAAAGCAGGGCTTTTCCATTTGCAAAAAAAGCTGCAAAACTTTGAGCTGATTCTCAAAAAACAACAACAACAACAACCATGGGTTTTAGAGGAGGAAAACCAGAAAAAAAAATTTCCCCTGGTTTCCTCTTCTGAAAACGAGGTGCGCCCTATGGTCCGGAGCGTCCTATGGAGCGAAAAATACGGTAGTTAATGCACCCTCAGAGGTGGCCCAAGACATTTTGCTGTATGAGTTGGACCACCAGAATCATGGTCAGAGTCCCATGAAGCTGGTCAGATTATTTTGGCACCCAAGGCAGGAAATCCTGCATGTACCTTTTCCTGGCAGTAAAAATACAATAAAATAAATAGTTTGTTGCTTGTTCATGATACTCAAAATTAGGTTCCTGGCGGGCAGCTACCTCACTCTGCCTAACAACAGAGTGTACTATACACTTGTTGAGTTTCATACTCCTTAGCTAGAAATTGACCCCAATGCACATGCATTGTTCTAGATCACAACAATAGTGGCCTGGTTTGCATGCCACCCTAAAGCAAACCATGGTTTAGCAAAAATTCATGGACTCCTGGAGAGGAGATCACTGCCCCTTAGCTCTTCTTTGGTCATTTTGCTGCTATGAAGTGCCGAGCCATGGTTTGGCTTAGCATGACATCTAAAACTGGGCTTGGACTTTAGCTGTCCCCAGGAAAAAAAAACAACCACCATGAGCTGTAACCAAGGTTTGTGCTATGGTTTATGGCTTGTGGTTTGTCTGGGAGAGTTAAACCAGGAGCCCAGGTGTGGATGACATGCTAAGCCAAATCATGGTTCAGTAGAAAGACCAGGGAAGAGCAAAGGAGCTCTGACCTTTTCTCTGGGAAGCCTGCCTGTTAGTGAATTCTTGTTAAGTCATGGTTTGACTTAATGTGATCTGTGAAGCAGGCCAGTGTCTGGAAACCTTAATCAAAATTTTTGAACCTTTAGATTCCCCCCCCCCCAATTGCTTTCATGTCCATTTGAAGTTTTCCTGCTGTGGATCAAAAGGGGGGAAATGTTTTTAATGAGATCTCCTTAATAGGGAAGCAAATTCACAAAGCATCTAACCTTCCAAATAGTTATGAAATGGAATATTGCTGAGACTTCCTGAGCAAGGGGGGGGGGGAACCAAGGCCCGCCCACCCGCAACCTCTGTATTGTAAATCTTTAGAAATTGGAACCAGTAAAAAAAAAAGTATAAGAATTCAATATCAATGGAGTTTGGGGTTTTTGAGAATTATAAACTGTAGAAAACAACGTGAAACAGCATCAAACGTGGGCAATATTTATTTGACATGATCCTGGCTCTTTCTGCTGATCACTGGAAGTATCTCATTTAATTTGTTGAGGTTTGAAAGAGGCAGAAGAGACCTCTCAGTGCTGCACTTCGTAAAACTGCAGCCAGAAACTGATAAATCTCTGTTTATTTGTCTCAAAAAAATGTGCCCTGGTTTTTTGTTGTTGTTGTTTTTTTTAACACAGACATCTTGCATTTATGCTGATGCCAACATCCCTCTCCCCCCTCCCTCCAGATGACAAACTTTTTGAGACACGTTGCCAATAATTCTTTAACACAGCCTTCCCCAACCTGGTACTAACCAGATGTTTCGCACCGCAACTTCCATCCGTCCATAGCTGGCAGGTTGGAGAAAAGGTGGCCCCTTTGCCTATGCAGCACTTGAAAACTTGCAACTAGCTTAGCTCGAAGTCTGCCTTGGCAATTTCAATGCAGCACTTGCTCTGGTAGCTAAGAATTGACCTTGAAGAATGATTGATACTGTGTGGGGGCCGATGACATAAATCTGCTAAAGTGTGCCTGATGTACAGCTTCCCAGGCCTGGAAGCTGGAGCCACGTTGCTGTTCGAACACAGTGACACTGAACAGACTGTAGCAAATAAAAAAGAAAAAGGAAAAAAAACCCAATCTGACAAGTCCTTAAAAAAAAAAAAACCCAACCTCTCTATGCAGAGGATATGAAGGTTTATTGCCTTGTAACCAGCAAACCACTCAAGTAATAGTAAACAAGAATTATGATTAAGTGGTTTTTTTTTTAAAGGATTTAAAAATTCTTAAAAGTGTTTTCTACAGAAATAGTTGTTGGGAAGTTTAGTCATGGGGATAACCAGTGTTAAACATACTCACGAGTATGATGGACTATATGGAGCTCACTGAGATGACCGGGAAACTTCGTGACCAGAGGGACGATGTGGTGGAAGAAGATTGGAAGAAATTTAAATTGTATTAAAAAAAATTATTGTATGATTGATAATTAGATATAACTAGGAAGGAAGGCTAGACTGTAGATTTAGAGTAAGGTTAAGTGTTTAAGATAGATGAATATGAGTTAAGAAAAATAGTTAAGATTAAATAATTAGGTAATTTTTATAGTAAATAAGATTTTGCAAGATGTTTAGAAATTACTAAAGATGATAGACAAGGAACGCGGGAAGAGGAGATAGGAGGAAGTCTATATACAATGTGAGGGACAATTATTAGGTACAAGTAATGAGATTTTTATGTTGTTGTTGTTGTTGTTTGTTGTTGTTGTAGTTAGGTTTTTATTGTAGGTTTGATTCAATGTGATGATCATGCTTGATTATGTCGTATTTGTTTTTTGTTTTATAAAATTTAATAAATATATTAAAATAAATAAACATACTCACGAGTAGTCTCGCCCAGTGAAATAAATGTACATTAATTTTCCTGGGTCACTCAGTATCTATAACAGAGGAATCATACTAAGTGATCCTATAGCTGTGATCCTATAAGTAAGCCCCATCGAGGTGGTTTATTCCCAGGGAAGCAGGTATAAGACTGCAGCCTTAGGATTACTTGGGAGTAAATCTCATTGAACTGAATGAGACTTATATGAGTGAACATGAATAGGACTAGTATGCATGGCTGCACTTCTGTGCTTTCCAAGATACAGTAGCTATTTTCTAGTAAATGTGCATGTAGTCAGGATCTATGCAACTAAGTGCCAGTTCACATGACCAAACGGAAGTGTTTTGGCTACAGTTTGAAGGCACCATCTTGCAATGGTCTGTGGTTGCTTCTTTTCCAGTTATTCTATACATGATGGATGTGGATGGAAGTGCCAGCTAGTTGTGCTATGAAGCAATCTGTGCTCTATCCATATTCCCAACATGCCCTCATGGTTGTGTGAACAGATGCAAAGCCTAACCTAAACCTGTACTCAACACTTTGCCCTTCTGCAATATAGATCAGACCCCCCGTGGCCATGATGTAGCCACATTGGTGTAAACCAACTCCCCTGTTATGAATGCATTTAGATATCAATCTTTAAGTCCTTTTAACTAAGGTTATTTGACAAGCCTCCTTCACAAGTTAGGTTAGTCAGTTGAATTATACGCCACATTTGCCACAGATTTGTGCTCGAATCATAGCATAGTGATACAATGCAATACTGTGTTCATGAAGTGAAGATCTACACTGAAACGTCAGTGTAGCCAAAGTGTGACCCTGCAAACTTGCTGGCTGCCAGGGAGGAGTTTACACCGACTTTGCTTCTCCTTGGATGCCAGCTAAGCCAAGGTTTGGCTTGGCATGTCATCCAAACCTGGGATTGTGGTTAAAACCCAACTTCATTAACCACAACCTGTTGGGCAAACCTTGGCTGAAGATCATGGTTGTATGGAGGAGACAGCTTAACCATGATCCCTGGTTTGGACAACCTGCTAAGCCAAAACTTTGCTTCATTGCCATGCTGCATTGGCCTAAAAAGCCTGTGTTGGTGAGAAGCAAGGAGACTATGATCTCTTCTTTGGAAGCCAGTTTGTTCACACTAAACCATGGTTGGCTTCGTGTGATGTGCACATGCAGCTATTGTGTGTGGGTTCAGCATGGATTTAATTGTAATGTTTGCTGACCCAATTTCTTAGCTCTGACAGTCACAGAAATTGTCCTCAGATGTTTTTTTAAACACACACACACACACACCAGAGAATAATAGGTCTGCCTACAACTTTGATATAATACACACACACAAACACACACCTTCCTTTTGCTCTGACTTCCACACTTTCAGTAATGAGCACATTATGTATTTGTTATATTATAATTATTATAATTTGTATCACACCCTTCATCTGTAGATCACAGCACAAAAATGCAAGATAAAAAAGGAAATACCTAATAAGAACCAGAACAAACCAATAACACACACACACATACCCTAACACATTTAAAAGGGTATTGGATGTTAATCAGACAAAGGCCTGGTTGAAGAGAAACGTTTTTACCTGCTGCCTAAAGGTGTATAATGAAGGCACCAGCTTAATCACCCTGGGGAGAGCATTCCACAAACAGGGAGCCACTACGGAAAAAGCCAATTCTTGTATATGATAGCAAAATATTCCATGGTTGTAATTTTGGTTCATAATATAAGAACATTCCAAAAGAAGAGCCCCACTGGATCAGACTAAAGCTCCATCTTGCCCAGGATTCAGTTCCTACCATGGACAACCAGATGCCTGTGGGAAGCCCAAAGCAGGATAACATTACTGCTCTCCTGTTTACATAGCTGTCAACTTTCCCTTTTTTGCGGGAAATTCCCTTATTCCAGCGCCGTTTCCCTTGCAAAAAAAGGGAAAGTTGACAGCTCTGCCTGTTTATACCCTGCTGCATCTGGTATTCTGAGGCTTACTGCCTCCGATTCTGAACGTAATACATAGACATAAGGACTAGTAACCCCTAATAAGCTTATCCTCCTCCAATATGTCTAGCCCCCTCTAAAGCCATCCATGTTGATAGCATTGCTACTTTTTCTAGGAGCAAATTCCATTGTTCAACTGTGCACTGTGGGAAGAAGTGCTTTCTTTTGTCTCTTCTAAGCATGGATCTACACACAGGGGGGGGGGGAACAATGCTATAAATAAGTCAGAAATTAAATCATTATAACAAAAGGGGAAAAAAACGCTATAGCAAATTGCTTAGAATTTCTTTGCTCTCTGTCGCCATCTGGTGTTGCATGTTTATAACACATTCAAAATGCCAGTTACAGGTAGGTAGCCATGTTGGTCTGCCATAGTCAAAACAAAACAAAATAAAAAATTCCTTCCAGTAGCACCTTAGAGACCAACTAAGTTAGTTCTTGGTATGAGTTTTTGTGTGCATGCACACTTCTTCAGATACACTGAAACGGAAGTCACCAGACCCTTAAATATAGTGAGGGAGTGGGGAGGGGTATTACTCAGAAGGGTGGTGGGAATGGGTGATCAGCTGATAGGTGTGGAAAACATGTAGATGACTGTTAACGACTGCAATTATTACAGGGTCTTACAGGGAAAGGCAAGGGGTGAGATGGCTGGTCTCTAAGGTGCTACTGGAAGGAATTTTTTATTTTTATTTTGTTTTGACATTCAAAATGGTGTTTCTTGACTAATGAGTCCCTAATCTACCTATAATCAGCTTAATTGGAGTACCCTGGGTTCTAGTATTATGCAACAGAAAATAATGTTTCCCTATCTATGCTTTCTGCACCATGCACAATTTTACAAACCCCTGTCATTTATGTCCACATTGGTTTCTTGCCTCTATTCCAGGCCAAAAAGGCCTCAGACTTTGCAACATTTCCTCATCCTTGCCGCAATCCCAAGGAAGAACTGCTGTTTGTCTTTTATAGATGGGGAAAGGTGGGTGAGAAGTAATCTCCCAACCAAGGCATCTAACCAACCCAGGGTCAACCCTTTGTTCAGTGAGCCACGGTGGTCTCCCATGTCTATAGTCTTTAGCCATACTTCCTCTGCACCTGAAAACTCTCTCTAAACGTGCAAGATTTGTGCCAGAGTCAGCTAATTTACACTCCATTAAATCAGGCAGCCAAGGAGGATCTTTGAAAATACTTCATATTTCAGGGCATATTTTAGGTGTGTGTTTCTGCTCAAGCTCTTCTATCAAACGTTTGAGTAGCATTACCATCTGCAGCTAGTACAATAGCCAGATGTCAGGGAAGGTGTGTGTGTGTGTGTGTGTCTGTGTGTGTGTACGCGCATGTGGGCATGCACATACTTAACATCTTGTGGAGAGCATTTACTTTTGCATGTTCAAGTTGGAGATTTACCCCCATGTTGTTTCAAAATACTGTTTTGTACTGCTGGCTTTCTAAATAGCACCCTGCTTCCAGTGAGCTTTGCCATTCGGTCACTTACAGAAGAAAGCAGTTAAAAGGGCTAAGATAAAACGACAGTGGCAACAATTTCCGGATGACCCCCCAGACAGAATTTTGGCCCTAAGGCGCACAGATGGAAAGTTCTATCAGCTAGCCATAAACTGCTGCTTTGTATTTTGTGATAGGTGTCAAGCTGGCTACACTGTTGACAAGGGAAGGAAGAGCTAGATTTATTGTTATGTACTGAGCTTGGGTCCTAGAACAATAGGCAGGTAGGATCCTAGAAGGCAGCAACCTGATTGGCCTGCAGGAGCCACCCAATCAGGCCACAATAGGAAGTGAATCAGCCTATCACTAGAACAATAGGCAGGTAGGATACAGGAATGCTGCATCCAATTGGCCTGCAGGAGCAGCCCAATCAGGCTCCAGGAGGGGAGCAGAATCAACCAATCATGCGGGACCCATTGTGTAAATAATGTATATAAAGCCAGGTTTTTTTTGGGGGGGGGGGGGTTCAATCACTGTTCCTATGAGCTGAAATAAAGAGCATGAAATCACTACTCGACTCTGAGTATATTTCACTTATGGATGCATAATATTTGGAATATCAGCAAGTTGCCTATTATCCTCACCCCAATACTTTTATTACCTTTATACCAAATAACATCTCACTGTGATTGTATTTTATCTGGTCAATAATTGAAAATGAAAATCCAGATTATCACACTAGCCCTAAACCAATTTGATTCCTGTGGAATTTGTCTCCATTAAACCCAAGGTTGGTAGAAATGCAACTTCAGCTCTGTGGATCAAGAAGTCTCCTACTTCCTATCTAATCAGATTGAGCTTTGGTGTTTTAAATAGTGTGAATTCATTATGCTTTAGTTTTATTTTCTGTTCCTAATACTGAATTTTTAGCAGGGTTTTTTTTTCTTCATTCCCATGTGTTTTTATGTGAGCCACTTTGGGAAAGTGGCAAACAAATAAATGTATAAAATAAACATAGACAAATAAATACGTTCCTGAATAGATGCAGTGTCTTCTTAAATGGAGTTTTATATACACAAAGGAGTTTTCACACCCTGTGATCAATGAGGTAAAGACCAGATGTGGTAGTGTTCACATTGTTAGCCTTCTAAAAAATAAAGCAGACATGGGGGGGGGGAGATTGGGGACAGGGAAGAGGGGCCCTTACGTCTTTGTCATCACTGCAGTCTCAAGCAGAATTGGGCCCCTATGGATTTGTATCTGGAATAGAAGAAGGACCTTCAATGCAAATAGCATGAGGAAAGCACAACTCCATATCCTCCATCATTTCTCTGATGAAAATAGGGAAGTCATATTCCATCACCCCTCATTGTTTTGTTATTTAGGTAAAGGTAAAGGACCCTTGGATGGTTAAATCCAGTCAAAGATGACTATGGGGTTGCAGCGCTCATCTCGCTTTCAGGCTGAGGGAGCTGGCGTTTGTCCACAGACAGCTTTCCGGGTCATGTGGCCAGCATGACTAAAATGCTTCTGCTGCAATGGGACACCGTGACGGAAACCAGAGTGCACAGAAACGCCGTTTAACTTCCCGTAGCAGCGGTACCTATTTATCTACTTGCACTGGCATGCTTTCGAACTGCTAGGTTGGCAGGAGCTGGGACAGAGCAACGGGAGCTCACTCTGCCACAGGGATTTGAACTGCTGACCTTCTGGTCAGCAAGCCCAAGAGGCTCAGTGGTTTAGACCACAGCACCACCCGCCCATCTGACTGGGTTGTCCCAGCCACTCTGGGTGGCTTCCAACATATATAAAAACATAATAAAACATTAAAAATTAACAAAAACAACCCCTTCCCTATGCCTTCTAAAGGTTGTATCTCCTGGGCTCAAGAGTTGCATAACTCTGTACCCTCCAACATTTCTCCGATGAAAATAGGGATGCCCAGCAGCGAACCGGGACAGCTTCTGTAAATCCAGGACTGTCCCTGGAACATAGGGACACTTGGAGAGTCTGCAATACCCATTTGGACCAAGGGCAGAAAACCTCCCTCCCTCCCACATTAGGGTCCTCCTGATCAGGATTAGATCCCTCCATGTCTGATACATAAATTTAAAAAATCATTCAAGGGAAAATGGCATGAATAATGCCTTATCTAGTTTGGTGCTAACCCATATGGGTTTAGCATTTTGTTGGCGGGTGCTTTTTAGAAACAGTTCACTGTCGTCCATAGACTCTGGTTTAGTTCTGGGGTGTTTTGGAACAATTCTCAACTGTGGAGGATGAAAAAAGAATTCCAATTGTTTTGAAAATAAGAAACTGCATTTTGGGGGACAATGCAGGCTTCGTAAAACCTGATTGCTAAAACATATGTACTTCTGATCAATGTCACTGACAAACAGGCTTGCAAATAAGCATATAACAAAGTCATCACTTTTTAAGTTTGAATAAAGTGAGACAAACTAATTGGCGGAAGGGTATGCTTAATAAATTGTTGGGATTCCCCCCCACACTCTTTAAGCCATTCTCCCCATAAACCAAGAAGAATGAGAATGTGATACATAATAAACTAAGTGTTACTGTTTTCTACAATCACCCAGGCCTTACAATTTGATTAATTGCAGATCCTGAATCACTGAAAATAAATGGCAGTTAATTATCCCTAACACCTCTGCAGGAACAGATTGGGGAGGACTGTGAAATTAGCACACTGTGGTCTGAGCTAAATATATCATTTTAGCTTAACGAAATGCAATAATATTGTAATTCAAACTTATGTTCAACAAAATTAATAGCTTTTAATACCGAAATACCTCCATTTGATCTATCCCATATTTTATATGCACTGACGTTTATATGGATGGTTGTTCTGAAATAACCATCACTTCCAGAAACTGGTTTTGAAGTTTGTATTTCAGACTACTATTCTTAAGTGAGAGTTTTAAATGGGAGAGGACTTTGTTTATCTTAATATTTTAGGTGACTTTTTGCCCTCCATTTTTATTTTTCCACATTTAACTATAGCCAGTTCTGTAATGTGTCCGAGGAAATAGTTTGTAACTAAACTGTCATCTACAGCGGCCATAAAAGAGCTTCCCACTTTAACAGACGTTACGATATACAGTGCTCAAAGTTTCATATCTGCCCTAGAATTTATATATGGGCATCCATCTGTCTTAGGAGAGAATGGAGGATTCCGTCTTCAGCGGTGAAGTCAAAGGGTTGTGTCTGTAAAGAACGATACACTAGATACAATCAGGGAAATATCTGGGCTAGGATAATCCCACAATCAATTCCACAGATGTACCTAAAGCTTTCTCAGAGTCAGTCTTTCAAGGTGTTCTCCATCCTACCCAACAAATTCCCCAAACTGCTTTGACCTAGTTCCTGTAATTCACCCTCCAGATCCTTTCCCTCTTTGAAATATTTTCTAGAGGTGTGTGAGTATACATTCACATGCTGTGCTGTGTGTGCATTTATGTACTTCAACCAAACAGGACACAGGTTTTCATGAAGTTTGCATATGCCAACACACACACACACACACACACACACACACACACACACACATGGCACTTAGGCCTAATTAAGATCATAGAGAGTTAGGTTGATCAGGATGAACTTTTCACCCTAATTTCAATGAAATTTACATTGGATCCATTCCTACATTACTTTGCATTAAGGGTGTGTTGTAGGGTTATAAATGCATTGCTCATATAACCTGGGCTACACTACAGTGGTACCTCGGGTTCCAGGCACTTCAGGTTACAGACTCCACTAACCCAGAAATAGTACCTCGGGTTAAGAGCTTTGCTTCAGGATGAGAACAGAAATCAAGAGGTGGCAGCAGCAGCGGGAGACCCCATTAGCTAAAGTGGTACCTCAGGTTAAGAACAGTTTCAGGTTAAGAACGGACCTCCAGAACGAATTAAGTTCTTAACCTGAGGTACCACAGTACTTGGCTACATACTCTGAAACAGGTGCACTGGAGTCATCTGAAGAAGGCACGAGAAGCATTGCGAGATGCAAAATCTAGAGTGATTTGCCTGGAAAGACTAGAGATCCATCTTTACTTTGCATTTGAAGCACGGTTCTCAGGCTTTTGTGGAAACCGTGACTGACTGTTCAACCACTCTGAAACTTGTAGCTGTGAAGGAATAGGGTTCTCCTAACAACAACAAGCTTGTTCCCTCTTCCATGTGACACCCCCTGAGAGATTTGAAGATGCTGTCATATCTCCTCTCAGTGTCTTCTTAGTCTCCTTGGTCTGTTCAATGAGGCTTCCTCCCTAGACCGTGATTTTAGCACTGTACTATGATACCACTTCAAACAGTAATGGCTTCCTTCAGATAATTCTGGGTTCTGTAGTTTGTTCAGAGTGCTGGGAGTTGTTAGGAGATCTCCATTCTCCTCATAGAGCTACAATTCTCAGAGTTCCCAGGGACACATTGATTGCTAAAGAAAACAACAACTTTGGGTTGGGAATAGAGATCTCCTAACAACAATCAGCACTCTTAACAAACTACAGCTCCCAGAAATCTTTGGGGGAAGCCATGACAGTTTAAAGTGGTATCATAGTGCTTTATACGTGTGCTGTGAATGGGGCCTTAATCTGGTAGAATTTGCATATGCTATGCTTGATGAAAATATTTGTTTGATTCAAGACTTCAGCAACAAAACGCTGGACCAGTGAAAGATATAATTTCACTTCAAGAGCTGGCAGATTATTTCCCAGACACAAAACTGAGAAGGCCTATATCTATGGAGCTATCTTGCTGTTGAAAGCTGAGGACGTACATGTGCTTTTAAAATTAGGCCCACATGTACAGATACCCAATTTGCGTGAGCCAATGATGAGATGCGTTTTTCCATGACTACTTCAGCTTTTCCTTATTAAAATATTTATTTGTAATGCAGTAGCAATAACAATATTTTGTGGTCAAACACAATATGATCCCTTCATTTCAAATGTTATGGAATTTTTTTTCCAACAGGCATGCAGCAATGCCATGCTTAAAACAATAAACCAATAAAACAAATTTATATTTATATAGAAGTATCAGAAATCACAGATAGGGTCTATAAGGAGATGGTTAATCTAGAACACCCCAGACCGCAGTGTTTCTGTCTTTAATCTTCCAAAATAGTTTTTCATCCAAATTTGACAAAAAAGTGTAAAAAAAAAAAGCCATAGCATTTTTATATGGCATACTTCAAATATTGTTGCTTATGATCTCACCCTCTGACAGTAAATATTGGGTTAGCAATTTTCTGGAATTTAGAAAGAGGATTTTCTCTCTCCTCTCTTCAGCTGAGTTTCTCTGTAACAGATCTTTTGCTGACTTTGCCCTTTCCTTAGACACGAGAAGTTCCATCAATATTTGAGGAAGAGTGAAGTGGGGAAAGTACGTTGAAGAAATCTATTTATTATAGACTGAAAGTATGTCTTGAGTCTGTAATGGCACCCAGTTGATTGAGGCTGGTGGGACAGTGCCCCATTTCCCCAAATGGACCAGCCTCCATTGCTACAACCAAAAAAAAGATTGACATTAAATTTGTAGGTGCTAATTTATAGTATCGGTTCAAATTTAGAAAGAATCACTGTAATTTAAATAGAAATACAATGCATCACATCATAGTGAGGAGGTTGCCTGGGTGCCTCCTTAGTCTGCTGTTGAGGTCCTAACTGTGATGGGTAATTTCAGGGCCTCTGCTTCCTCTTCTTATGGTTCATTTGTCTTGAAAGACTTGGACTAGACAGCCCTTCAAACAGGAATGTCCCTCTGTTTAGACGGACACATGGGTACCCTAAACACTGTAGAAGATGGATCAGTGCTCTAATTCAGTGTAAGGCAGCTTCATATGATCACCTGAGCCCTCTCCAGGCATCCTACTAACATGTATAGTTAATATATGAGTGGGGAAGAGCATGCCAAGCTTTGTCGCTGTTGCCATCATCCGTCCTAAGCTGGAGGGCGAACTCCAGGTAGCCTCTGTAAGGTTGTATTTCACATAGGTATCCTCTATAAGTACAGGAGGCTTCCTGTGTCGGATCTTACTCTTCCAACTCACAGAGGATGAGAGAGACAGTGAGATCAAGGAGCTTGGTGCTCATCCCCACCTTTCCCATTCACATGCTTGTTTTACCCAAGGGTAGAACTTGAGAAGGGGGGCAGGGTGTGTTGGGAGATTCATTCCCCTGTGTACATTCATGGGTTTATTGTTTATCACATGACTGGGTATGTGTTTTCATTCCACAGAGTGGGAAGTGGGAAGTGACGGAAGACAGGATGTTTTGTCTTTCTGTGTTCCCTTAAGTGGGACTATTGTCCTTTGTTCTTTCTCTTTGCTGCCTGATGCTAGAGAGAGAAGGAGCCATGTTGAAGTGCTCCGACTGTGTATATATGTAATAAAGTAGGTTAGCCAACATGCTGGTTGCTGTGGTCTGTTATGCAACTGCGCAAACCTCTGCGGATGCCTAAGAGTGTGTTGATGTACTCCCACATCAATCACCATGCCAGTCGGGCATATGTCTCTGCCAGGGTTCTACTTGTGAGTAGAGGCCGTTTTCCTGAAAGGGTGGGGCTTTGGAAGAGATGTTTATCAACAACAAATATTCCCCTCAAATGTCATTTGCTGAATTTTCTCTCATCAACCTTTCCTGCCCCCCAAAGCCCCAATCTCTCCCTCAGTCCAAAGGTGGGCATCCCCCTTCTTCAGACCACCTGTGACTATTCTGCATCTTTATGGTCATTATTATGGGACATACATTGTATCCATAAAAAACGCTATTGGATACACTGAAGGCTTTCTCTCTCTCTCTCTCTCTCTCTCTCTCTCTCTCTCTCTCTCTCTCTCTCTCTCTCTTTGCAACTTGCGCTTTTAGATGTCACACCTCTTGCCAGCACCTGAAATTGCCCAGTCCTCTCTCAAGAGTCTTTCCCCTCTTGAGATATAGCTCGCCCCCATCTTCAGATATTACTTTCCACCGCATTCTCATTCAACACTCTGTCAGCTCCATAACTTCTTCTTCTCTCCCTTCCCCCCCCCCCCCGACACATGGATGCAGACACTAAACAGTAAATGGAATTAAGGGACATTAAATTGAATCTGCAATGTGACAATATGTGAAGCAATGCAGGCTGAAGTATTCAGTTAGTGTTGAAACTCACCTTTGAATTTCATTTAGGGCAATGCCACCTGGCTCAAGTTATGGATCAGCCAGCTGATGTCCCCTAATGACCTAGAGTTATGCTATGTTGAGCACTAATGGTCTGGGGAATTGTGAGGAATTTAAAATGGTGGCCACGAGTTGCTGGTCAAAAGAGTGCCACCATTGAGTAAGTCCACCAGATGGGGATTCCACAAACAAGAAGTCAAGGATTTAGTCATTGACATATCTAACGATGGCTGTGAAAAACTCCTACCAGAAACACTGGAGAGCCACTTCTAGTGGGTGGAGTTGATACTGAGCTAGATGGACCAGCATTCTCATTCACTTTCCATGTTTCTATATTGCTGATGAAAACTACCTTTGTTCATTTGGATTGCTTGCAAGGTTTATTTACAGGTATTGACCTTCTGAAACATTTAACTTTGGGTTTGTGAGCTACAGTTCCCAGAGTGGTTTATCAATCAATTCCTCTTCAGAGGGCATTCTGGGAATTGTAGTTCTGGAAGGGGAAATGGGGCCTCCTAAGAACTCTCAGCACCCTTAACAAACTATAGCTCTTTGGGGGCAAACCATGGCTGTTTAAAGTGGGATCACAGTGGTTTAAATGTATGATGGAAAGGCTGTAGTCCTGTACACATTTACCAGGGACACGGGTGGCGCTGTGGTCTAAACCACTGAGCCTCTTGAGTTTGCTGACTGGAAGGTCAGGGGTTCGAATCCCCATGACGGGGTGAGATTCCATTGCTCTGTCCCAGCTCCTGCCAACCTAGCAGTTTGAAAGCATACCTGCACAAGTAGATAAATACGTACCACTGCGGCGGGAAGGTAAACAAGGTTTCCGTGCGCTCTGGCTTCTGACACGGTTTTCCATTGTGCCAGAAGTGGTTTAGTCATGCTGGCCACATGACCTGGAAAGCTGTCTGTCGACAAACGCCGGCTCCCTTGGCCTGAAAGTTAGATGAGCGCCGCCACCCCATAGTTGGACTTAACTGTCCAGGGGTCCTTTATCTTTACCTTTCCTTTTCTTTTTTTACCTCACAGTAAGTCCCATCTAGTTTTTCTTCTCTCTTCCCTGCCTTGTCCCTCGGCCCCTGGTCTTGTTCCTGGCACTTTTATTTTATATTTAATTGGGCATTCTTCTTTAATTTGCTGCTGTGCTGGAGGTGAGCATGAAGAAGTGGGACTGGGAAACGGGTGGCTGTGAAAAGTGTTTCTTTCCCCGGGTCTACAAAAACAACCCAAATGAGCAGTTGGTAAAGCCATCAGCTTCTCTCCCTGAAACATACAGCAAACATGTGCTGTGACCTTCGCCTCTCCCCTTTGATTTACAGCTGCATTGGAAAGCAACTTAACGAGGTGGCATGGAGCTTCAAGAGCCGCTGAAGTCAATTTATTGTCTAAGTGTTATGGATGTTAATTAGATTAGGAATATGCTGAGGCTGTTACAGTTCCTGTATGGAGAGAAGGGTGGAGGGCACTCGTTTGAAACTCCGCTTTCTGTGGCATGGAAACGCAGGAAAAGGAGAAACCCTACACCCGGGGAAATTGTAGGGTTCCATCGGATTCCACAGAATTGTAAAAAGTCCAATAATAATAGCATTTATGAAAGAGCCAAGAAAGTACCAGACACAGGCTTTCAGAAATAATAAAAATAAAATAAAATAGCCATGTTATTCTTGCGTTGTTTTCACTATGATAGTGACAACCAGGAATGGTTTAGTGAGAAAATGCAAGTCGCGGGGCATTTTCTAGGCAGCACAAATTCTAAGACATGAATGTGAATTAAATTGTGGGGAAAGCGAAATAGTTGAAGACAAGGGGTAGCTTTTCAAATGGTTCTCCGGGGTTTCTATCTCCAAATCTAAAATAAAACCGTTCTAAAATAAAGCAGAACTGTGCTGGTGATGTTATTTTTTAAAAAAAAGATAATTAAAAAATCAAATATATGTAATATTGCTGATTGTTTGGGGACTGTGGGATGTTACTCCCAGTTACTTTGCTGGAAGCTGTGGCTGTCTTTCAGGTATGGAGACAAATAATCCAGATGAAGGGAAGAATTTTTAAGTATTCAATATCTGTGGCTCTTTTAGGGTATCATGCCATAAGGAAAAGGAATTAAGAAATGTTTAGTAATTTGTTAACAGCTGCTAAAATAGAGATTGCTAAGAAATGGAAAACTTCTGTTACACTTTCGATGACACGTTGTAGAGTTTGCTGTCTGTTGGGTGACAAAGATTCCTCCCTCCCCCAGAAACAAGGGTGCCAACTTGAATAAAATATGGGGGGCAGGTAAGCCCCATCCTGCATAGTCAATCACAAGATGTGGTGCAAGCACAGCATTTGAATGGCAATGCCCATTTGGGGTGTGTGTGTAGCCCCCTCAAGCATTTTATTGGGGGACCCAAAGGGACCTCGGCCCCTAGGCGTTTGCTCCTATGCCCAGAAAAGAACCATCTATACCATTTTTTGGTAGAAATGGATGAAATTTGCAGACTTCTTGGTTCATCATTTTCAAAAAAAGAAAAATATCAAAAAGAGCGGAAGCATATTTCAGTTACCCTTGCGGCTAAGATGGGTAATTGTTTTTGCACTTACCTTACTTTTGAGGTCACCAAGGGGTGTGCGAGAGTGTCTTTTCTTTCATTCTACAAATCACCTTTCAGCTTCCTCAGGTGCTCACACCTTACAGGAGAACCCAGCCAAGGATATCATGGAGTTTTGAAAGAACATGGTAAAGGAAGGTTGCAGGTTGTTGAGTTGATCATTGTGCAATAAAAGAGGGCACTTGTTCACACACCCCTAAGCCACCTTGTAAGTAAAGTAAGTGTGAACACTGTTAAAATTAAAATATAAAAGAATTTATCAAGCTCTGGAAAAGAGAAATGGGGGGGGGTGGAGAACCTCCTTTTGCACAAGGCAAGTATTACCTATAACAGAAGTTATCAACATTTTTGAGTCCACAGCTCCCTTGGCCGACTACATTCTTTGTGTGGCACCCCCATGGGGCTCAGGAGCCTAGTTATGTCACCCCTTGCCTGCAAAGCTGGCAGATTCTCACCCTTTTTTGAACACCCTCCCTTGTGGAGTGTTCCCTCAGCCTCCTCTCCTCTCCCCTCTCCTTGGGAGTCCTCTGGGCAGCCACAGCTGCTGCCCCTGGTCTCCAAGCTGCCCCCCATGCCCCTAAGAGAGGTGCCTCCTCACACTGCCCCATAGGGCCCTGGGAAGTACCCCATGGCCAGCCCCAGAGGAACCATTCACCTGGGGAGCTTGTAGCCAGAGCTGCTGTAACAAACAGCTGTGCAAGACTTTGGGAGGCAGAGATGCAAGAGGACATCTGAGGATGGAGGGAAGTAAAGAGGGACTGAGGCAAGTGTTGCCTGCTGCGGCACAGTGGTTGAAACAACAACAACAATTTCATTGTTTATATCCCCACCCATCTGGCTGGGTTTCCCCAGCAACTCTGGGCAGCTTCCAGCAAAATATAAAAAACAATAACATTTCAGACATTAAAAACTCCCCTGAATAATAATAATAATAATAATAATAATAATAATAATAATAATATTTATTATTTGTACCCCGCCCATCTGGCTGGATTTCCCCAGCCACTCTGGATGGCTTCCAACAAAATTCAAATACATTAAAATAGCACACATTAAAAGCTTCCCTAAACAGGGCTGCCTTCAGATGTCTTCTAAATGTCAGATAGTTGTTTATCTCTTTGACATCTGAAGGCAGAGTGTTCCACAGGGCGGGCACCACTACCGAGAAGGCCCTCTGCCTGGTTCCCTGTAGCTTTGCTTCTCGCAGTGAGGGAACTGACAGAAGGCCCTTGGTGCTGGATCTCAGTGTCCGGGCTGAATGATGGAGGTGGAGACGCTCCTTCTGGTATACTGGGCCGAGGTTGTTTAGGGCTTTAAAGGTCAGCACCAACACTTTGAATTGTGCTCGGAAACGTACTGGGAGCCAGTGAAGATCCTTTAGGACTGGTCTCGGCGGCCACTCCCAGTCACCAGTCTAGCTGCCACATTTGGATTAGGTGTAGTTTCCAAGTCAGCTTCAAACATAGCCCCACATAGAGCACATTGCAGGGATAACCAGAGCACGTACCACTCTGGCAAGACAGTCTGCGGGCAGGTAGGGTCTCAACCTGCGCACCAGATGGAGCTGGTAGACAGCTGCCCTGGACACAGAATTGACCTGCACCTCCATGGGCCCAAAATGACTCGCAGGCTCCACACCTGGTCCTAGACATTTGAGGGCAGGATTTGGTACAGCACTACCTATCACTATAAACTTGGCATGTTCAGAACTCAACTTGCAGTGACTTCTCCAGTTTTTTGGGCACCCAATATCTAACTTTCTGGTATAAAAAATCAAATCAAAGTTTGTTAGTTTTGATTATCGTTTCTCCATGGATGACATGAGTCAGCTGAAGTTAGGTGCCTGGGATGGATTCAAGGCTTCTATCTCATAAAGAAGCTTCCATTCACAAAGGAAGGAATGGAATTTGAACAGTGATTACTGTGACAAAGGGGCAAATAAGCCACAACACAGAACTGAAAAAGAACTATTATGGTTTATGAACAGAATGAGTCTTCTCCTTCTATGGACGGACACTCCTTTCATTCATGAATCAGAACCTATGGAGCATCTAGCTAAGGGACCCCTGCAACTGCTCACTAGAATGGCTCCATTTTCCAATGTTCATGCTTGTTGAACTGAAATCCACATTCACTACTTGTGTGGCATTTAAGATACAAAGGATTCCATGGTCTGAAATAATTGCAAAGCACTTTCAGGATCTCTGTTATGGTCATTTTGTTTCATTTGTTTAGAAAAGTTAATACATTTCCTATTTCAACGAAGTTGCTGGCTTCATGGGGGGAAAGGCTATTAATGGAACATTAAAAAAGAAAGAAAGAAAACTATGCTAGTATGATTACAGATCCTGTATATCACTTGCATTTGTGTGGTTTCCAAATGAAACTTGTGACTCCTGGGAGAAAGAGAGAAAATCAACAGGGAAGTAGTTGCCCTGTTTAAAAAATATAATTTGTTTTCAGCTTTAAGAGCCATGTGTGTGGGACCATTCCCTGCATTTTTTTTTTAAAGAGGGTCCCATTTTCTTAAGCTTGGTTGCTTAACAACAACAAAATTTAATCAGTGAGGTTGTAGCTGTAAGTTAACCTCTCATATATCATGCGAAAGATGCAGGTATTTCATTTATGGCACATCCACATATAAATATCCAAAGTGGAAATGGTTCTTAAGCTACTGACTTCACAGGCTCCATCTGGCATTTCAAGTACTCCATCAGCAAAAGAGAATGCCCAGTTTTGACTCGACTACAAAATGTCCCATTGACTGTGCAATTTATCATTTACTGAGAGAGAAGGCATTGGCTAAAGGATGCAGACATGCAGGGAGTGTTCAATTAGGCATATCTGCTGTGTGACAGCCCAGAGATGAAACAGTGTAGTGGTTAGTGGGTTCGACTAGGACCTGGGAGACCAGGGTTCAAATCCCCACTTACTCACAAAGTTCTCCGAGTGAGCATGGGTCAGTCACTATCTTTTGGCTTAACCTGCGTCATAGGATTTTTGTGAGGATAAAATGAGAGAACCAGGCATGCCACATTGAATTCCTTGGAGGGAAGGTGGTATACAAATGTAATAATGATAATAATTATAAAAACTGTCACTAGTGTGGATGTCCCCTACTTGCTTTCTTGGTCAGCCTGGAGCATCCAGCTGTATTCATCAGAAACAAAAGAGTCAGGGGCTCAGATAGAGAACATTTTAATTTATTTATTTTCTACAAAATTTATATGATGCTCAATGGTAGTGCTCTCTGGGTAGTTTACAGGCAATCAAAGCATTCAGATCTCTCTCTCTCTCTCTCTCTCTCTCTCTCTCTCTCTCTCTCTCTCACACACACACACACACACACACACACACATACACATACACAGAATACAAATTTCAACATGAAAATCCTGCATGCACATTTCAACAGCAGCAAGAAGAACAGCATGGAAAAATACCCAGTGCTGCTAAAATATATATAGCAGATCAGTAGATTCAAAAGTTCATCATTTTAAAAGCCTGTGAAAATAAAAAAAAGGATCTTCACTTGTCACTGAAAAGAGCACTAAGAAGGTGCCAGGCAAATCCTTCCAGGGACATGACTGAAGATATCCTTTCTCTTGAATCCATCCATTACTGTACAATTCAGGTTAGAGGAAGGAGAAGAGCCATGGCTCAGTGGAAGAGTCCTCCATGCATATGGTCCCAGGTTCAACCTCCAACATCTCGAGGTAGGAGAAGTGCAGTCAGACGGCAGGTCCCTAGGTCCCAAGAAGTGGCAACAACCTCTGAGGACACACACACACTCTCTCTCTTGTATTTGACATAAATACAATCCAATGTTTTCCAATGTTTAAACTAATCCTGCTAATGAACTTACATGTGTACATTAACATTTCAAGTAATACCTGAATTTCCCCCAGCCTTTTATTAAGTCCCCCCACTCCCTGGTTCCTTATTGCTCTCATAAGTCTTGCCATTTCAGCATAGTTCATTAATTTAGTTTGCCATTCCTCCTTGGTTGGTACAGAATCTTCTTTCCATTTCTGAGCATAAATCATCCTGGCTGCGGTTGTAGTATACATAAACAGGTTTGTTGTTGTTGTTGTTGTTTTCGGTATCTCTGTACCAATTATCCCTAAAAGAAAAGCTTCTATTTTTTTAAATAGTTATTTTAAACATTTTCTTCAATTCATTACAAATCATTCCCAGAAAGCTTTTACCCTATGACAAGACCACCACATATGGCTACAAAGTACCCTCTTTCTCTTTACATTTCCAGCACATATTTGATTTTGATTCATACATTTTTGCTAACTTACCTGGTGTTGAATACCATCTGTACATCATGTTCTAATAGTTTTCTTTCAATGTATAACGTGCTGTGAATTTCATATCTACATTCCACAGATTCCATCTCTGATTCCAGTTAGATAAATGTAGAGGATGTACATCATTTCCTCATTCTATCTCTGTCAGATTCTCAATAAAGTATGGGGGAAATCCTCTCACTTGAAGACTGGGAGGCATACCTCTACTTAACTGTAGCACAAATTAAGATTGAGGTTCTGGTGTTGACTTCACAGTGGCCTTAAGCAGTGTTTTTCAACCTTTTTTGGGCAAAGGCACACTTGTTTCATGAAAAAAATCACGAGGCACACCACCATTAGAAAATGTTAAAAAATTTAACTCTGTGCCTATATTGACTATATATAAAGTAATTTTTCAATTTTTCCCACGGCACACCAGGCAACCTCTCGCGGCACACTAGTGTGCCACGGAACAGTGGTTGAAAAACACTGGCCTTAAGTACGGTAGCTGGTTGGGTGTTGCAGATCACCAACTGCACCTCACCACAATACCTCCTTCTCCTATCAAGTGTTTTTCCCCAGGGATGTTACGGTGTTGCAGAAGCTGAAGACCCCCCCCCCCCTTGTCAGAGAAAGGCTTCATTGTGGCTGTTACAATAGGGAAAGTTAAGCCCTGTTGCTAGAGATTTGTCAAACATTTCAGAATGTGCTTCTCAGTTTGCAATCAGTTTGGCACTGGACTCTCATAACTACACAGAGATCTCTCTTAAGAGGGACGTCTGTAGGCCTGAACAGAAAGCATTTTGTCTTCTCTAACAGGAAACCTAAGGCACTAACTTAGGCAGCCCCATATATTCAGCTGTGCCTGTCAGGACAATCAACATGTATCTTTTGATCTGTGTTGCAACAAATATATGAGTTGTCGTTTTGTGCCTGGAATGGAATGAGACACAAATCTGCCAGAGGTGAGCCCATGCCCCTGGAAGACTTCTCCACATCCTAAATTTTGCCAAGCTGAGACTGGGGGATTTCCAATAAATATGTCTAACAAACCCATAAAAAAATTCCAACTAGCATGATGACTTAAGTCCTAATGTCAAAATACAGAACCACATAGGCTGTGCTGCATGATTTTTTGGCTCCTGCACTGCAAATTAAATCTCAGTAGAACCACTGCTTTTTCAAACAACAAAAATGAAGTCTATCCCCTTCCCTCCCTCCTTCCAACGTGGGGAGAAAAATGCAGAATAAGCTGTCCTGAGACCTTGGGGCCAAATGCAGCAAGAATGAAAAAAAAAAAAAGACTTGTTCTTATATTTAGGTAATCAAATCGGGGTAGTAGCTTCCTAGTCCTGGATAAGGCCAAGCCTTTGGACCTCATTGTCTTATAATTTCCTCTTGCCATCCACAGAGAGAGACAGTATTTCACATAGCACTTCTGTTTACAAAGCAAAGGGCCTCACTTAGGCATCGTTTGCTGAAAAAGAGTGCTGTTCTGAGGAAATGTGAGTGGGCTGGAGCGGGGATCCCTGTTGAGCAAACTTGGCAGGACCCAAGATCCTGGCTCGGTCTGATATTAAAAGTGAGTCATCAGTTTACCCACACAGCAGGGCTTCTCTCCGGCCTTTGCGTAGTGAGCAACTTGACAGAGCTCCAGAAGATCTAAGCCCAGTTTCTATAATTAATAATAACTGTCTGAAAGAAGCTCCTTGTTAAGAAACACTTGCTTTTGTATTGTGCGACTGCTCCCAAGAACATTTCTTTTTAAATCTATTAAAACACTGCAGATCAAACCTAGTACTTGAAAGGATAGTTTAGGCCACAATCTTATACACTGTCACCAAGGTTTCATTTATTAATAAAATTTATTAAATTTGTATACCGCACTTCATCTGTAGATCTCAGGGGGGCTTGCAACATAAAAAGGCAGTAAAGGTAAAGGCAAAGGGGACCCCTGACCATTAGGTCCAGTCGTGTCCGACCCTGGGGTTGCGGCGCTCATCTCACATTACTGGCCGAGGGAGCTGGCGTACAGCTTCCGGGTCATGTGGCCAACATGACTAAGCCGCTTCTGGCGAACCAGAGCAGCGCACGGAAACGGCGTTTACCTTCCCGCCGGAGTGGTACCTATTTATCTACTTGCACTTTGACGTGCTTTCAAACTGTTAGGTGGGCAGGAGCTGGGACCGAGCAACGGGATCTCACCCCGTCGTGGGGATTCTAACTGCTGACCTTCTGATCAACAAGCCCTAGGCTCTGCGGTTTAACCCACAGCGCCACCCGCGTCCCTAAAAAGACAGTATAGAAACACAAAATACATGATAAAAACAAGAACAAAAATAAAGCTCAACGGGGCTTACTTCTGAGTAGACGTGCCTAGTAGACATGCCTGCTTGAATGTTATTTAGGTCACATCCACACCATACATTTAAAACAGTTTTATCTTACTATAACAGTCATGGCTCTTCCCCCCTAAGAATCCTGCAAACTGTAGTTTATTAAGGGGGCTGGGAACTGTAGATCTCTAAGGGGCCTCCTAAGAACTCTTAGCACCCTTGACCAGCTGCAATTGTCTGGATTACTTTTTGGAGGAAAGACATTGCTTTTAAAGTGGAATAAGAGTGCTTTCAATGTATGGATATGAACTTAGTCCTTACTTGAAGGCTGTTTCCAGTAAGATGAGGGGAACTGGCAGTGCTCCAGAAGTTGTTGAACTTTGACTCCCATCATCCCTGATCCCTAGCCATGCTGGCTGGGGCAATTGAGAATCTGAGTATAATACCTTGAAAATGTCCCAGGAAAACTGGGACACCCTGTTGTTGTTTTTTCCGCGCAAGAGCACAGTTGGCCATTTTGGGTGCTGTGATCTCACACAATTTTACACCAAGATCTCACCCTTGGTGAGGGGAGGGGGGGAACCCCACATTTTTTAGGGGCCACAATTTTGCATGGCACCCCAAAACAGGCATTTTTGGGTGCTGTGCTCTCAAGCCAGGGCACAAAGAAACATGGGACACATACAAATGGTGGCTGCCCAGTGCCAGTAAGAGGAACACTACCACGTCCAGGTAAGACAATGTGGGGAATTGGCCTGGGAGGAAGCCCAGCAGTGGGTAATCTGTGAAGGGGGCCCTCAAGCTTTGTGCTGAATGTGGTCAGCAAAGAAGCTGCTGCTCTTCCACCAGTGCTCCCAGTTTCAGTCACTGGCACCTCCAGGTACTGCTGGGAATGCCCCCTGTTGGAACCCTGGAGAGCTGCTTCCATGCATTGTAGGCAATATTGAGCTAGATGGACCACTGGTCTGATTCTGCACAAGTCAGTTTATGATATGAGAATGAAGGTAAGAACAAGGCCTCGGAGCATAAACTGAGATGTGGGAGTCCCTAGTACAGTGGTACCTCCGGTTACAAACTTAATTAATTCCGGAGGTCCGTTCTTAAGCCGAAACTGTTCTTAACACAAGGCGCACTTTCACTAATGGGGCCTCCCGCTGCTGCTGTTCTGCCGGCGTGTGACTTCCACTCGCATCCCAGGGCAAAGTTCGCAACTAGGGGCATTTACTTCCGGGTTAGTGGAGCTCATTACCCGAAGCATTCATAAGGAGGATGGTACGTAACCCGAGGTTCCACTGTACAATCATCTCAGCTACCAACTCTCTGGGTAGCTGTGAGCAAGCCTCCATCTCTTGGTCTTCGAACTGTCTCCATCTGTATGCAATGTGTGGGTAATAACACTGATTTGCTATCTGTCTTTATGTATGCATCTTACTGTCAGTCCCTGCCTTTCTGCAACATACCATGAGATATTGCCTGGCATACGCCAGGTGAAACGAGTGATGCATACATTTGAACCACCAACAAAGGTCCTTCCGTAAACTGGAATCCGAGCACCATGAAGCCACTCTGAAATCCATAGGGGTCACAAAGAGTTTCATTGGATAGTCATAAGTAAGGCATAGGGGAGACAAAGTAAGTGAAACAAACCTGACAAGCAAACTCACTTAAATGCCTGGCTGTGATAGGACAAAAACCAGAGCCCTTTCCTACTTCTGAACTGGTATTTCTGTTTCTTACATGGAGGGACATAAAATGTGTGTGTGTGTGTGTGTGTGTGTGAGAGAGAGAGAGAGAGAGAGAGAGAGAGAGAGAATATAAACAGATGGATAACCACTTTAACAATCAAAATGCATGCTTTCTGAGAGCCATACAAGTGAATACTATAATGTTATTCCCCACACCTGTTGGTTCAAAATACTTCAGGCATTTTAGCAATGGTGAAGAAAACAAACCTGAGAACAATCTGCTAGATATATATTTAATATACACCTCTCTCCCTCTCGCATTGGCTGCTGGAGAATATTTTACCTTCTCCGGGGATTTTACCCTAAGATGCTTCTCTCTCCTTCCTAGTTTTTCAGATGGAGCATCTACTTTTATGTTAGAAGGCTGGTGGTGTGAAGTTTGAAAACTGGTTCTGAAAGAGATACTGACTTAGAAAAATGCTTAGCAAGGGTGCAATAAAAAAGGATGAATTTGAGGAAACTTGGTGGCCTTTTCTAACCCTTTTAACCCAGCCTGGCTATACTACGTAGATGTCCACCAAATGACCATGTTCCTTTTTGGTCAGACTGTGTTCCCAGGTACAGTGGAACTTCAGTTTTCGAGCGTCTTGGAATGTTTTGGAACCCGAAGCCCAAAAACCCAGAAGTAATTGCTTCCATTTTCGAACACACTTCGGAAGTCGAACGTCTTCCGCGGCGTGTTTTTCCATTTTCACCATTGAAATTGCCGGCAGCCCTTTGAGCCTCGGTTGTCGAATGTTTCAGAAGTCGAACGGTCTTCTGGAACAGATTACGTTCAACAACCGAGGTTCCACTGTATTAAGTTTTTATTATCCTTATGCACCCCGTTCTATTATTATATTCTTTTGTCCAGTGGGTTTTTCTTTCCGTTTTGCTCCTGCTCTGAAATGTAATCCCTGTGTTCATGGATATTTGTAATTTATGTTGTCTTTTCCTTTGTTTATTTCTTTTGATTGTTGTGATGTTAATGTTGAAAATTATCTATAAAAACAATAAGAATTAATTAGGCTGCAATCCTATATCAATTAATCAGGGGCTTACTTTTGAGTAGACATATATAGGATTGGACTATTAATTGCATGCATAGTTTTATAGCCAAAGGTGAAAAGTATGTATTGTACTCTCTCTCTCCATTTTTTTTTGTCCTCATGTGTACAACTTTATGCAATGAAAACTTGCAGATGAATCTCCTTCCTTCCTTATACAATACCTCTGATTGATTAAAAACCTTGTTGGTTGAACACCAAGATTAGGAATGAATTGCCTCCTCCATTTCACTCTCTCACCTAGGTTTTCTGAGGAAAGGACAATGCCACATTATCTGGCTGCCACGTCGCAGGCTCGGCACATAGTAAAAATCTTTTGCCTGTAGCCTTTGCATGGCAAAGTTATCATCTTCTGCAGGGTGTTTGAGTGCATATTTCACAAGCCACGAGCTAAGATGTGTCTTAATTAATTGAATCTGGCTTGCCCTCAGTCCTCCATCAAGCTTTCCAGACCTGCAAAGCTTTGAACCTTGAACATGAAAGGAAGAGGTATTTATTGGAATCTGTAGAGGGCAATGCTTTGCTGCTCATCTGAAAGTATTGCTTGTATTTCACTTCATAAAATAATGGACGTTGGAGCTGTCTTTTGTGAACTAGGCCGGCAGTCTTGTCTAATTTTAGTGGTAAAGGCAATAAAAGTTAAGTATTCCAGCAGCGAAGCTAGCTCCATGGTTGCCTTCAAAAGCTCTGCTTCTGTCTTGGCCTGTACATTAGGATATAATAATATCAAAGGCCTAGCATGGAATGAGACCTAATTCTTACAGCATTCCCATGTCACAGAAGTCAGCTCTTTATTAAGAATTTAGGATGCCGCAACTTCTTTACTGTGATAGGAACAATGTGTAGAAGGAACGGTTTCTCAAGGAGTTATTGGGTATGACTTTTTGTTCTTTTTAAAAGTTTCATTCTCGTTCATTTCCCTCTTTTTCCCACTTGTGGTTTCCTTTCCACACAGTCTTTTAAGTCTTTGGGGTACCTTTATCAGCAATATAAACTCAACTTCTTTTTGAAGCACGAAAGCTTCCCAGGAAAGTTTTTTGTTTAAACAAAATGATTAAAAAAAGAAAAAACTCTACAGAAGTGGCTGTTTCCAGACCACTTCTTGTCACTTGGGATAGGCACGTGATGGACTCGTTTGAGATTCATATTGCATTTGATTTTATTTGGTCTGGTATATATTTTTTGGCTTGTTTCAATCCCTGCTCCCTGCTTGTGTGAGATCTTGGAAACAAAAGAAGATCTGATCTTGGCACAGCATAAGATGGCTGGAAGTCCCTTTGCAAAAATGTTGAAAGCAGCATATATCATCTTAGCTTCACACGCTTGGTGCAGTAGCACTAACAGAGAGTCCCTGTCAATTGGAAATCATTTCCAGTTGCTGCTATTTCTCATTTTATAATAATTTGTGTGTGTGTGTATCAGGGGCAATGTTCCCCAGATTTCTGATAGCTGATAGGTGCATTTTGATTCTCAGTTCAAATTGGAGAAACACTTTATTCTTACTCCTGGGCTGGGCTCTTTTTTAGAGTGTGCAAAACAAGTCATGAGGGAAGCTGCCTTAAACGGAGCCAGACCACTGGTCCATCTAGCTCAGTATTGCCTTCACTGATTGGCCACAGCTCTCCAGCATTTCAAGCAGAAGAGATTACAAGCCCTGGCTGGAGATGCTGCAGATCGAACCAGGGACCTTCTGCATTCAGAGTAGAGGATCTTCCTCTGAGCTTCATTATGTATTTTGTTGGGATTGCCGGAATTTCCCAGACATACCTGGAATACTGATGTCAGAAGCAGTGCCTGGGCGGAAATCAGCAAAGTGTCCGGGAAATGCCCAGATATACGGCATCCCAATTTCGTGTTCTCATTTCGTGTTTTTATTATTATTATTATTATTATTATTATTATTATTATTATTATTATTATTCAAAACAAAATCAAAAATTCTTTCCAGTAGCACCTTAGAGACCAACTGAGTTTGTTCCTGGTATGAGCTTTCGTGTGCATGCACACTTCTTCAGATACCAAGTGTGCATGCACACGAAAGCTCATACCAGGAACAAACTCAGTTGGTCTCTAAGGTGCTACTGGAAAGAATTTTTGATTTTGTTTTGACTATGGCAGACCAACACGGCTACCCACCTGTAACTATTATTATTATTATTATTATTATTATTATTATGAGTCACCCTGTGATCTTGATGAAGGGTGGTATGGCAATTTAATAAACAACAGAAGCAGCAGCAACAATGTCTCAGCAGAATTTTCTGATTACACCCAAATCAAGAGATTTTTTTTTTTTGGGGGGGAAATCCCAAGATTCTGGCTGGAAGGCAGTAGTGTGATCTGGGGGGGGGCAAGGAGCTGAGGGCTCCCACAAAATTTTCAAGGAGGGGCCGGGTCCCCTTAATATTCTGCAGCCTGCTGCAGGCTCTGGTGGACCTTTCCACAGCCATGGCAGGCCCCACGGGGCTTACCCACAGCTGTGATGGACCCCACAAGCCCCCTCCCACTGTGTGACTATGCTGGAATAGATATGACTAGGGCAGAGAGCCTTGTGTGGGGGTACTTTGGCCTCACATGAGCGTTTAGTTAGTTAATTAATTAATTGAGTACGCTGCTGAGGCCTGGCTTCCTGCTAATGTGGAGATGTCAGTATTTCCAGGATATGAGAGTTAGAAGATAATGAGCTGTATTAAACTAAGTCAGAGTAGACCTATTGAAATCAACAGAATTAAGTTAGTCATCCCCATTCTTTTCAATGGACCTCCTCGGCGCATGACCTAGTTGCAGACCCTCCAAGTGTCCCTATTTTCCAGAGAAGCCGTCCCGGTTTCTGATTTGATATTGGAACGCCCCGCTTTTCCTTAGGATGTCCCTATTTTCATTGGAGAAATGTTGGAGGATATGGACTTATCCAACCCCCGAGCTGCCTGAAGGCAATCCTGTTAAATGTTTAATGTTTTACTATGTTTTTATACATGTTGGAAGCTGCCCAGAGTGTTTGGGCAACCCAATAAAATGTGTGGGGTATAAATAGTAACATTATCATTATGGAATGGGACGTCCCTATTTTCATCAGAGGAATGTCGGAGGGTATGCAGTTGCTTTCTACCACTTGGTTTGCCTTTGACTAGGAAGTCGACATGGTTGGCATGGCTTCTTATGTGCTGAACGGTGCTGTAACATCATGCGCTGGCTCTTGCTATGCTATTGCTATTGCTATGCTATGCGCTGACTCTTGCTATGGAAGCCATCAGCTATTACCATTACGTGCAAGCGAGGAGCACTCCTTGGTGTTTGTGGTGCAGAGTTCCAAGATCAGAGAGATAGTTTGGAGACCTGGGTTAAAATGCTGTAAAACAAGTTACCATTTCAAAACTAACCACTGGCATCTACTTATTTGAAGATTGTAAAAATAAAATAAAAAAAATCTTTTTGGTAGGCTTAGAATGCTTATTACCAGCAGAGTTTGAAGCTCAATACACTGTGCTGAGGTCACAGTTACTTTGATGGCTCAGCGACATGGCCGTTTTTTTAAACGTTGCTCCTTAGACTTTTCTGCCAGGAGAGAGCAAAGGCACCTGCAAACTCATCCACATCAATCAGCCCACAACACTCAAATATGTCAGGGTTACTGCACAAGGCAAGCTGGAGAAAATTGGCAGTCAGGATATGAAAGCTGTGGACTGGACACAGGGTGTGTGTGTGTGTGTGTGTGTGTCAACAGATGATTGACTATGAGCAGAGGTGAGGAAGCCAGCATTTTTCTAAGGCAAAACTCCCAGATTCCTCTGGAACCTACAACCAACCTGAAGAGACTGCACTGTAATTGTGCATCCAGATGTTCGCCTTCCCCACAAAAGCCATTAGCAAAACAGGAAGACTTGTTATCATTGAGGTTTGGAGCTACCGGTTCAGCTTTGACTTACTAGGGATGGGGGAGAAATTTGCTTCTGTTTGCTTCAGTTGGCAAGGGAGATACCTTGGTCATAAAGGAGGTTTTCCTAGGGTGAGGTCCCTCCGCTGCATTCCGAAGTGTGCTGACCCCTGAGATTTCCCCAATGTGGGAAACTTGACTGCATAATTTGTGGCACAAAACTTACCTAATTCACACTTCCTGAAACAAGATGCAAAGCAAAACTCAGCCATCCATTAATTCCCCCCCCCCCCCCGCTTCTCTGAATTCTGCAAGGCATTTCTCCAGCCAAGTAATGTGCACCAAAATGCATAAATTAGTGTAAACTATGTATATAGTTGCATATATCAGTGAAAATGACTGTGTTTATTGAGCACATCCCCCACAAAATCCTATGTAAAGGGTGGGAAGAACAGTGCTTTTTTTTCCTGGGGAGGATGTGGGGATACGCATACCCCTAAACATTTTGTGAATCTAAGTTTGGCCTCATTGAGGGGCAGTATTTCAATATGAGTAGAAAAATGAGAGTACCCCATAAACATTTTTTTTTAAAAGAAGTACTGGGTAGAAGTAACACATGTTAAGTAACGCAGGTGCAAGTAACACAAGTTAAATAAAACATATGAGTAAAAAAGGTCATGCAACACAGGGCAGTGTTATCAATCAGTAATGTAAATAAGGCTATAGCAACCAAAGAAAATAACCTGCTCCATTTGCTTCCCTGGTCCATGGATAACTGAACATTGGTCTGTTTGGTTTAATGGCTGACTCTTGACTCCACTAGTTGGGGGTAGCAAAAAGATTATTTTGTGGGCAGTTTCCAGATGCTAGGACCTATCACTGGTATCAGCCTGCACTTGGGAGAATTAGTGAATTAATCAATATATTGCAGATTGGCAAAATAGGCTAGCAACCATAGGTTTGCTATGATCTCCCTGGGACTCCATCATCCATATACAGTGGTACCTCAGTTGTCAAACGTAATCTGTTCCTGAAGACCGTTCAACTTCCGAAACGTTTGACAACTGAGGCGCAATGGGTGGTCAGCAAATTCCATTGAGAAAATGGAGAAACGTGCCTTGGAAGCCGTTCAACTTCCGAGGCGCATTCGAAAACCCAAGTATTCACTTCCAGGTTTTCGGCATTCGGAAACTGAAACGTTCAGCTTCTGAAGCTTTTGACAACTAAGGTACCACTGTATTGTGTTTTTACATCTGTTAGTACAGCTACAAACTGGTGAATCGTTTCTTTAAAACTTGGAATGTGTTAACTTGCTGCCTAGCATTCAAAGTAGATCTATCGCCAGGATGAAAGTGATATTAGACATTAGATGAAGAAGGGTGACTTTTTAAAAATGACACAAAAACTCACCTTAATGTTGTAAAATACATATAAGACAAACAACAACATTTTTTCACTCCAGCCATTCTTCAAAGAGTACCATAGAAAGGAAAATGGAAAACCTGATATTATGATGTGTGCATTTTAAAATCTCCATCTTCCATCAAGGCTGCTCACTACTTCTAGAACTTTTTCTTGATTAATAATCTCATTTGAACAGGCTAATAATTAATTTGGTTAATATTCTTTAATTTATTTAATCAACTACACCAATTAATCAATTAAAGGTTGATCCCTCACCATATGCTGTGTGCATCTATGTAGCATTGTGTACCCTGGACAATTTGTTTCCCCCTTTGTTCTGAAAATTTAGAAACCCAATTACTATGCAGTAGACTTATTACTGAGGTTGCAAGTGCAGGTTTACTGCTCCATACACTTAAGTCTACGTTGCAAAGGGGAAAACACTCAAATATCGGGGGAAAGCGCTTCTGAAAAGTGGTGGCTAGATGGCGCTCTATTTCCTCTTTGAAATTCAGGGAAGTTGGTTCTTTGCTGAGAACTTCAAACACGAAAAGGGAAGATCACAGAGGATCTCTTTCAAGATGTTGCACAGCTGAGAAGTTGCCAGAAAGTGGCCAAAAGCTTGCATGTTTATAATGCAACAATAGCCATGTGTGAATATGTAGCCTAATTTGCAGTTTTTCTGTGGCTCATCTGGCATTTTACTTGCACTGGGTTCTTTGAACCCCACAAAGGACTTTGTATCTGCCTATTTTCTGGATTTCCCCCAAATGCATGTTTCAAAAAGTTTGCCAGAGCAACCTAAAGTATAGGCATTTGGGAAGGTTGTTCTGCCCACATATTTTCTTTCAACACATTTTGAAATGCATTTTGATAATATTTTGGAGCTGCAAACTCTGTCAGAACATTCAGGAAGTTCAAAAGCCAGTGGATAGCTAAGTTCTGATCCACATATATAAGTCCAGGAGCTGCAGATAACAGGCAATTGGTATTGGAATTCATGACAACAAAATTCATTTTTTTAAAAAAATATTAAGTGTTTGATGCTCCTCTAAGCACAGCATTTTTGAGCGACAAGTGTTGAAATGGTCTCTTGGAAGGAAGCTCACTGAGAATTGATACAAGACATGGGGATTGTTTTAGATGTCATGTATCTCTGCCTCTTCTCCAAACATCAATGCCAAAGCATGTTTTCCCCTCCCCAGTGAACACCAGGTCTATATATAATCTAGAAACTTGCGCAGGAGGAAGAAGGCAGCAATTTCTATTCCAACATTTATTTCTAGGAGAGCTCAGTCAGTACAGCATAAGACTCTTAATCTCAGCGGCATGGGTTTGAGCCCCACATTGGGCAAAACCTCCCTGCTTTGCAGGGGGTTGGACTAGACTACCCCTGTGGGCTCTAAAATTCTATGATTCTCTGTATTCATCGCAACCAGCACAGTTTCCATTCCGCTGCAGTTTACTTTCCAGCAAATACTTCAATATTCATCTCGCTGTGTGTACAATTAATACAAGTTACCTAACTAATGAAACTATTTAGATAGCTTACTTAACTGGCATTCATTTCAATGTGAAAGAAACATCAAAACGATATTTAAAAGTCGTTCATTATGTCTGCAGACTTAACCTCATGAATCCAGAAGTTCAGATGACATAGACTGTGATATTCCTGCATTCTCTCACTCTACACTGAAGTTAGGAGTCATCTGCAGGCAACAGGGGGCTTCCCCGAACTGATGCCCCAAAGTGGTTTAGCCTGGATTCTCAGCTCAGAGACATATTGAGTAGAAAAGTTTCCATTGAGCCTGGAGGACAACTTGTCTTCATTTCATTTGTTCATGTGCGGTATTTACTTTCTGGGCTACAGAAAGTTCTCTGGGTGGTTTTAGAGTGGTGCTTACCTGTATGTTAAAATCTTCAGCAGAGGGCTTTCTACAAGTGAGATGAGTGGGCGCCAGTGGGTGGCACCCCAATTGTGGAACGCTCTCCCATACAGTTGTGCCAAAAAGTTCAACTGTGCTCCCCGCTCCCAACCATTCTCCATCCATTTAGGAGAGAAGAGATTGCGTTTGAAAAGGAAATGGAAGATCATTTTTGGCAAAATTCTTGTGGGTGGAGTGCAGTGCTTTTGGTCGTGATTACCTTACATTCAAGGTGGAAGCTGCCTTGTGTTATGAACACATCATACGTTTAAAGTGCATTAAATGGGGACACGAGTGGTGCTGTGGTCTAAACCGGTGAGCTTGTCGATCGTAAGGCCAGAAGTTCAAATCCATGTGACGGGGTGAGCTCCTGTTGCTCTGCCCCAGCTTCTGCCACCCTAGCAGTTCAAAAGCATACCAGCACAAGTAGATAAATAGGTACCACTGCGGTGGGAAGGTAAATGGTGTTTCCATGCGCTCTGGCACTCGTCATGGTGTTCTGTGTGCCGGAAGCAGTTTAGTCATGTTGGCCACATGACCTGGAAAGCTTTCTGTGGACAAACACTGGCTCCCTTGGCCTGAAAGCAGAGATGAGCGCCACACCCCATGGTTGAATTTGACTGGCCATAACTGTCCAGGGGTCTTTTACTTCTTTACATTTTACCTTCAAACACATTTAAAGCACTTTAGATCCACAAAAGAATCCTGGGAAACCTTTAGTTTGGTTAGGATGCTGGAACTTTTAGCTCAGTGAGGGGTAAACTATAGTTCCTAGGATTTGGAGGGGAGAGATCAGGTGTTTTAGATATATGGTCTGTATGCAGTCCTACACTAAGTCAGATGGTGTGCAAGGCAGAGACGTTTATATTTTCACATGCTCTCAACAAAGGGAAGACATCAGTCCCAGGAATGTGGTCAATGCAGTGTAATGTTGGGTGGTTAAGTCAGTATTCTCAAAGCACTACTGTGCCCTCTGTTTTGTTTAATCCCCGTTTACAACTGCCTTATGAAGCAGGACAATACGTACACTAATTTTTGGTGATGGGGGATTGAGCCCTGGTTCTTGTGGGGTGGGTAGCTAACTGCTGTTCCTGCTGCTCTGTCAGTAGGCCAGAAGTTGGAGTGGCAATGGAGCAGAGTCTCTCACCAGTTTGCTTAGTGGAGTGACTTCTGACAATCTCTGAAAAGAATTACTTCCACGAATTCCCAAGCACAGGGATAGACAACCTGTCACCCTCAAGATGTTGCTGTGCTATAGTTTTCCATTGCTGAGGTTGATTTGGGATGGGGTGGGGGGAGTCTAGCAACATCTGCAGGGTCACAGTTTCCTCCCTCTGGTTCTAGCATCTCAAGCCGTACAGAACATGATCGTTGCCCGAGGACGTGAATTTCAATGCAAATGCATTTTACACAACGACAGCAGCACAATTCCCCAAAGAAGAGTTGTGTGTGAAACTGTCGATTTAAAGAGACCACTGTTTTTTCCCCCCAGGATGCAATTGATTTTGCTACATGGAAGGCACTCAGATTTATTGCCTATTAATTAATTTATTTTATTGCAAAGTTTTGCTAACTTTGAACCGCATTTCTTCCACAGGTATCGTTTTTTAAAAAATATTTTGTTAGTCGCCACCACTCACCACTCTCCTTGTGCCTGTGTGTTCTTTTACCCATCACTGCCAATTAATCATATTCGCTGTTAAATTGCAACAGCTATTATTTTAAGTCGTGCTGAATCATAAAATTTAGGAAATTTAAATCCGGCTCAAATACTAGGTTTACAGAGAAGTGGGTTATTGAACCAGACAACCCGTGTTATTTAAGTACTGGGAAAGTCAGATGATATATGTGTGAACAGATCTTGATTGTAGCCAAACTACTTATAAGAACAAATTCCACTACTTTTAAAGGGGTTAGAACTGAATCAGGAAACACTCGGGGTTTATTTTTCAGTCATCAAGATGGAGGAAAATATGTTATTTAGCAAATACGCTGCATTTCACAAAGTTCTCCGTTGCATGACTAACTTCTTTTTAAATTAAATGGCAAGCATTCTTAAAGTGTAATTTACAAGCACAGCTGAATTCCCAAAGGTTGTATAAGCAAACTGTAAATGCTGTGCAGTGGAATGCACAGCAACCTTCCAACAATGGATAGCATCAAGTCAACAATTTTGGACTAGTACATATTTGCAGGCTCCAAAAATATAAAACAGAGGTAGAGAACCTTTTTTCTGCCTAAGAGCCACATTACCTTTGAGGCAGCCTTCCACGGGCCACATTGGTGGGTAGCATTAGAGGTGAATATAGATGGAGCAATAATTTAGATTTTACACAGTAGGCAAGTTTCTACATACACTCACAACTCATGAGGAGCATGTGAAGCAAGGCTGGAGAGGAATGGGGTCTTGGAAGAGATCAGACAGAGAGGCTCGGAGGCCCACATTCAGCCCTCAGGGCTGAAGCTGCTCACTCTTGGCACAGGATGTTTTCTTTAGATTCATGAACAGAAGGGAAGACCCTCCAAGTGTCCCTATTTTCCAGGGACAGTCCCGGATTTACAGAAGCCGTCCCAGTTTCTGATTTCATCCTGCAATGTCCCACTCTTCCTTTGTTGTTGTTGTTCAGTCGTTCAGTCGTGTCCGACTCTTCATGACCCCATGGACCAGAGCACGCCAGGCACCCCTATCCTCCACTCTTCCTTAGGACGTCCCTATTTTTCATTGGAGAAATGTTGGGTGATGTGGAGTTATGTGACCCCCAAACCAAGGAGATAAGTAACTGTTCAACCTTTAGAAGACATCTGAAGGCAACCCTGTACAGGAAGGTTTTTTTAATGTTTAATGTTTTATCATGTTTTTATAAATGTTGGAAGCTGCCCAGAGTGACTGGGGCAACCCAGTCAGATGGCCGGGGTATAATAATAATAATGACAACAACAACAACAACAACAACAACAACAATAATTGTCTCTATTTTCACTGGATAAATGTCGGAGGGTAGGGAAGAGCACATTCCAGCTTGAATAACTTTTAAGCCTAGGCTTAAATCTATCCCATTAAAGTCAACAGGCATTAAGGCTGCAATCCTACGCGTACAGTTTCTTGGAGATGAGCCCCACTGAACAGAGTGGGACTTTCTTCTAAGTAAACACCCATAAGATTGGGTTGTAAAAAAATACTTATCTCTGGCTGGACTGTGCCCTAAATTCCTCCTCGTCTTTTCCAAACTCTGCTTGGTGAGGTCACTTGAGATTTCCACTGACCTTTTGAACACAGTATAATTCTGTTACCGGTGCTGCTGAAACAAAAATTATTTGACTTGTAGAAAGGGGAGCTGGCCTTTGTTGTCGAGCTGAGCCTTCTTTTGTGGGTTCTGCGAACTGTCCTCAGCACTGATTAGCTTAATCCCTGCCTCATAAAAAATATTTTTAAAGAGCACTTTCATTTTTGCTTTGAAATACCCTTCCTTGCATTTAATAGCAGATATTTATAAAGGGGTTTCTGCTATGTATCTGCATCTCCACAACTGGTTCCCAGGGCTTATTTATGTTTCGTTGTGCACGACCCTGGTCGGTTCCAATGAATATAATTTTTAGCTGTAAACAGCTGAGGGTGTAACATTCATCCCATGGAGCTCCCACTCCAAAACAAACAAACAAACAAACAAACAAACAAACAAACAAACAAACAAACAAACAAACAAACAAACCCCAATTCCTGATTTAAATTGTGCTCAGCTGCACCTGATAACCCAAAGTTGTATTTCAATAAAACAACAACCAGGAAGCCTCAGAACTCACTTCTTTGGAAATCATGTGCAGAATGCAGCTTCATAAACCTGAAACCTGTTTGCCTTTGATAGTCTTGCCTTTTTGAAAATGTGTGTTTAGGAACACATAGAAACATAGAATTGTAGAGTTGGAAGAGACCCTGGGGATTATCTATCCAACCTCAAAAATATGCAGCAATCCCATATGGGGACTGAACCTGCAACCTTGGCATTATCAGCACCAAGTTCTAACCAACTGAGCTATCCAGGCTGACTGGAACTTGGGGTGACATTTGCAATTAGTGACACTGTCTAACCCTACGCAAAGGATTCTCAGCCTTTTCACAATCTTTTAAATAAGACCTGCAAGGGAAGAGGGATTGCAGGAGTCAAGGGGGTCAAAGTAGACACAGTGGAAGTGCCTCAAATAAGCTCTTGTTTCCAAGCTTGATTTCATCAAGTGTTGCAAACCCCCAAAGACCATTTGCAAATACGTCGTTTTCTTCATTGCCTCTAATTAACGTTTTCCTTGGCTCTCGTGCTCAGTGAACTTGGGAGGATTTCACTGGGAGGATTTTGAAGAAGAAGGAAAGTCTGTTTCCCCACTTCCCTTTAGCAGGTGGACTTTTCCCTGTTCGACCAGTAGTGACATTGTGTGATCCTTCCTTCCACTATATTTTATTGGATTTATTCATTTTTAATAAATATATTTTTAGTCTTCAGCTCTGACAGAAGATGGAACATTCCACAAATCCCAGCATGGAGCTTATTTGATGAACTAAGTTTGTGCAGTGTGTCCAGGAGTTATGGAGTTGTTTGCAAAGAACTTTATTGTCCAAAAATTTATGGCAGCAATATAAACTCACAAATGTCTTTCTCTCTCTCTCTCCCTCCCTCCTCCAAGGAGTTGGCTTCAGTAGCCAAATGACAGATGATGTGACAAAGTGTGATAGCAAGCACAACTGCAGGGGAAACAGCAATAAATAAATAATAATAATTAGAAAAGATAAAATGGGAGATAAAATGGCTTTCAGTCAAAGTGCTAATGAATGCCTATGCTTTACTTTTTCATAAAGTAATAGCCCCCTACCAAAGTTCTCCCTTTGATCATATTTGTGGTTCTGTGAAATATACTTAAAGTTGCTTTAAAGGGGGGGGGGATTGGCAGTTATAGTATTTCAGCCTTGGAGACTTTGACAAGTCCCCCCCCCCTTAAGTAAAACATCTTTACTGTTAAGCCTTTGCTTTATTTCTTTTTCCTTTCCTTTCCTTTCCATTCCATTCCTTTGATATTAAGCTTCTCATGCAAAACCAGGGTAGTAGTAGTAGTAGTAGTAGTAGTAGTAGTAGTAATAATAATAATAATAATAATAATAATAATAATAATAATAATAATATTTATATGCCACCCATCTGATTGGGTTACCCCTGCCACCCTGGGCAGCTTCCAGCAAATTAAAACACAATACGACATAAAACTTTACAAACTTCCCTGAACAGGGCTGCCTTTAAATGTCTTCTAAAAGTCAGATAGTTGCTCATTTCCTTGATATCTGATGGGAGGGCGTTCCACAGGGTGGATGCCACTACCCTCTGCCTGGTTCCTTGTAACTTTGCTTCTCACAGTGAGGGAACCCCCAGAAGGCCCTCGGAGTCGGACCTCAGTGTCTGGGCAGAATGATGCGGATGGACACGCTCCTTCAGGTATACTGGGCCAAAGCCATTTAGGGCTTTAAAGGTCAGCACCCACACTTTGAATTGTGCTCGGAAACATACTGGGAGCCAATGTGGGTTTTTCAGGACCAGTGTTATATTGTCTCGGCAGCCGCTCCCAATCACCAATCTAGCTGCCACATACTGGATTAATTGTAGTTTCTGGGTCACCTTCAAAGGTAGCGGGGGCAGACCATCCATCCGTCAAACATTAAAAGCTTCCCTAAACAAGGCTGCCTTCAGATGTCCTCTAAAAGTCTGGTAGTTGTTTTTCTCTTTGACATATGGTGGGAGAGTGTTCCACAGGGCAGGTGCCACTACCGAGAAGGCCCTCTGCCTGGTTCCCTGTAACTTCGCTTCTCGCAGCAAGAGAACTGCCAGAAGGCCCTTGGAGCTGGACCTCAGTTTTCTGGGGAGTATGATGGGGGTGGAGATGCTCCTTCAGGTATACTGGGCCAAAGCCATTTAGGGTTTAAGTAAATGACAAGGTGTAGTCTTTGCAGCAGCAATTAAGTTCCCTCTTCCTCCAAATACAGGCTTCATCTTAACTAACCTCCTGAAGCTATGAAGAGATGAGGCCAAATGTTCCCCAGTAGCCCAGCCCCCCCCCAAACCATCTCAGAAATTTGTAGTCAATGTGTAAGGTCGTGAGCTTCGACAAGAGCTGGGAGCTGGGCGGCAGGAGAAATGACAGTATGAAGGAAGACTGCTGGAGACTATGGAGTGTATGGTGCATATGTGTCTGGCAATGCGCTGCCACTATCATGGTGAGATTAAACACGGGAGAAGCTTCTCATCCTTCTAGCACCACAGCAGAAAGGTGTGTACTTTTTTTCACCCTTTCTGCTCCCCTTGCCCTCACTCGGATGCTTCAAGTACATGGTTCACGTAAAATGTAGTAATTTCTAATGTAGCTATTGCAGTAAAGTGAGTTATTCAGGGAGAGGGGTGCTGACACAGCCCTTTGCCAAGGGCGCTGAAACCCCCCCCCCAACAATTTTGCACCCAGGGCAACTGTCCCTGTGCCCCCCCCCACACTATGCCACTGGCACATTTGGGGGTACTTTTTTATTTAATGCATCTTTTTTATTTAATGGATGCCCAGAAAGATAGTTTACAGTTTTGTTTTTAAATTAAAACATGAAACCACAACAATACCACAAAATAAGCATCTACGTTAAAAACCAGAAATAGTCACACTTTCCCAGCCCTGCGGATCAGCGTTCGAAACAAACGGTCACTTTTTGCGACAGGAAACATCCTTACTTAAGGTTACCAGATTTTTTTTCAATGAATCCGGGGACACTTTTCAACTTCAATGGATTTTGTAAATCCAGGGACTGTCCTTGGGGAAACGGGGACATCTGGTAACCTTATCCTTACTGTGATTGGTTGAGGAAACCTTATTGCAATGACGGGATTTCACCCCCTCACCCCCTCACCCCAATCCTCTCGTTTTGATTTGCCAGCTTCAGCAGCTCCTGCATTAGGGCGAATGTCCTCCATGGCCGGGACCTATGAGGACCCACAATCTATAGTTTGGTGGTAGAGCTTTGAATACAGAAGGTCCAGGTTGAACCTCAGGCATCTCTTATAGAGCTGGGGGGGGACCCTTCCCAGAAGCCCAGGAGATGTTGCTCTCCCCCTGACCAAGTGCATGAGGATTAAATCTGAGAAACCTCTTGCAAAGGAGCACCCTACACCAGGCAGGATTGGTGCCTCCAGCTGTTCAGTGGAGACAACAATCCTAGTCAATTGCAAGTGGTTTCCCTACGGGGCATGCCATGCAGCAGTCAGGATCAGTGCTGCCACTGAATGCTTATTCTGCAGCATGCCTGCAGGATATTGATGAAGATTGAATGATACAAATGGCAATGTTGATGTCGGGGTTCTCCTGTACCACCTGAGGCCCATTCATTTGATATTGTCACCTTAGAATCATAGACTCATAGAGTTGGAAGAGACCACAAGGGCCATCCAGTCCAACCCCCTGCCAAGCAGGAAACACCTTGGAGAGCTGTTGACCATTTAAGTGCCAAACTAGAGCCAGGGAAGATTTCCAAGCTGGTGCTCACCAGATTGGTAATCATAAATCACTGCCAGAAATGCAGTGGAGGCTGATGGCACCTAGACCTGGTGGATTACCTAGGAGATCCCATGGGTGGGGTGGTGCCTCCTTGTGAGATACCTTTGCAACGGCAGCACAGCTGAACAAATTATTGGCACCTGAAAGTGTCCGAGCTCGGTTCAGAATGGGCCCTTGCTGTCACACTTGCTTGTCTGGAAGATCCCACCTCTCTCACCCTTGATATTATTGTGACAGGAGAAATACTGGATCATGGTATTTGTATGTTTCGGGGGATTCAAAATCTTGGCAGGGCTATGCCCCACTTTGCCACAAAGAGATGCCTCCCCTGCGAGAAACACCCAGTGAAGGGCACTATAGACTGCAATTGTTTTTCCAAGGCTCAGGTAGCTTGCCTTCCAAAATCCAGGACTCTTGACTCCCTTTCTCTCACCAAGTAGTCAACACATGCTCACAAAGAAAATACAACGGAGGTCAAAATGGCGGGTTTTCATTGGGCAAAGTGTTGATACTAGAGCAAAGTAAAACAAGAAGCTGTTTTACAAGAGCTGTCAGTAATTAGCCCTGCTTTTGAATTACATATTGGTTTCTAAATGTTGCTTCAAGCAGGTTTATTGGATTCCCTCTGAGTTCAGTCATTTAATATTGGCTTAATAGAGGCATACACCATGCTGGAAAGGAACAGCTCCTGTTTATTTATTTAAAACTTTTATATGCCACTTCTTTCTTAAAATACCCAAGGCCGTTTGTGATATGAGAAATCGTAAATTGATAAAAACACAGCAAATGTTGTTTAAACAGCAGCAGCCAGAGGAAGCGATCTAAGATCCAAGAAAACCATTATGCAGTTAAGTACATTATCCCTCTATCCAGAAGATACAAGTTCAAACATGCCCGCTACACTCGGAAGAAAAGGGCTTCTAAGAGATGTCGTCTAGGCACTGGCAGTGGTAACATTTTGATTTGGTAGGGCAGCAGTTTTTAACCATGCTGTTTTTGTCACAATAGGACTTGTGCAGCACTTATTTAGGAAAGTGCGCCATTGCACATGTGCAGGGTGCCGTCATCTCCCCTGTTCTCTAAAGAAAGAAATTGTTCTGTGCACATCTATGAACAGGAAAACGCTTCCATGTAAGAGGACCAAGTTTGACTACATACTTCTTATTTAGAAATTAAGCCATACCACACAAGTTTTTGAAAATCTTTGGAATGCAATGCAATTCCATTAAAAAGTAATGGTTAAATATGATCAATGAGTTTTGAAGAATAGCACATAGATATCCACTTCCACCCCATAGGGTGTAATTTAAAATAAATCCAATATACCTTACCATACTGGGAACCTAGTGACCCAAATGCTTGCTCTTAAGACATTTTGTTTGTTTGTTTGTTTGTTTGTTTGTTTGTTTGTTTGTTGCCTTGGGCTCCTTTGGAGGAAAGGTGGGATATAAAGTTAATAAATAAACTAGAGGACACCTTCAAATAGAAGACTGTCCTCTGTAAAGTCGGAGGCATGCAAATTCTAGAATATCTTCCCAATACCAAAGTCAATAAATTCAGTCATGCTCAAGCCCAGCATACCAAATAATAGCAGTTACAGCTTTTAATAATGGCTCTGCTCAATGAAATTATTTTTGATTGGTCACGACTTTATCGATGGAAACCAAGGCTTGAGAGATATTCTGATTGACTTGTCTAAGATCCAGGAGAAAGCACTCTACTACAGTGGTACCTCGGGTTAAGAACTTACCATATATACTTGAGTATAAGCCTAGTTTTTCAGCACATTTTTTGTGCTGAAAAAGCTGCCCTCGGCTTATACTCGAGTGAGGCGGGTGGTGGGGGTGGCGAGAAAGAAGCCCTTTCTCTCCGCTCGTGCCGCCACCCGCTCTCCCCAGTCAACCATTCCTTAAGAAGTGTACAAGAACGGCGGTTCTTTACTCTCCCCAGGCAGCTTGTTCCATTCCTGAACTGCTCGCATAAATGCAAACTTGGCAAAGGAAGAAGAGGAAGGAGCAGCCCAAAGGGTTGCTTTCGGGCTGCTCGTTCCTCCTCCTCCTCCACAGCGGCAAAGGTGAACCGGCTTATACTCGAGTCAATAAGCTTTCCCAGGTTTTTGTAGGAAAATTAGGTGCCTCGGTTTATATTCGGGTCGGCTTATACTCGGGTATATACGGTAATTCGTTCCGGAGGTCCGTTCTTAACCTGAAACTGTTCTTAACCTGAAGCACCACTTTAGCTAATGGGACCTCCCGCTGCCGCTGCGACGCCAGAGCACAATTTCTGTTCTTATCCTGAAGCAAAGTTCTTAACCTGAAGCGTTATTTCTGGGTTAGCGGAGTATGTAACCTGAAGCATATGTAACCTGAAGCGTATGTAACCTGAGGTACCACTGTATAGGCACACTAGTCAAGCAGGCTATTGGACACTTGCTTGATTGCTCCTTCTACATATTATCCCTTCTTTCATGGGATATGAGATACATATTATCCCTTCTTTCTTTCAAGTTCTCCCAATTGTAGAGGAAAACTGTAGCCAGCTTTTTAGCATGCATGGAACGACAGTATTTTCCAGAGGCAAAGAATGGAAGCCATTAAGTTGGTGTGTGCACTGTTGTATATATAATGTGTGTATGTTTAGGCCCAAGGACCCAATTATGTGAAACCTGAGAACATTATCAATGGCTTGGAAAGTCTTTTAAAAATTAATTTTCAAGGAAACATTAAAGAGTAACCTGTGTGGAAATTTTATCACATCTTCATAAAATACTTCTCTTGGAACAGTGGTGGTTCATGATTACGCCGTCAAAGTATTATTTTAAGAATTCGTTCGGTAAACCCTGAAAACATCTGGACAATTCCTAATGTTACTGACCAGGAGAGCATTCTTTATATTATGAAACTGCTATAGAATAGGAACAGGTAAAAATAGAGATGGAGAAAAATAAGAGTAGAGAGACCCACCACTTTTACAATTTGTCTATAAAGGGGGCTCCTGAAAACTTATAATAGAGGTGGTGATGAACCTGCAGACTTCTAGATGTTGCTAGACTACAACTCCAACCATTCCTGAGACCATTAGCCATACTGGCTGGTGTTAATGGGAGTTGGAGCTTCTTATGTTCTTAAGCTTAGAACTTCTTAAGCATTTCTTCCTTCCCAGTTTAGCCCATAGCATTTGTCATAAGTATTAATGCATTGACTGGGACACGGGTGGCGCTGTGGTCTAAATCAGTGTTGCTCAACCTTGGGTCCCCAGATGTTTTTGGCCTACAAGTCCCATCATCCATGACCACTGGTCCTGCTAGCTATGGATGATGGGAGCTGTAGGCCAAAAACATCTGGGGACCCAAGGTTGAGGAACACTGGTCTAAATCACTGAGCCTAGGGCTTGCCAATCAGAAGGTCAGCGGTTTGAATCCCCGCGACGGGGTGAGCTCCCATTGCTCGGTCCCAGCTCCTGCCAACCTAGCAGTTCGAAAGCACAGCAAAGTGCAAGTAGATAAATAGGTACCACTCTGGTGGGAAGGTAAACGGCGTTTCCGTGCGCTGCTCTGGTTCACCAGAAGCGGCTTAGTCATGCTGGCCACATGACCCAGAAGCTGTCTGTGGACAAATGCCGGCTCCTTCGGCCTATAGAGTGAGATGAGTGTGCAACCCCAGAGTGTCTGCGGCTGGACCTAACTGTCAGGGGTACTTTTACCTTTAACTTTAGTAATGCATTGTGTGATACCTTTCAGTATGTATGCAATGGATAGGATCTTGGAACTTGGTTTTAAGAAATGAAAGTATATGGGGATTTAGAAAAGACCAGAGCTCACCTGGAAAACATCTGAGTAGGCTTTTAAAAGCATAATATTAAACTACATTTCACAGCCAGTTTGCGATTGCATGAACTAGCTGTATTCTCTAGGCAAGGATTATTCATTTCATACATCATTTAGAACTAACTGTAGAGATCCTACAAAGGAATGTTGTCTTGAACATAAAATTAGGAGAAGCAGCATGGCTTCTAAAGCCCTCTGATGTCTCTGATTTGAATTATCTTATTTTTCTTGACTGCAAGAAGGATATGCACAGCTTTCTCTTTTTTACTTGGAGCATTTAAGTGGTGAAAAATAAGGTTATTCTCTTTGTTGGGGTTACAGGTGGGTAGCCGTGTTGGTCTGCCATAGTCAAAACAAAATCGAAAATTCTTTCTAGTAGCACCTTAGAGACCAACTGAGTTTGTTCCTGGTATGAGCTTTCGTGTGCATACCAGGAACAAACTCAGTTGGTCTCTAAGGTGCTACTAGAAAGAATTTTCGATTCTCTTTGTTGGGGTAAGTAAAGCCAAAACCATGATATTTTGGGCCATAACCCACAGTCCTCAAACTCTCCACCACCACCAGGGAAAATAAGTAGCATATAAACCTAAACAGTAAACATCTAGACAAACTGAAAATAATCTCTCAACCTGGTGGGGGGGGGGGCAGGGGGCAGTGAGGGAGTTCGTAGTCACATACTAGGAGTATTATTTTCAGGTTTTCAGGATGGGCCAGGGTTCTCAATAAAGGTTTAGAGACCTGTTTCCGGATAAATTCAAATTGCAGATAATAAATTAATATATTTTAAAGAACATTTGTTTTGGCTACTTTTTTAAAATCTCACCCTAAGGATTAGAGGCATGCTGTTAACATTAGGCAGGCACCCACATTATACTTTTTAAAAGATGCCTACTCTTTTTATTTAAACAAAACTCTCCAGGTATATAAGTTAGTATTTGCTTCTAATTTTTGCTGATTTTATCCATATAATATTTATATATTTTATATTGTTGTATATGTTAACACTTAGAATTTGGGTGTGTGTGTGTGTGTGAAGCAGTTTATATATTTTTTTCTAAATACTGTAAATAAATTTCCCCATGCAGTCTTCCCCTTCGCAAGCCAGTGGTAAGCTCTCCATTGTATACCCCCTAAAACCCCAAACAGAGGCTCACCCTTACCAATTACCCTTGGAGAAACAGCTCTCATAGCAATTAACAAGTTTTCGCTTTTAAACATTAGTTTGGTGGCATTTCCTTTTTTAAAGAGAAAGTTCTTGACTTCCTTTTACATCAATTTATACATAATTGCAGCCTTCTCATTAGTTCAGTGCAGTAGAGAAAGATTTCGTATTTCATCAGCTCCTGCTTGAACTTGTGTGATCCAGCTCTTTCCATCTAGCTCTCAACACTTTGCAGACTTAAGGAAATTTCATATCTCATTATGCTATTTGTGGAGGTTCTAGTACAATCATGCAAGATCTCATTACATTAATTTTCCATTTGTTTCTGGCATGCTCTGATCTTGTAATTGGAAATACTAACAAATGGGGAGTTCTCCAAATATGGTGCATGCATCGTATTTCATTCCTCAAAACGTTCCAATCGGGATATTTTGATACCCTTTGGTTATATCGGGGCCATTGGAAGATGATGTGGAAATTGTGAAATAATGTCAAAAATATCAGGAGAGGGGGCAGATTTCTGCCAGTAAGATTTTGGAAGATCTTTCCATTTTCACAATTCTAAAGCTTACAATAACGTTTCCCAATGTGAATAGAGTTCAGCCTTGGAATATAGATCAAAACCCCTTGTTGGGAGAATGACTCTGTGCTTGGTCAAATCTGAAAGTGAACGAGATGGGCCAGAAATGGAGAGGCAGGATTATGGGAATGGGGAAGCCTCCAGATGTTGCATGGCAAGGCCCTGAGCACCACCCCATTTCTTAGATAATGAAACACATGGACACCAATATTTTGGGTTAATGGGATAAATAAGGCCACAATTTTATTGGTTGCAGATGTGAGCGGTATTGGCTTAGGCACTGGAACTGAACCAACTATACTGACTCCTGCCTGTCATGCAGGTAGTCCCATAAGGGTCAACAACCATTAGGGGGAGCCCTGTTGATGTACATCAACTGCGAGCTCCCCCAGGGTTCCCGATGGAATACCCTTAAAGAGGAGGGGCAGGTGAAGGCCACAATCTCCCCTCCCCAAAACCAGGTTTACCAATGCCTAACCGCCAAGCCTTACAAAGTTGTGACGATATCTACAAGGCAGGCGAAAACCACATGGCTGGTGCCAATTTGCCAGGTGGGAAAATTCCTACCTGGCCCCCTCAACAGGCAACCAACCGTAGTCCATAGCAAGGCCAAGATGACGAATGCATGAAAATAGGGCTGGAGAGCGGGAGGCCCGATGCAGGAGGAGAAAAAGGAGAATGGGCCCTGGCCGTGCGGAGGTTTAAATCCAGTAAGCCACGCCCCACGGTTGACCCGATTGGTCGGCCGTAGGCTGTGATGCAGCCGGGACTCCCAATGATTTGGGCAGCATTGTCATACCCTCCGCTGTACCTGGGGAGTGCTCGTGGCCAGCCTGCAACTCCGCCCTCCCAGGAAGGTGAGTGGTCTACCCAGGCAAAGGATAGAGCAGAGGTTGCTGGCCATAGGAGCCAATTCCTAGGGGCCAAAGGGGCTCCACTCCCCAATAAAATATTTAAGCCCCCCTCCATTTGATGGGCATTGCCATTCAATTGTTGCGCATGCACCATGTCATGTGATTGATTATGTGGGGCAGGGTTTACCTGGGCCCCTCCCAATATTTTATTCAGGCTGGTACCCCTGCTGCTGGCATCCTAGGGTTCTCTATTTGGGCATTGGAGCTTTCCCAGACCCCGCCCCCTCTCCCCAAGCCACTCCCCTCACTTGCCCTGCTTCGAATCCCAAATGTTTCTGCCTGGTTTGGATGTGGCCTTGAACTCAGATGGTGCATCTTCATTGTGCGGATGGAATATAGAGAGGATGTGTAGAAAGTAGTCCACTGGGCAGATGCTCTGCCTATTTTTGGCTTCTGGCCCCCACCCACCACAGGTATGTGGCCTATGGAAGGTTGGTCCAGAAGGGAATGTGACCTTGAGTTGAAAACGGTTCTAAATTATTGAAATTCCGCACCATGCAGTCGGTTTCCATTGATTCCTTCAGTGTGCACGTTCTGAATTTTGTAGCGCTTTACTGCAGCAACATGTTGGGAGGATACATAAATTAAACCCTAAATATATGTATATTGCAGCTGGGAACAAAATGCAGTTCATTTATGTCACCCGTCTAGAAAGTCACATTTGAAAAACGACATGTAAGAAAATAATTAAAATCAAGCCTGAAGTAGTTTTTTATTTTACTTTCTCTTTCCAAAATTAATGTGACCGAGGATGGGGGAGGGGGGGAAATCATATTTACACTACCTAATATTGGTAGGCAATCTGCTTTCTTTTGTGTCACTTGAACTAAAACCAAACGAATGAGGCCAAGTGGATGTTTATAAGCCCAAATCAAATTAATTAGCAGTTCCATTCCCTGTCCAGTGTCAGCGGCCAACTATTGCTATACTCATGAGACTGAAAGATGAATGTCACTTATTTATATCGTAATTAAGAAGGGGTTTAATTTCCCAGTGGCAGAATTGAAGACCGTTCCACTTTCTCGGGAACCATATGATGAAAATGACCTATATTTACCCTGTTGTAATATAAGACAGATTTCATCGGACTGGAGGCCTCTGGGTTTTCTGAACTACAACTCCAGGCACCACAGCCAATGGTCACAGATGATGAGATTTGTAGTCAAAAATATCTGCACCACAACAGGTGGGGGGGGTGGGGGGGGAGAAGGCTGATATAACAATACTGCCAACATAATGCTAATATCGGGAAACTGCTGCAATATAAAAACTTGTGCCATATCTTTTAAGAAGAAGCAGGTTATAATAGGCAGATTTTGCCTTCTTTGCAAAGCAACAATGTACAGATTCCCGTTCTGCTTTTCTAGTAGTAAATATTCTTACAGGATTGTTGGGGGTGGGAAAATCAATGTGCTTTTTTTTTTTTTTAGTTTGTTTCCTGATTAAAGAGTTTTAAAATGTGGTTTTGCTCTGCTCTATTATCTTCTAACAGGTGCTGGCTTTCATTCAAACAGAAATGCACACTGAAAGCTTTTGGCCAAGACCAAAGCTTAATCAGGACCAGAACCCCTTTCTGATTCCACCATTGCTAATTTATACAGTAGTACTGTAATGAATACTGCCTTGGTTAACCATAATCTTCATTTACCTCATACATCTTTCAATTGAGTTAAGTCATTAGGGGAAAAAATAGATTAAAGAATGAAATCTGCAGTGGTATAATCTCTTCCCTTGCTGAAAGCAGCAAGGCGTAATGATGCCAAAACACAGGGTGCAGGCTAATCCGAGGTCTGCTACTCACTGAGGTGGTAAAGCTCTGTCTGGACTGTACCACTTCAGACTGCAGGGCGGGTGGGCAGGGATCACACGATGGAATACCCTTCCATACCCCTCACAAGTCCCTCTGCATAAGGCACTAGGTAAGCCTTCCCTAACCTGCTGCCCTCCTGATGTTTGGGACTGCAACTCACATCAGCCCCAACCAGCACAGCTGTATTGGTATTAGAGAGGAGCGCCTAGCCTTCTGCTTGACATGCTGACATACACTTTGTGTGGAGGCACGTTCAGTCGTGTGAGAACTGGACCCCACAGGGAGAGATCCTCTGGGATGTTTTCCTGTGCACGCCCCATTACACCGAAAAGTGGTGTTCCCATTCATTTAAATTAGGCCCCCACAGGAGAGTTTGCTGGTGGACTGTGTCAAAACAGTTCATTATGCAGGGAAGGAGATGTTTGTCCCCACCCTCTAGTCTTGTAATTGCTGTTTCTGAGACCTTTCAGCTGTCCGTATTTCAAAACCTCGGTGGCTTAATGTTACTGCTCCCTTGCACTGCCCAAAGAGAATGTGACTATTCAAGGTTTTCTTTTTTTAATGCAACTTCTTTTCGTTGGTAATGTTGTTGTGAACAGTTGGGGGGGGGAGTACTTCCGTGTCTCCTTTCTGCTGAAGGATCCCTTTGCATTCGTTTTCAGTTGAGAAATCCTTAGCCCTGCCCAGATATCCATGTGTTGAAAGGGAGGAATCCCGTTCCTGACTTCCATGTGTCCTGGGGTGCCATTGGTAAACAGCCTCCCTCCATGCATTCACCTGAATGCACATAGGTTCTTCTATGCGTATCTAGTGCTGTGCAGAAATGCAGGGCATGGGTCCTGCATGTGTGCTGTGCATTCAGTCATGGTTCAGATACAACCCTTGGCAATCTGGAAGACCCGGGGCTCCTGCGACCAGCAGGCAGCCACCCTCTTTTCAATCCTGTTACCTGCAGGCAACATGCTTGTGAAGCAGACCCTTGCAGCTATCAGGATTGCACCTTCTGCTCACTAGCTGGTGAATGGAGTGTGTGTGTGTGTGTGTGTTCCTGAGAATAGAGCCAACACAGCTATCTGTGGGAGTTGTAGTCCAACAATATCTGAAGGACCAGAGGATCCCCATCTATCCTTCGGGGTAGTAAATCGGGTTCTACCCTGAGTAAGAGCACGTGTTGCGGTCGGGGCCTGGCAAGACACTAAATTGACCTGTAGGGAGTGGCTGGACGCTGGCCTTAGTCAGGATTGGTCAGGCAGAGTTACTGGGCAAAGTGAGATGTAGCAATTTGTGATGGACAGGTCAGCGTCCTTTATAATCCTCTGCACGCAGGGTGATCCCTCTCTTGGCTTGGAGCTTCGGATCACCCACCCGCCCCCCCATTGTTTTCTTAGGCCTCTGCTTTGACCTTGCAACTGCCTGTCATGGGGTCGTCTGCTTTGTAGCAGGGGCCCAGTAGGAATTTTTCCATCTGGCTGATTAGTAGTTGCCTTATGGTTTTTGCCTACTGCAGTAGCAACTTGTCACAACTTGTAAGGTTGGCGGTTAGGCATTGGTTATGTTTTGGATTGCTCGGATGGTGAGGCCCCACCTCCACAATCATGTTTATGTTGGTACAGGGAATTCCGTTAAAGGAATCTGGTGGCTCTTTTGCTTTGTCCGAACCCCAGGTCTGGGGCTAGGGCCATAGGCAGAGCCCCCGGGACCGCTGGTGAGGGGGAGGTTTCGTCCCCAGCCTCCTTAACTCTCCCCAGCTGCATTCTCCTGACGCTGACTGAAGTCAGCAGCTGTCCCGTTTGGACAGATAGTCTGAACCAATGCCTACGCAACCACTCACCAAATTTGTATTTTAATAAAGTTGTGGCCCTAAATTATTTGCCAAAAACCCAAACAAAAATTATGTCTCTGTGTTTAATTCTTGGGGGGTGGCTTGAGGACCTCGACGCGCAATTTATAGAAATTGTACCCATTACAATTGAATCAACATAGTGAAGGGTTTTAGTAGCTTGTCTTTAGCTTAGCCTTTATCAACCATCAACCTAGTGCCTTCAAATGATTTGAACTACAACTCCTAGCCAGCACAGCAATTGGCAAAAGTTGTTTTAACTCACGGTGACCTCAACAGACAAGGCATTTGCCATTAGGGAGGTCTGGGGAACCTGCCACCCTCCAGGCATTGCTAGACCACAACTTCCATCACCCTTGGCCATTGGCTATGCTGACTGGGACTGATGGGAATTGTAGTTCAACAACATCTGGAGAGCCAAAGGTTTCTCATCCCTGTATAAGCAGAGAACACTCACCTAAAAGAAGGGAGCTGCAGAGAGAAACATGGCTGACTTTCCCATGCTGCTTCTCACGTTATCTCTTCACCATTTCTGTTATCCTTCCTTCTTTCAAGCCTCTCAGACCACCAGACTATATTTATTATTGTTGTTGTTGCTGCTGTTAATTTTCATGTATGGATTGCTTCCTTTGAAGCATCTTGAGGCAATTTCACAATACAATAAAATGTATATATTATAGCATATATGAAAACTATTTCAAATCCAACACAGATAAAAAATATCCTCCACTTAAAAGTCTGTTGTTGAAACAAGGAAAGTCTTCCACAGGTGCTGAAAAAGCAATAGGGCTGGTGTCTGTCTGATATGCAACAGGAGGGATTTCCAGAAGGTAGGTGCTGCCACACTAAAGGCCTGGGTCTGACAATGTGAGGTCACTTTTGCTCTCTCCTGCAGAGTGCAGTGATTGGCTGTGTGTATGCAGGTCTTTTAGGTCTCCTGTCCGCTGAAGTCACATGGACCTCTAGCAACAGAGATGATACAGGACCACTCCAGACTATGTACTGGCTCCTTCTGGGGGAATCCAAAGTAGGCAAGTCACCAATTATCTGAACTCAGGAACTGCCCATCCACACCACCTCCATAATGCCTGGATTCAGTCTCAGTGTTTTGGTCCTCATCCAAGCCCACCACCAAGTCCAGGACTTGCATGGCCTCTTGATCCAGATATTAAAGAGAAATAGACCTGGATATCATCAGTGTACTGGTGACACCACATACCAAATCTCCAAATATCTGCTCCCAACAGCTTCATGTAGATGTTATACCCTGTGGCACCCCCACAGCACAGCTGCTAGAGGGTTGAGAGATAACCACGTGGTGCTATTCTCTGACACCAGCCCTGGGGATGGGCCCAGAGCCACGGAAGAACTGTGTACTTCCCCACCAATGTTCAGAGTCAATTCAGAAGGATGCCATGGTCAGCGGTATCAAACTTGCTGAGACACCAAGTAAAAATAAGAGGGTCACACTCCCCATGCATTGTGTGGAGAGCTAGATTTGTGGAAGTTCTCCATTTATTCTATAAGCCTGCTGGTTCTGTTTTGACTTTTGTCCCTTCAACCCTTAAGAACAATGCAAAACTTAATCACAAGACAAATTGTTCTTGTTTTGTGATGCTAAGGGAATCCCATGGATAATGGAGGCAAGCTAGGGTTATATGCTCTGTGTGAGTATGTCTTCTGCTATGCAAGGACACCCAGAGTAATAGTTTTCTTCCCACCTAGCAAATTCGCATTGAAATGCTCCCATTTCCCCCTGAAAGTCTCTGTATTCCTTTCTGGTGAAGTCAAATGCCTGCCTTGGCATTTTATACATCTGAGCCATTTGATCTATCAATTAATAAGACTTTAGCCAAACACTGTAAAGTAGGGGACCATCAGAGAGGCCTCAGCCCTTGGCTGGGATTGCTAAAACTCACTGTGAACAGCTGGCCTCTTTACAGTCCTTGTGATGCAGATTAAATGAAAATAATACATGGCAGAGAAAGAGAAAGGCAAAATCATTTGAACTTCACAAGTTATAGCCCTGAGCCATTTCACTACAGCTCATTAGGGAGTTTATGTTTATACTGTAATGCCTTTAAATATATCTGATTTTTCTAAACAGGGTTTTGTAAATTAGAACTTTCCCAAGGGGCTAACCCGGTGCAAGCTGTTCTACTTGGACTGTAGCCGGAACGAAAAGGCTACAGGGGAGCAGGAACGGATCAGAGTATGAGGGCTGGGGCTGAGATGGTACTCGACTTGGACAAGTTCAAATGTCTCTCAGCCATGAAGCTCACTGGGTGGCCTTGAGAAGTTTCCCCCCTCTCTCTCAGCCTAGTCCGCCTCTCAGGGTCATCCCAAAGCTAGTGAAAATCCAAGTAAGAATGATAAAAATGGGTTGCTTTATAGATTCACATTTTCACATGCACAAGTAACTGATTACGTGGGAAATAACTTGCATGAGCAGCATTACACCAGCCAGTTGTGACATTGCTCTGGATTAATGACTTAGGACAGGCTTCCTCAAACTCGGCTCTCCAGATGTTTTTGGCCTACAACTCCCATGATCCCTAACTAGCAGGGCCAGTGGTCAGGGATGATGGGAATTGTAGTCTCAAAACAGCTGGAGGGCCGAGTTTGTGGAAGCCTGACTTAGGACATCAAACTAAGACCACAGTATCTGTAGGCAGCTGCATCCGGCACTGTCATCGCCACCAGATGTCAATACCAAACATCACAAACATATTTGCCATAGAGTTTGTGCAGATAGGCGATGGCAAAGACAAGGGAAGGGAAGCTGCATCTCTGCACCAACCCAAAGGCTTTCTCGATGACAACAACCCAGTTGTATCAGTGGAAAGCTACATGTCTGTAATGTGGCCATAAGCTGTTACAATAGCGTGCAGCATAGTTGGGCAAGTTGGGCTCGGTTATCTCACGAAACCATGAACACTATCATGGCTACTACACTCATCTGTGTTCTGTTCCAGCTTCACATGTCCACAGGATTAGGGTGAGCCTCAGTTGCTGCTCCTTCTCATTTATATACTGGTGGCTCCCCACTTGTGTGTGCTCGATTCACAGGCAGCCATGGATGTGCACGGTGCCAGAAAATAATAATAATAATAAATTGACTAAAACTGCAAAAGGCTGCGAAAAGGGCAAAAACGGAATAGAAAGAGTGGGGGAAAGTGCAAAAACCACACAAAAAGAGTTAGAAAACAGATAGTAGTCCCAGGAGCCTTTGCAACTGCAATCCCAGGAGCCTTAGTTAATGACCTTTCAGGCTTGTGGAGACTTTGAATTTGAGAAAGGAGGTTTGGAGGAAGCAACTGTGGTGGAGTTTGACCGATTTTTGGCGTAGTTTACAACTTCAGGGAATTGGTCCACCCGTCTTGTCGTTGTTTCCACATCATCCTCCAGCAAAGAGGAAGACCATTGCCACTATTCATGCCATTCTGGTAAGTTCTGCTGGTTTTTTAAGGAGTTTTCAAGGGTTCTCCCGAGGTTTAGAGGGTGTTTATAGTCTTTTTAGATGTTGTTTGTTCCGTACTATGCGTGTGGTACCTGAAAACATAACCCCCACCTAAGTGAGGAGATGCCTGTACAACTTTTTCACCCACACATAGTTTGTGGGACTAATTTTGACAGTGGGGTATGACAGTGAGGGGTGTGTCATATATCTACTTACTACTGTCCTGTGTAAAGCTATCTGCCAACAAGACACAATGAGATACGTATGGTTAACTCAGCCAACCTTTTTGAGGGAAGTCGATTGGTGCTCTGAAATTATATCTCCTGGCCCCAGGGAATGGTCTAAGAAGATGTGAAACTTTTCCATGGCTAAATCTCACCTGATCTCTGCTCAGTCAGTGCTGGACTGGAGCTCCATTTAAGCTGCTCTGAGCTTCAGTGTGATATGGAAGGACTTCAGATCAGTGGCAAAGCACTTGCTTTTCATGCAGAGGGTCCCAGGCTCAATTCTTGGCCTCTCCAGCTTGGACTGGGAGAGGTCCCCATCCTAAAGCCTAGATAACCAATCAGCGCAGACGATACTGAGCTAGATGGACCAATGGTCTGACTCAGGATAAGGTAGCTTCCTCTGTTTGTAACTAAATAATTGACTCTCTTTTTTGAGAGCCAGAATTGGTAGAGAGTTGGACTGAGGCCAAGGAGATACTTTAATTGGAATGTTTTATTGCATATTTTAATTTTGGCTGATTCCATTTTAATGTTTTATTAGGATTGCTTTATTCCCTATTTTCTTTTTGGACAATTTTATTTTAATGGGAATGCCCTTTTCCATTGTGGATGTTTGTATTTTAAGGCTTGCGGAATTGGTTTTGATACTTGTAAACTGCTTAGAAGCCTATTTTGACACTGAGTGGTAGATAAATAAGTAATGCATTTTTTGTTAAAGAAAAAAAATCACTACTCGGCTGTGATTGGACTCATCACCCTCTTCCCACCATTGTTTTTCAATCTAACCAGGCATGCTGTGAGGATAAAATTAGACAACCCATGCAAAGCCACCACGGACTCCTTGCAGGAGATTCAAATCTGACAGCTACAAATAAGCCATGGATCGAATGTATTTCATGCACATATGGTTATCAGCTACATTTCAGGCTACCAGTGGCTCACCGTTGGCTAATTTAAACTCAAGGATTTTTATTATTTTTAAAATTCTGTATGCCTGTACAGAGAATTCACAATCCACACACCTCTTTCCTCCATAAATTCCACTTCACAGGGTACATTTCTGCTTCCTTTTGTGTATTTCAACAACGATAAGAGCTAATAAAATATGGTTATTTTCCTAAAACCTAATGAGCATAGGAACTTATTCTGCATATCTCACACTGCCTTAAAGATGCTGGAGATAGGCCCCAAAACCAGGCTAAAGTTAGCACATACTATATACTATCATTCAAAATTGTTTAGACTTTTTCTTTTGATTCATGCCGTTGCTGTATTTTGCACATCCTCCTGACCACTCTGAGCAGCTGTAACAACACTTGCGGTATTACCAGTAATTTGCAACTTATCAAACATGATTGAACCTTGTTCTTTTGTGTAAATGAAACAGAACTCTCTGGTTAGCTTTCTTTATACTTTGGAAATAGTGCAAAGGAAACCAAAGCTATATTTGCATGCCAGACAATGAAACATAACACACAGTGTATACATGCCTTTGACATTGTAATTACTAGCTGTTGTTTAGATTCCATGTATGGTCACTGGCTTTGGCTGTGTCGAAATCAGCTGTATCAACATTTAATCAAAGTCTTATAGATTTGGGGTGTATATTTTTCTAATGTCAAAATGGAAATGCTAAGACTAAAAAATAAGTTTGAGTGGGATGAAGATGCGTGCCTGATAGGCTGCAAAAATAATGAATGTTTGCGCCATAACGAGCAAGGCCCTTCTCTGAGGTTTCGCCCCCTTAATGAAACAAAACAGAGCGAGCAATTTTCAGTTGGAATGGCTTTCCTCAGAGTCTTGGCAACTTTTAATTAGTTCTGCTGGGATTCGAATGTAAAATTGGAGCGCAGCGCTCTCCTATTCAGCAGGCTGCAATGCTTACCTATCCTGCAGAACTCTTTCCAGCTAGAGATTGAGAGTTGATCCTATCGTTGCCTGGGTTAAATCATATCCGAGCCTCTGGCACATAGCATTTGGAGTGCAACAACTTGTACCTAATGCCGTCCAATGTCAAACATGCATCACATGAAACAAAGGCTGGAGAGATTAAGACTGGAGCTTCATTCCTCTAAATGCACATGGCCAGACCCTGTCTATATCATCTCTACGCGGCGGTATGTATCTCCTTGAATTCATTCATATATATATATATTCAGGGACCTAGGATCTGGCAAATAGGATGAATGCTATCAGTACATTGTTCAATGCACAATCTTGACCAGGAACAACATAGGAACCCACATAATACTGACCCAGATCATTTGTCCATCTAGCTCAATATTGTCTACACTGACTGGCAGCAGCTCCCCAGGGTTTCAGAGATGGGGCTCTCATGTTTTTATCTTTCAGCATCCAAAGCAGATGTTCTACCAATGCCACTCAGTTACAACACTTTGCATATAATCATAGAATCATAGAGTTGGAAGAGACCACAAGGGCCATCCAGTCCAACCCCCTGCCAAGCACTTTATACTAGTGACCAAAATTTACAAGTAATCACTTTGGCCTGAAAAAAATCAAAGAGACCTAATGCTTTAGATTCAGACAATAACATAAATTATCATTTGGCTATAATTTGGTTATAATCAACTGTATGTGTTTTGTTTCTTTCCTGTGTGTTGATTTCATTTACTTAGGTAAAATATTTATACCCTATTCCTTAATCTCAACATTTGACAAACATAAAATTCCTATAAAACTTAAAAATCAAGGAGAGAAACCAGTTGGGGGTGGTGGGTGGTGGGAGATTAAACACAGCAGCAGCAGACTACTTTAAGGGGAAGGGTTGAGACACAGCAGCATCTTCAAAGTCTTTCAAAAAATTGGCAGAGAAGGAACCTGATGAATTGATGGTGGAAGATCATTCTAGATTTGAGGGGCCACAACTGAAAAGTCCATGCTGCTCTGTCCTCATCCCACTCACTTCAGAATAAAAAAAGATACTCTGAGCTGTTCTAGAGTGCATGTGGAGTCTGACATGAGATGTGCTTACATTTTGAGCCCCTGTTGTTAAACGAAAGAGAGAGCTTTCTGCACAGTTTTTTTAAAAAAAAATTCATGAATGATTTTCACATGTGATTTCATGGAAAGGCACGGTGACTCAGTGATGTTTCCTTTCGTCTGAGAATTGGGTTTCCATTGCTTTCACAATACCTGAGTGGTTAGTGACGAAGACCTCACTGAAATGCATCATGCTATCTGTAAAACAATTATAACCAACATGTGAATTTATAGTCAAAACAAAATAAAAAATAAAAAATTCCTTCCAGTAGCACCTTAGAGACCAACTAAGTTTGTTCTTGGTATGAGCTTTCGTGTGTATGCACACTTCTTCAGATACACTGAAATAGAAGTCACCAGAAGTCACTCTTATATATAGTGAGAGAGTGAGGAGGGGTTCTACTCAGAAGGGTGGTGGGAATGGGGGATTGGCTGATGGGTGTGGAAAACCTGTTGATGACTGTTAATGACTGCAATTAGTCCTAAAGGAAAAAGCAAGGGGTGAGATGGCTAAAGATAGCTTTGTCATGTATAATAAGATAAGAATCCAATGTCTTTGTTCAGACCGGGTCTCTCCATGGTTTTAAGTTTGGTAATTAGTTGCAATTCAGCAACTTTTCTTTCCAGTCTATTCTGAAATTCCTTTGTAGTAAGACAGCTTCTTTGAGATCTTGTATAGAATGTAAAGTGACTATAAATGATCAGCATTATTGAGTATAGGCTATTCTATTATTATTTTTTTAGAACATTGTACAATATGTTACTATGCACTATTACTTTTTCATCATTATTTGTGACCTTTCCAATAATATATTACTTTTGTACAATTGCAAGTGCCCTTTCTTTGTTTTGTTTTCTGTTTTTCGTCCATAAGAGGCCTTTTTTTTGTTATCCTAGTGAGAACCAAGAGAGAATACAATAATGCATCGTTTCTCCTTGGCCTGTGGGTTCAGTTGCCTACTGATGCTTGTTTGTTCTGTGTTTTGCTAGTTTGTCGAATTTGTTTTTGTAACCAACAAGTAAGTGCTCTCAACTGAGATGTGCTGCTTTAATAAAATAATCAACCATCACAACCATCTCTGTGCTCTCTCTGACTTTGAAGCCCGAGGCATTTTAGAGAGCTAAAGGATTTCCTGAGAGCAGGGAGGAGGACATTGTGGAGATCATGAGATATAAGAAGCACAAGGCTATCAATGACTACTAGCCCCAACTGCCACTGTTGGAGGCAAAATACTTCTGAATTCCACAAGTGGGAAGAGGGCATGCGGGCTTCTGATAAGTATCTGGTTGGCCACTGTGAAAACAGGATGCTGGACTAGATGGTTCATTGACTAGATCCAGCAGGGCTATTCTTATGTATATAGGAAAGTATCATAGAATCATAGAATCATAGAGTTGGAAGAGACCACAAGGGCCATCCAGTCCAACCCCCTGCCAAGCAGGAAGCACCATCAAAGCATTCCTGACAGATGGCTGTCAAGCCTCTGCTTAAAGTCCTCCAAAGAAGGAGACTCCACCACATTCCTTGGTAGCAAATTCCACTGCCGAACAGCTCTCACTGTCAGGAAGTTCTTCCTAATGTTTAGGTGGAATCTTCTTTCTTGTAGTTTGAATCCATTGCTCCGTGTCCGCTTCTCTGGAGCAGCAGAAAACAACCTATCCCCCTCCTCTATATGACATCCTTTTATATATTTGAACATGGCTATCATATCACCCCTTAACCTTCTCTTCTCCAGGCTAAACATACCCAGCTCCCTAAGCCGTTCCTCATAAGGCATTGTTTCCAGGCCTTTGACCATTTTGGTTACCCTCCTCTGGACACGTTCCAGCTTGTCAGTATCCTTCTTGAACTGTGGTGCCCAGAACTGGACACAGTATTCCAGGTGAGGTCTGACCAGAGCAGAATATAGTGGTACTATTACTTCCCTTGATCTAGATGCTATACTCCTATTGATGCAGCCCAGAATTGCATTGGCTTTTTTAGCATCACACTGTTGACTCATGTCAAGTTTGTGGTCTACCAAGACTCCTAGATCCTTTTCACATGCAAGCTCTCTAATCTGGCCTGGCCAGGGGTCTGATCCCTGCCTCTTTCTCCTTAAAATATTATAGGACAGATGAGTGACTAGACAAACAAGTGCAGCCATCATGAGCTAGCAAGATACTTAATGTCCTTCGGTGTTCAGCTTCAAGCTTTTCTTTAAATTTTGAGATTAAGTGAATAGGGGGGAAATTTGATTCTGTTCACATTTAAAGCCAAATCTTCCACATTTGCATTTTCCAAAACATCATGAGAAATGAAGCACAGCCATCCTTCCAAATTCACAGTTATCTGAATTTTGCAATGCAGTTAGCCAACCCAACAATATTAACAAAAAATGCACGCATTAGGAAAAATTGTGCATTAAAAATGGATATATTAGAGGTTTAAAAAATGCATCATGTTAGATGACATTGCTTGTGAAAAGGTGTACAGTGCTAATAACTGCATACAAAATGTGTTTATTTGGGGGGGTATCACTAGAATGCTGTAGAATTTTCATATTGCTGCAGATTGTTGCAGAAATATGGAGAACTGAATTTAAGATAGGAAAAAATAATAAGGTGAGGGAACCAAAACTGATAGACCCTTCTATTCCTAAAAGAGAATGAGAAACAATGGGAAGTTAGTCAGAGTGGACCCATTGAAATCAATGAGACTTCCTTCCATTGTAAATGCAAGAGTTATTTAATATTTTTTATTTAAATATTATACCAGCCTCCAGGCAAATCTCAAGGCAGTTTAGAACAGTCAATCATAACTTTTTAAAAAGGCACTAAATAAGCAGACTAAGATACAACAGAAGAAGAGGGCTGCTGGATCAGGCCACAGGCCCAACATCCTCACAGTGGTGGACAAGATGTCCTTGATCAGAACACGAGCACTACAGCACTCTCCCCTCTTGTGATTCCCAGCAATTTGTATTCAAATGCATAAACAACCACAGAGGGAACAATAACCACAACAGCCAGGCAATCTCTCAAGGCATGGTATCAATAACCTACAAAGTCTAGAGGAATAAACATATTTTCAGGAGTTACTGCAAACTCAACCTTCATTCAGGGGGAGATGGCTCTGCAGACTAGGCACCACACACAAAAATCCCTCCCCTGGTTATGCCTGGTGTCCTTCAGTGGTTTGCAGTACAAAAAAGGGTCCTCATCCTGAGATCTTAATAGCTGGTCTCATCATATAGGTGAAAGCTTTCCTTCAGTGAACCAAATCCCAGGTTGTTCAGAGTCTTATAAGTCAACAGCATAACCTTAACTTTGGCCTGGTAGCAAACAAGCTGGACTTTCAACAGTGGATGTTACGTAATCATGGTAGACTGCTCCAGTTAGCAGTCTCACCACTACATTTTGTAGACCATTCAGGGCAGCTTACATTGTGTTCCTAAGGCAGCAATTGTTGTGCATGTTTTGCTTATAAAACTAAACTATGTTTGGACTTTAGTTGCAGCTCAGGTGCATGACTCAACTTGATGGTCATTCCTAGGGATTTGGGTTCTGAGAACCATGTGGAGTCACTATAAATACTTGGGAAGCAGAACTGCTTAGAGAGAGCGAGGAGGGAACCAAGGCGGAGATTGATGACAAAGGAGGGCTGAGCTCAGCTGGGTGGGAAAGACCATTAAGAGGACAAAGTCAAATTGTTTTTCAAGGCCTCAAAGGCTATGCCTGCTGGACTGTAACATTGCTGAAGCCACTGGAGAACTGTGGATGTATCACTGGCTGAGAGAGAAGAATGAGGTCCATAGAATTTTCCAAGAGGTGTGTGCAGTGGCTCTGGGCCAATGGCTGAGCACTGTGGAAAAATGTTATTGATGCCAGTGACTGGAGAGATTTCTGTCCCTCTGCAAGATTTGTGAATGATCCACACAAAGATTTGGCAGCGGATACTGAAATACCTGCATGTCACATGTGCACAGCTGTGTATATGAGCCATGCCTTATTGACCCATGAGGTCAACCATAGGGCAATCCATAGGGATAAACGCTGTACGCTAATGAACCATTTATCCCTTCTTTTCTCTAACTTAATTAATTTATTCTCTCACCCATTCTCGGGGGACTTCAATTAAGACAGAGAAATCTGTCAAACATGCAGGCCCCCTTCCTTACTAAAACATTTGCTGGCTAGGCGGCGACCCCAAAATTCACCTAGCGACGCCATAACTCTGGTCGTGTCTTCCAGCAAATCAAAACGGTTGACATGAAGGAGCAATCAATCAGACCTATTCCTTGGGATGTATAAAATATGTACACGGCGAGGTGCTTAACCCACAGCATTAAAGCAGCTGCGAGTTAGTATTTAAACGGCAAATATGCTAAATATATTTTAAAATTTGCAGCATTTGCAATTCCCATCATCAAATGAAGTTTGCAGGTGTTCAAATACGTTGTTAATCCTGGAGGTTTTTCAGAAAACTATTAGCAATATTAAATTGAAACTATGGAACACAGGCAAACTATTTGGTTGGAGGAAAAAGTACAGCAATAAATAATGTCTCTTGATGACTGATACAATAATTCAAGACCTTTTAAGGTGGTCCTGCTTTCGCCCCATTTCAAGCACAGTAGAGCGATCATTTTAATATTACTATAATGCAGATAAAAACAGTTGCATTGGGGCGGGGGTGAGGAACAGTGCTCCTTTGTTTAAGACCAAAAAAGGGGAGGAAAACGACCCCATAACTTTATTTAGCCCATCAGAGTAAAAGGTCAATGCTGTGATGAATGTTCCTTACTCTGCACCAAACCAAGGAAGTGGATTTGTGGCACCATATACCCAGCCCAAGCTGGCCTTGCTCTAACCAGACCTAACAAAGCAAGTATGACTGGATGTCCTGGTATTTCCCTCAGTGGGAGAGGAGAGCTGAAAAAGAATGTCAATATATCTCACATCTGGCAACCAATGTGGTCATTTGATTTCAGATAGTACATGGGTAAATCAGTCTAAAAAGGCCAGGACACAAAATTTCATGGGCCTCTAGCAGCTATGGTGGCTCATTTATTGATTATTCTGACCAAACTAAGCCTCCCGATGTATATTTTGCTCTTGGACAGGGGGTCAGCAACCTTTTTCAGCCATGGGCCACTCCACTGTCCCTCAGACCATGTGGTGGGCCAGACTATATTTTGAAGAAGAAAAATGAACAAATTCCTATGCCCCACAAATAACCCAGAGATGCATTTTAAATAAAAGCACACATTCTACTCATGTAAAAACACGCTGATTCCCAGACCATCCGCGGGCTGGATTGAGAAGGTGATTGGGCAGCATCTGGCCCATGGACCTTAGGTTGCCTACCCCTGCTCTAAGAGGCTTAGTTTGGTCATAATTGAGTATACAATTCGAGAGTTAACACTAAATACCATATATACTTGAGTATAAGCCTAGTTTTTCAGCACATTTTTTGTGCTGAAAAAGCTGCCCTCGGCTTATACTCGAGTGAGGCGGGTGGTGGGGGTAGCGAGAAAGAAGCCCTTTCTCTCCGCTCGTGCCGCCACCCGCTCTCCCCAGTCAACCATTCCTTAAGAAGTGTACAAGAACGGCGGTTCTTTACTCTCCCCAGGCAGCTTGTTCCATTCCTGAACTGCTCGCATAAATGCAAACTTGGCAAAGGAAGAAGAGGAAGGAGCAGCCCAAAGGGCTGCTTTCGGGCTGCTCGTTCCTCCTCCTCCTCCACAGCGGCAAAGGTGAACCGGCTTATACTTGAGTCAATAAGCTTTCCCGGGTTTTTGTAGGAAAATTAGGTGCCTCGGTTTATATTCGGGTCGGCTTATACTCGGGTATATACGGTACATTTCTTCTGGTAAATGAGCCACCATAGCCACTAGAGGGCCATTAAAATTTGTGTCCCGGCCTTTCTAAACTTGTCTACCCATGTACTATCCAAAACCCAAGGGGCACATTGGATGCCAGGTGCAAATTTTCTTTTTCCAGCTCTCCCACCCCGTTCCCTCCCTTTCCAGGGCACGACGACTTCCCACAGGTAGCAAGTGGTATTGTCACAATCTGAATACAGAGAAAGGTTATCTCTGTATCTTATTATTCATCGCACGCAGTGCTGTGTTTGTTCTGCTGTAGTTCGGCTTCCAACAAAAACAGCATCATTCATTTCTTTGTCTGCTGCAGCAGAATTTTACATATTTAAATGTGTCATTAATTACATTAGTGTTACATTATTCCACACCGCTCAACTCCATAGATCTGGAGAGCTGGAAAAGGTTCAGAAATGTAAAACCACAATGATCAGGGTGGGTGTGTGGAGCAACTCCCCTGCAAATAAAGGTTGCCGCAATGGAAACTTTTTAGTTCAGAAAAAATGGGGAGTAAGAGATGAGTCGATAGTCATTTATAAAATTATCCATGTCACAGAGAAGGTGGATAGATAGCACATGGATAATAATTATATTATAATAATATGTAATTTATACCCTGCACATCTGGCTGGATTTCCCCAGCCACTCTGGGCAGCAACCAAAATAGTAATAGTAATAATAATAATAATAATAATAATAATAAGCGATAAAACATCAAACATCAAAAACTTCCCTAAACAGGGCTGCCTTCAGATGTCTTCTAAAAGTCAGACAGTTGTTTATTTCCTTGACATCTGATGGGAGGACATTCTACAGGGCGGGTGCCACTACCGAGAAGGCCCTCCGCCTGGTCCCCTGTAGCTTCACTTCTCATAGTGAGGGAACTGCCGGAAGACCTTCGGAGCTAGATCTCAGTATCCGGGCTGAATGATGGGGGTGGAGATGCTCCTTCAGGTATACTGGGCCGAGGCCGTTTAGGGCTTTAAGGGTCAGCGCCAACACTTTGAATTGTGCCTGGAAGCGTACTGGGAGCCAATGTAGGTCTTTCAGGACTGGTGTTATATGGTCTCGGCGGCCGCTCCCAGTCACCAGTCTAGCTGCCGCATTCTGGATTAGTTGTTGTTTCCGGGTCACCTTCAAAGGTAGTCCCACTTAGAGCACATTGCAGGGATGTTCTTTAGTATATGCTGGGTCCACACTGTGTAGAATTTTATAGACAAGAAGATGAACTTGTCACACTCTAGATGTTGGGGGACTACAGCTTCCATCCTCCCTGACCACTGGGTATGCTAGCTGGGGCCGATGGGAGTCATAATCCAGGAACATTTGGAGGACCTCGGGTTCCCCTGACCGTGACTGGCTGGAATAAACAGCACCAGGTATAATCCATATTACTGTTCCTTCCTTTCCATTCTTCTAGCATGAATAGCAGAACAGTACCACAGAACTGGAATTTCAAAAAGCTGTGTCTTTATTCCTGCCTCATTGCTTTAATCTTAAAATGGATACCAAATGAAAGTCATTCGAAAACTGTACACAGCAGCTGTGACTTGTTGAGTCAATCACAATACAGGATATTTTTAAACCTGTTTTAAAATAGTATATAAAAGAGCCATCTGGAGAATATTGAGTTTCATAACAGGCAGGAATTATTCAATAACCTTCTTCCAAATAGGAGTAACAGCTTCTGGATCTTCAAAGAAGAATCCTGAGCTTAAGAAAAGAGATCTTATGCTGTTTAAAATCAGGAAACATGTAGAATAAGGAACTCTTTTTGGTCTACCTTAATAGCTTGTGGGCCAAGGAAATGACCTCCACAGCTGTCAAAGTTTAGCTTATATAGGGGTGGAGATGAATTTTTCTCCCTGTAAATATAAAAACTTTGAGAAATCTAAACTCTTGTGATCTGTATTGTTAGTGTGACTAGGTTATGCCAATATTCGTACCTGGAGTGCAATTCATTTAGGATCAGTTAGCCAACCTGGTGGCTTCCAGCTTTTGTAAATCCACATCTCTTAACTGTGACTGGCAGGGGCTGATAGGAGTTGGAGCCCAACAACATCTAGAGGACCGCACGATAGTCAAACACACACCCGCACATTCAGGTTGTGCAATGACAGCTGATCAATGCTCTTTTGCAGTAACCCCCTTCCCCTAACTGCCCAGCCCAAAAGATAAAGTGATGACAAAATGCACCAGAAAGTGCGGAATAACAATTACTTAACAAACGTTGTCTAATCTCTCCGCAAACTAATCAGTATGAATGGTCGATAAATAACTGACGTTGTCTAACCTTCCTGCAAGCTTTGTGCAAGCAAATCAGGATGGAAGCTCAATACAGTCCATCTGGTCCGAATAGAACTGGACCTTCTTTTCTTCTGCCTGTGGCTGGCTTCATTACGGAGGAATAAGCATAGCACTTAGAAATAGGAATGGTTTTGCACTGCTGAACTCAGTTAGCAAAGCATTACCTAATGCTAAAAGAGCATCAGTGGTGTAGTAAAGCTACTTGGAAGAAATGGAAAACATTAAAACAAAAATATAACTCCCCTTTAAGAAATCAAGCTCCTGAGCATGTTGGGGAGCTCAGATTTCTTGCACAGCTTTCTAAAAATAAAATAAAACAATCTGGTTTTGAATATAGCTTGCTATTCTGCTTTGCGAATGCGAATGTGTGTGTGTTTTCTTCTCCCTTTTTTTAAAAAATATATTATTCGTCTATTAGAATACAACAGCTTCTCTCATCATTAGGAATGCCTTTGGGGAAAAGCAACTCTAAAACAACCTCATTTGGAACACCCTTGGTGCATGAACTCTTTATAGAAATGACATGTTATCAGTTTGAAAGGATACTAGCTTTTTGAGTAAACACTGATCTGTAAAAATAGAGATTATGCAGTTAATAACATTTAATATTTTGATATCTCAACCTCCTCCTGTGTAGATCGGCCCGGGATAGATATGTTTGTTTACTTGCTGCATGTGAAAGTTCATTCTCAGTATCAAGTTTGTTTGGTCCACTAACTTTGTTAACCTTTGCATTCACTTGTATTATTTGGTGTCCTTCCATGAGTAGCCCGGATAGAAATGGTTACATGGGGGTTAAAGGTCATAACCATTACGGGATTTCAAGTTAAAATACACGGTGCTTTTTTGAGGATCAGAGTCTGTTTATGCTTAATTATTTTCTTTGTGAGAATTTCTATGAAGAAGATTATTATAATATATAAACCATCTGGTTGAGCTTTAATACCTACCTCGTTTCTTAATGAAATAACAATCCAAACTTTACCGAGAAGCAGCTAAATTCCAATGAGAACGGCGGGGCTTGATATTCCGCAGTCACCCCTGCTTATGGAAATTCAATTAACCAGAAGTGGGAAGAAATCAGTGCATGGTGCCAATATATTTATTAAAAGTGCTGCCACTCTTCATATTGCGCCGCAAATTGAGAGTTTTACAATATTTCAAAAGGATTATTTAATGTTGCATTAACATAGCCTTCAAACACATATGACCGTGAAATTCCCTTGTGTCATGCGTTGCTGCCGAATGTAATTTTTTTTTCTTTTTTAGTCAAAACACCAAATAACATTTTTAAGGTCTCATAAAATGATATTTATATCTTTAAAACATTGCATTCCTAATCACCAAGCCGAGATTCATAGCGCTCAAGAGACACTGAAATCACTGCTTAGAAACAGTATTTGCTGACTTCACCAGGGTAACAGTTTAATCCTTAAAGTAATCAACTTTCACCCTCGTCTTTGGGTCTCCTTGACTTTTAAGTTCTCCCTCGCTTTTTCAGAGGGGGGAAAGAGGCCTGGTGCTAGGCGACAGCTATTATTCTCCTCCATGGGATAGTCCACTTCATTCAGACAAGTAATATCATCTTCTATTTACACTCATTTGAAGCAAGTGCACAGAGGTCAGCCGCCGGTACACTCTGAAGTTACACCAAAGCAAAAGGAAAAGCCAGGGCAGCAGGAGACAGCAGGGTTTTGAAACCAGAATAACCTGGGAAGCAGATACTGCATGCTTATTTATTTCTTTTATTTGATCCTTCAGGGGAAAAAGAAACAGATGCACACACGGAAACATCCAAATCCCAGTGCCATGTCGTCAAAGGATTTCACACAAACTTAAGCAGGGTAAATGGAAGAAGCAGCCCTGGGCATTATTCCTTTTCTTGCCCTTCCATAATGCCTCGAGGCTAATCTTGGCAAGCATATGCCAGATAAGGAATGTTCAAAATATAATGCGGGGGGAAATGTATCATCCGTGTGTGGGTTGCGGGAAGTTAACAAAGATAACTTGGAATGACAAGAAGCGGGGCTATCCACCCAAAATGAGAAGTGATTTAAAAAAAATATATCTATGCAACATGGAAGTCTGTGTAGCAAAATTTCCACCCCAGATTGCCATTGTAAGTTGCTTTATACTGTTTTTAATATTGTGACTCACCCTGAGACCTTATAGGGTGAAAAGCAGGCAATAAAATATTACCATCATCCTGGCTGGCCGAGGACCATTATTTAAGTCATGGTAGGGTGATAATAACTTTGGATATCATATTTCTCTGTAGCAATGTGCACAACTGGAGGATTTATCACCGAGCAACAACTTTATTACACGATCGAATGAAATTTCATTTATATGCTGCTTTTTCTCCAAGAACAACACACATGGGATTATACCTTCTTTTCTCCTATGAACCAGAGGGATAACTCAATCAGTAGAGCATGAGATTTTTACCCTCAGGGTCATGGGTTTTAGCACCAATGTGGGGCGAAAGATTCCTGCATTGCAGGGAGTTGAACTAGATGACCCTTGTGGGCCCTTCCAACTCTACACGTCTGTGATTCTGAGATAGATGGGGTCCACCCTGAGATCAGCCAGTGAACATCGCAGCTGAGCAGAAACTTAAACCCAGAACTCTCCATTCCAAAGCCACCACTACAAAACACTGGTTAACGCAAAATCTCCAGCATTGAATGATGCACTTAGTCAGCACTATGTGAAAAAAAGTCTGACAATGTAGCCATTGTTCAGAAAACATGGCTAGCCAATGTTCGACTCCAATTCCCATCTAATTCCCATAATCTCAAGCCAGCATGGTCAATGATCACAGATTGTGGGAGTTGTCATCTAACAGCGCTACGTTAGCCACACACCAGTGACAGTTCTATACAGTTCTGTTCATTAACCTGATTTTACTAGCTGATCTGCTCTGTTCAGTCACTGCTGAATAATATGGCCAGTATCCGCAAACTGTAATGGGAGCTCTTGGTAATTTAACCACACCCGCTAAATGTGTTTATGGTTGTTTAAAGAAAAGTTGCTAAAATTTATGTTTAGCATGCCAGCTTCCAAGCAGCATTCACCATTTCCAGTGGAACAGGTGTCTTTTCTTTCATTCATAAATTCATTCATAACTGCAAGTCCTTCGTGCATATCGATAGCAGCTACTACTATATAGGGGAACTGCACTGTATCGGCAGCAAACCAAAGCTCCAATTCTATTCATAGTTACTTGTGAGTGTCCCATAGAAATTATTGGGAGTCGCTTCTGAGCAAATATGGACCAGATCAGTGCTGTTAGCCATTTAGTGCTTTGCAACGTCAGCCTTCTGCACAAAATACTTTCATGCAGGCTAAATTTTATTTAAAAGATATCAGAAGGCAATTTCCTTTCCTCAATCAAAGGCAGACAAATCTTCTGACTTATATGCTACATTGCCATATATTCAAAGCAGTCTCTCTCTTTCACACACACATGCTCAAACATGGCCAATACCATTTGCCAATTTGCTGTATCCAGTGCTTTTTTTCCTTAAAAAAATGTTTAGGGGTACTCTCATTTTCCTACTCATATTGAAATACTGCCCCTCAATGAGGCCAAACTTAGATTCACAAAATGTTTAGGGGATATGCGTACCCCCGTGTACCCCAGGGGGGAAAAAGCAGTGGCTATATCACCAACCCTGAGATTACTGACAATCTGGATCTGATCTGTTCAATCAGCACTGTAATGAGAATTCAAACTTCATTATTTCCACTGACAACATTAGGGAATGCTGTAAGTGTGGCACAGTGAGAGGCCATTTTTCTTTCTTTCTGTCACACAACAGAAGTTTCAGCCATAGCTCAGTGATAGAGCACGTCTTGTATGCTCTGTGGAAGAGTCCAGCTTCTGTCCTGATCAGCTTCAGCTAGAAGACCATTGGTATATCTGGAAAGGTTCCAGAAGGCCTGAAAAACCACCACAGCTTAAAGTAGACATGGCTAGCTTAGATGGACCAACAGTCTAACTCAGGCATCCCCAAACTCGGCCCTACAGCTGTTTTGGGACTACAATTCCCATCATCCCTGACCACTGGTCCTGTTAGCTAGGGATGATGGGAGTTGTAGTCCCAAAACATCTTGAGGGCCGAGTTTGGGGATGCCTGGTCTAACTCATTGTATGGGTAAGAGAATCTAAGAGCCATGTGACACTTTAAAGACAAGCATGTGTAAGCATAATTTTTGAAGGACCACAGTCCACGTTGGCAGATCCAGGAAGGCATATGCCACAATAAATAGATAGTCTTGAAGGCGTTATAAGACTTTTTGTTCTTGTTGTTGCAACAAACTAACACAGTTATTCTTCTAGAAATCAGTATAGGGCAATGATGATGATGATGATGATGATGATGATGATAATAATAATAATAATAATAATAATAATAATAATAATATGCTGCCCATCTGACTGGGTTGCTCCAGCCACTCTAGGTGGCTTCCAACAAAACATTCGCACACAGACACACACAGTTCATATCTACACCTATATCATCCGGACGGTTATCAGGACAAAAATTGTTTGTGATAGAAAGTCAGAGTAGCAGAGAGGGAGAGAGGGAGGGAGAGAATTAGCCTCATATCAGTGCCAACAGGGCTGGCCCAAGACATTTTGCTGCCTGAAGCAAAGGACATGATGGTGCCTCTACTCCACTTTATGTACACAACACCTATTGGACTGACAGCTGAATGTTACTTGAACTCTGGTGGTGTCCTCCACTGTATCAGAGGGCAAGAGACTAGTTTAGGTGGCACAGGGCAGGTTGTCTGGCACACATAGGCATGTCCTCCAACATCTGAGCCAGTTACCTCACTCTTCCCAATGGCAGGGGCAGTTCTGACTGCAGAAAAATGTGGAATTGACGTGAGTGCCACAGGTTACTCATATTGGCCTACAGACACATAGACTGCAAGGCTGCAATCCTATGCACACTTCCCTGGAGAAAAGTCCCATTGAACTCAGTGGGGCTTGCTTCTGATTAGAGTCATGTCTAGGATTGCACCGTAAGTTAATAATGCTCTCTCCTTGTGTCACCACACTATTCCTTTCCGAAGTAAAGGCTCAAAGTAGAGAGTACCAACTGGTACATCTATGTAAAATCTGCACGTCTTCTGTGGGTTTACATAGTTGATTTTGAGCACAAAACATTTCTTTTGGGGGACAGAATATGGATCTTTTTACCATTTTGGATGTATAGTGTGAAGAACTTTGCCTATTGGCTTCAGATGGGCTAGACTAGTATTAAATGAATTATTTACTGCTCCCTTGGTCAAATAATGCAGAACACAGAAGCAAGTTATACAATACCCTTCTTAGTCAGGCATGGGATGTAAAGTTATAGTATAATGGTTGTCACACAATTCTTTGGAACTCCACCCAAAAGGAAGATTCCTCTGGTGTGTTAATAAAGTTTGATTTAATGAGCCCATCATTCTCTTTCTACTTCTCGAAACCAGTAGCAACCATCAGATGCCAAATCAATACTGAGCAGAGCGGGTTGCAAAATGGAAACTCTCGTCTATAAAGTACTACAGTGTTTTGAGATTTATTTTCATTCCTAGTTAGGGTGAAAAGTTCACCAAGCAGAGAATTTTTATGCAGGAGAAAATTTTCAGGGGAAAATCACTTTAGTTGTGAGTTAATGCAAACATAACCCTAAGTGTGCTGTTTCAAGTCAACTCTGAAAAAGTGAAACGAAAAAGGCACTTTCTGATACATCATAGGTTTACTGCAAAGTGTGCCTGCAGTAGAAACCAGCATGTTGAAAACCAATGAATATATATATGTATATATATGGAGGAGGGGTGTCATTTACCATTATGGAACTACTTGACCTGTGGTTGTTGGAAGGCTATCAATTGCTCAAAAACAGTTAAAAGAGATCATGCAGATTTTCATAGTTCTCTACAAGATTGAAGCATAAGTGGGCAATAAAATAACTATCTTTCTTAGACATTTCTTTTAATTCTGGAATACCAAATTATAGAGTCTTGTGCTACCTAGCTAAATCATTTTGTCCATTGTGAGTTGGATCAATGCTGATCAAAGCTGGAAACAGGCAATAGTTTTTAAGAGAGCTGGAAGCACGATAGAGTCATCATATCAAATTCCCCTTGTCTTATTCTTCTGTCTGGTGAAATATATTTTGCAGAGAGGGGACTACAAAAATGGGTGTGACCAAAGATGATAGTGGAACAGAAATTCTGAAAAAGCCATAGTCTGTCTTCAGAAAATTGCTGGGTGTAGTTTTCAGTATAAGAAAGGGAGGAGGATGGGATAAGTATAACATATTGATCTTATTAGGTCTTTCTTTAGCATGAATTGGTGGTGCAGAGCTGTGCCTATAAGCATTTTTCGGCAACTGCAAGTATACTTGATGAAAAGCAACAGCAGCCCTGTTCGTGTATAAGGAAAACATTGGGGAATACCCCTTTTTTCACTAGGTGTAGCAAGAAGCTCACCTTGTGACAAGCGTGAACTACCAAAAGCAAACAATTCTGGTGCTGAACTATTTCCATTGCCCTCTAGGCACAATGCAAAAATGGCTGGCTTTAATTTGAAACTCATTTGTGCCTTTACTTCACTGGTTTGGTCTACAGCACTACTCGCTCCATAGTAAATTACAAGAAGTACCAAAGCAGCATTAAAAGGTGAGAAAGTGTCACAGAGCTGTTAAATTTTGTATTTTTCGACGAGGGTACTTACCTAGGATTTGTGTAACAATATGCCTTGCATGCTTAAGTGATTACAAAGGCTTGAACTCCCCGTCTCCATTTTGAGCATATTATTTTTAGGCCTACCAAGAGATTTAAGTAAACATTACTGCATTCACCTGTACAATCTGCACAGTTCTTCCAGTAAATTAATCCGTTTGCACTTCAGTCCTTGTTCGTATAAATTGTTCCACTGATTTTAAGGGTGAATATGTCCAAGTAAAGGATATATTCCAGACATTACTTTTGGCCATTTTCCTCATTCAGCGGAGAAAAGGAGACTCAAATGAACAACAAAGCAGGCAATCTGGAACCTCGTGGTTTTCAGTTATGGCAACATCTATGACTTCAAAGGAAACTTAATGCTTAGGATTGCAGTCTGTCCTTAAGCAAAAGTTTAATTCTGGAAGTATTTATTTACTTGGAGATTTCACACACACACACACACACACACACACACACACACACACACACCTTTCATCCAGGGCTGGACCAAGACTTTTTGCTGCCTGAGACAAAGTTCCCATCCAAGTTGAGTGTCCAGGTTATTTTTGCACCCCAGGTAGAAAATTCGACAAATGCCTTTCCCCCTGTCTGGCAGTCAAAATACAACCACCATAACAAAATATCAAACCCATTCCTCTCCTTTCATAAGGGCTAGCCTAGTTCTGACCTAAAACGCAAAATTATTGGGGTTGCCAACAGTGCCCATGGGTATTAGGGTGCCCGCTGGTATTTCCTGTGGCACGTGAAAATCTCAGTAAAACATTACCCTCCAAAATCCACAAGGCATGAGTGACTGTTCCTGCTCAGTCCTGTTTACAATGGCTGCTCCTCTCCTACATTTACAACATATAGAGCGCAACAGGCTGAATTGTAATGTTTGTAACAAATTTCTTTACAGTACTAGTTACTTCCTAACATACGAATCAAGTCCAGGATGTACACCATATACAATCCTTAAACAAGGTAAGGAACCTGTTTCATTAAATCCAATGCAGATATATTTCTTCCTTTCTTAATACTTTCTTGTTTGAGCTCATATATTACACAGTCCTCGAATGTGGTTAAGGAAAGGTCCCTCGGAATTTCACGGACAATACAGCTGATGAGGTTGGCTAGCATAGGTAGAAGACACAAGCAGGCTGGCTCAGTGTCTTGTAACTTGTAACTATTGCATCTGCGTAACAAGGTATTGTATTTGTTTTGACCCTCCTCTCCGACATGCCGCCACAGCAACCATTTTGTGCTATGTTGCATCCCCACTGCAGCCATTTTGTGACAGACACACACAGCACTTTGTCAACATTCCAGTGGTTCCATTCCCTGCACAAGAAGAACTTGGTGGATCAGACCATGGGTCTATTTGGTCCAGAATTCTGTTGTCACTGACATCAAGCAGGTGCCTATTGGAAACCTTCCAACAGGACATGAATGCAACAAGCCTGTCTTGCTGATGATTCCCAGCAATTGGCATGCACTTAATGTTGCAGGTAATCTAGCTATCATGACGAGTATCCATGACTGGTAATCTATTGTCTTATCCTCTGTGAATTGGTCTAATACTCTTGAATGAATTTCTCAGGGGAGAGGGCGTGGAGAGAAGATGTGATTTTTTTATCTATATATTATACGGTATGTCCCCCTCCCCCCTTTTTTTTGGTGCTATGGTGGAGATCCAAAAATGCAGTTTGTGCTAGGAATTGCCAGGAAGTGAAGACCCCACTAATTTTAGCCTATAAACTTCAGTGCCTTGCAAGAAGGAACTAGAAATAGATCTGTCACACAAAGCAGCAGGTCCTTTCCAGCCTCTCACCGCTCCCCTGCCTTCTATCTGAGTTCCTTCCAGTCAGTTTGCTATTATCCCTCACACAAACAGCATCAAAAGTTACATTCAAAGAAAGGAAGTAGCACAATATAAATGTCTGAAAATAAAGCTTGCTACTGGAAAATGTACTTTAAAAGTTTCCACATGGCTGTAAAAATCTTTCTCCTGGAAAAAAAAGAGGCACTTGATCATGAAATAAGCAATATGAATACGTTTGTCTCAAGATAAAACTTCTATGGCTTTTGCATCGGTGTATTATTTTTATTTAATTCACCACCCCATATGTGCCTATAAAACCCACTGCAGTTTTTATTATATTTTACTGAGCAGTGTTCAGCTTTGGGTATTTGAAGGAGTACTTTTATTTTCATTTTTCTTTTAAATGTCAACTTTTGTACAATATACCTGTTGCATAAATGGTAAGTGCCATATTCTTAGAAAACAAGCAGGTAGACCAATGGGGATGTATTTTATCTATTTATTAAATTTGTATTCCATTTTGTAATATTGCCTCCACCTTTTGCTTTCCACCTTTTGCTTTCTAACTTTAAAGGTGCCCAATTGACTTACTTTAAAAAAATTATCGGTAATCATGAAAGCTTAGAGTTCAGTCCTGCTTTGGGGGAAGTAATGAATGTGAAGATGAATCAGAAATCATTCACAGCTCTACCCCAAAGTGAACTTAATTCACCTTTAGTTCACTCAGCAACTATAGGAACTCCTTTCAGGTATAGTTCAGCAATTCCCCCCCCCCTTCGAATTGGACTAGTTAATTCTAATACTGGTTTTGCCTGGGGATGCCTGAGTTTGTTTGTTTATCTAAACTTCCTACACATGGTGAATTGGGGCTGTGGTGCAGGGTGGCTGGGTAGATTTAACCCTTTGCCCCTATCACAGTTCAGATCCTGCTTCCCTTGCTGCTGCAGTGATTTTTGTTTAAAATAATGCACGTCAGGTCACACCATGTGAATAACGTCACATGTAGGTTGTCCATGAATAAACATGCATTGGATTGTGCTGTAAAGTGGGGAGGAAGGGGAGGAAGGTTGCCAGACCAAGACTGTAAAATTAAAAGGCCAAACAAATGTTACATTGCTCATCTCATTGTTCTGAGCCCAACGTTTGTACTGAACAGAATAATCAGGGATTGGTTCAAGCAATTGCTCTCTTCTGTCTTCAGGATAATTCCACCATTTGTAAACAGCCCCACCAACCTCTTCGCTCTTTATGAAACCACACACATGGCATATGTGTCTTGTGCTATGTTATTATTTGGGCATGATACTAGGAGGCAGGGACTGGTGAGTCATCATGGGCAATGGGATCCATTTCTGACTCCGGGAGATAAATTGATTCACTACAAGGGTCATTTGTAGGATCTTCGTAGGGGTTCACCCCAGCTTTCTTCCTTTCACTTAGCAATCGCCGTTCCATCAAGTTGCAGAACAGAGCTGCTCCCTCTCACTGAGTGGTAACCATTCCATCAGACTGCCTGAGTCATTTCTGTTCCAGCTGGCCCTTTTATCAGCTGTAACTTGAAGAACTGTTGCCTGAGCTTGCCTTTCCCTTCTCCTTTTACATCCTTTTTTTCCTTGTGTGCCATGCCTTTTAGTGCAGTGACTATCCTCCTGCTTTTTGTAAGCCACTCTGGGAGCTTTTCTGGCTCAAGAATGGGATGGAAATCTTGAAGTAAATAATAATTTATAGACAATGCGGTAGAAAATGAATTTGATGACCAATAGTCCCTTTCTTCTCCACGCTGGAATGCACATTTTTGCAAGAGTTAAAGTGAACTTCCCCTCTTGTTTTCCCCTCATTTTGCCCCTTGTATTGTATAGTTTAGTTTTAAGAGAGACTGTTTACTTCCAAAAGCCTGTCCTGGCACTTTTCTCACAACGTGCTAATTACAATGTCTTTGGTACTCCTTTTGCCGGCTGCATCTGTGTTTACATATCTTCTGTGATCAGTCAGAGGCCTGCTCTGGGGCCTTTCAGCTCCTTTCAAAGCTAGTCCTCCAGGAGTTTAACCAAACTCTGCATCGCTAAGATCAGTTACTCCCAGGAGTCTTCCCTGGTCAATTTCTACCATCCACTGACATTTTGACATAAATAGGCAGGCAAGCGCTCCCTAGTCTGGAGATATGAGACTTGGGAAAGTGTGAATTCAAATGACTGTTGATAAATTGCTCTATAAGGCCTTCACTATTAATTTCTGTCAGTAGACAGTAAAATGGCAATGGCTGCTCAATATGGTTCCAAAAACAACACTTTCTGCTGTGGAGTAGAGCATACAACACTGACAGATTGGAATTAATCTCGCTCAATTGGATATTGAGTGCTATCTAAAATTACACAGCTGGTGTTGAACAGAGGTATTGTTCCCCCTCCAGTTATGAAATATAAACACAGGCAGGATCATGCCCCTCTGATTGGCTTGCAGAGGGGACGTTGGCTTTCTCCGGACATTGCAGGGAAAGGTCATTGTACACTATGGAAACTTGCAAAGGAATGGGACCAGGGTGGCTCAGTAAGGATGTCAAGACTTTGAGAGGGGGAAATAGGTCCATTTCTCATTTGCACACGCTGACTCATTCAAATAACTCAAAATCTGAAGTTTCCCACTGACTAGCAATGAAGTAAAAACAAAGGTTGCCTTAGACCTTTAAAAAAACAAAACACAACCAACATGATTCATTGTATGGGTTGGGTTTTCTTCTTTAAAACACTATACAAAATTCACAAATTGTGGCAAGGTGAATGCACACCTTAAAGCCATTCTTAGAAAAACTTAGCCAGTTGCTAGCATGTTGTTCAAGCTTATGGCTGAGCTATAATGGTAAGAAATGCCATTAACAACAGCTGATGATACCAAATGACCGTTTGGGACTGGAGCACACAGAGACAGGTGGGCCTTACCTGGAATAATTGGGAAAGAAATATTTAACTCTGAAAACAAGCTCTGGAGTTTAAGTATCTCTTTCATCCCACTACCTTTGTCACATGCTTGTCATTTGAAAAATGGTCCTCACATACCACAGAAGGGGAGATTATTTTAATGGGAAATTTTTTTACTCTCTCTTCTCACAACTGCCATTTTCAACATACCTTGCAAAGAGTGCTTCTGATGTGATGGGCATTCAGTGGTCTTGTTTGCACAGCCATGGTTTTTTTTTTTTTTTAAACAAATCATGAGTTTTCCCACAGATGATCAAACAAAAGCATGGTTTGTTTCTTCAAAGTTTGGTTTGTCTTGCAGCTGCTCTTGCCTCATGCATTTGTGAAGAGGGTGGTCAAACAAACAAAACCATGGCTAAAGACGGCTGCCAGGTTTGCACATTACACCAAGGCACAGTGAAAACAAACCAAGGTTTGTAAGCAAATCGTAAGCCATGGCTTCAAATCATAGTTTGTTGTCAGTAAATAAGCCATAGTTATGCCACTGGACAGGGCTCAGGTGATCAAACAAGCCATGGTTTATTGGTATTATGTGAGAACCAAGTCAATGAAATATAGGGGGAGATGGCTGGAATAACAGCATATTTCCACTGGTGGTCATCTGCCTAGAATTGCTATAGACTCTTGTCTTCTTTCACAGATTGCAGAGATAGGCTTTATCCATAAAAGATAGCTTACAGCCTAACTACGCTTAACTTTTCATGTAGCTGTGATTATCCTGCCCCCCCCCCCCGGAATTATAATACAAGCTTGAAGGTAGTGATAAATAAAAGGGTGGAAATGAAGTGTGAAATCTCTATGAAATACAGATTCCTAAGCAGGCCAATATATTTCTTTCCCATAATTGTGCTAATTTGGAACAATGCCTCATGTTTGTGATAGTGTTAATATGGCACAGTTAATAGAAAAGGTACAAATGGAGAGGAGACATAAAGTTACACGCAGACAATAAATAAATAAATCAGAAAGATCACTTTGTCTGGAAATTTTTCATCAAAGTATGGAGTCCTTTTTAATTACCTCACTTTTTGTTAACAGGCTGAACAATTATCCTGCATGTATTTGTGTTCTGTCTATTACAATTAACTTATGTTGAAAAACACTTATATATGATGTTTTTCTTTTTGTCCCTCTCAAACTTTGTATCTTCTACCATGTACCATTTCTCTAATAGTCAAGCATGTATATTAAGGTATGATTTTTATTTCTCTTAACAATATAATATTTTTCTGACTATATTTTTATTTTTCTGAATATTATTTTGGACTCTTGTTGATGCTGAGCATTATCCTTTATATGATCCTTTTATGATTGATTAGATGTATATATTCTGTTTTGTTATTCTTTATAGTTATGAACTGAAGAAGATTACACCGAAACAGTGTACTTATCCGGAATGCTGTCTTCATTGCATATTATTTGACATTATAAAGAAATTTCGCTGCATATCATTTGACATTATAAAGAAACATTTTGCCCTACATTATTTGGTCCATGTGTTGCCTTTTTTCATATCCTCCTTGTAGTTTGCAACACAGGGGTATCTTTTTTGTATGAAGGATGACTCTGGCAGATTTCTTCCAAACCTTGCTGCAGCATTTCCAAGGGAAACTGCCTGCTTTGCAGCAAGGGAATTTATTGCCATTTCCCCAAAATTGAATTAAGCTTTCTTTGAGACAGCAGAAGAGTGTGAAATGACCATAACCAAGCCATTAACTCCATGCTCTTAAATAGATGTCACTAAAAGTTTGTCCTTGGTTGAGTTTTCTTCTTCTTTTTAACTACATGTAAGGAATAAGCAGCAATAACATGGAAGTTCCTAGAAATAAATATGCCAGTACTTAACGGAAATATAGAAAAGATTCAATTTAGCATTACTGTGAAGAATGGTGTCTAAGTAGGATATCTGAAGAGATGCCATCTTTTTTTCCTAGTCCAAGTTATATGAAGGAATCTAGCTTTGAAAACAAGATAAACGACTCAGTCTCCCTGCATCTTATCCCTCCCCTATAACATCTTTGCACCTGCAAGAGTCCCTTGAGGCTCTTTCAACTGCCCCAGAGGTCAGCTGTAGATTCTACATCAAATCCAAAACTTTGATGGGACAGCTGAAAAGAACTCTGTGCTCAAGAATTTCACCCAAAAGTTTCTACCAAGAAATCTACAGTGCAGTCATATATGTCTACTCAGAAATAAGCTCCATTGAGTTCAATGGTTATTGGAACATGGCTTACTTGCATTGTTGATGGTATCAGCATGTGGAGATGAGCCTTTGGCTGCCTTGCTGACAAATCGTGTTGGTTTTTGAAGCACAGAGTAGGAAAAGAAGAGAATGGGGGAGGCTTGACATGAATCTGTAATGAATGCATACATTCCACTGTTTATTTTTGCATGCTGAAGCTCTGAGAGAAGGGTAAGGCTCACATTTCAATCCTACTCTCTTGTCAGGTCCCTGGGTATATTTTTCTACCCGTCAGCGTATCTGCAAAAACAGAAGAAATTCTGAGAATAGAAAAAAGTTTGGTATCAATTGAAGGCTCAGAAGCTACAATGCAAATAGACTTGGTTCCAGAACTGCCACACAAGAAACCCCAATTTCTAGGAGGAAAAGATCTGAAAATTAATGTGGCCCTAATGTTAATGGATCACAAGTATAAATTTGCCACCGCAGTCTGGATTCTGGAGCAATAAAAGCAGATGCAATAACAGAATACTGCATTTGGAAAGCACTTCAGAACATTTAAAATGCATACTAGACATGATGTTGCAATTGTTTTCAACTTCCTGTAATGCAGATCAGTATTGTTCTCCTCATATTGCAGCAGAAAGACTGAGGAAGAGTGGCATGCCCAAGGCTTTTTACTAACAATTCTCATTCTCTGGCCACTCTTTAAAAGGGCAGACCTTGCACCATGTCCCATGAACAGCATTTTCCTCTTACCCTTAAAATCTTGCTGAGTACTTTGTGGTACTAACAAGAAGCATTATTGTACTGTTTGTTTGTTTGTTTCATAATATTTATACGCTACTTGATTGTGTCGTTTTTTAAAAAACAACAACCTCAATGAAGTTTATTAAAAAAAAACTCATTAAAATTAACAACAATAATTTAAGACTTTTGAAAAGTTAACATAACAATAGTCCAAAAGCAAATGAAAACTTGCACCAGCTTTCTAAATGTCATATTCTGAGTACAGCAGTTCAAGCTCCTCAGGTCAGGGAAATGGGATTGTCATGCACCGGGGCTTCTGGGGATGTGGGGTTTCCAAAGGTTGTTTCTAAGGGGACCCCTCTCCCATTCCAGCACCTTTTCAGTGTTCATGGCCTCATCCTCTGGGACCACAACACCAACATACTCCACACAGACCTTATCCCCTGTGACCAGCTTGTCTCTATGCAGTAGTGGGTGTTACAAGACATGATCCACCATCATATTTTAGATCTCTGATGATTGAAGCCACTTCAGCTTGGGATGGTTGGGGAAAGCTGCCATCATGGGGATAAAGGCATAGTGCAACCTTCAGCCATTGGGGGAAACTTTGTTCCGAGTCAGGGGATGCATTCAGGATTGGGAGTCTCAAGTGCCTAGGAGGACAACTGAAGCTTCCATGGGCAATCTTCCGCCTACCAAAATGGTGTGTGTTTGTGTAGAGAACCGGAACTATTGGAAGTGATTTCATCTTGCAGGATAACACACAACAACTGTGAAACGACTATACATTCCCTACGCAATGAAATCATCTTCTAGCAGGGACGTCCAACTCCCAAGAGACTGCGATTTACTCCAGGGAAAAAATACTGGCAGTGATCTACCCGGGGGGGGGGGGAGGGGAGGTCAAACTTGTTGAACTTTTTTGGGGGAGGGGGCTTCCCAAAGTTGTTGACATTTTTTATACAGTAAGTGTGCAGAATTAATTTTAATTGCTCATCAGCAACACAGCTGCTGACAGACGAACGCAGTGCTACAGCAGACAACAAAGGAACGCACACAAAACGCAACGCAGGGAAAGACCAATGGGGGAGGGGGCGGAGACACGATTCTAAACAACGCGAGCAATAAGAAACCCGTGATCAACTACGATCATCCAGGGATCAGCCTGTCGATCGCAGTCGACTGGTTGGACACCCCTGTTCTAGAGAGTCCCTACAGTTGTTACCAACCTGAGCCAGATGCAAACCATCAATCCAACCACAAAGGCTAAAGATATGACCCATTCTGTTTCCCCAAATAACATCTAATTTTCAAAGAAGTCTTATTTAGTGAATTCAGTTCTTAGCCTAGGAGAGATCTGAGAGAGGGAAAACTTGTAATGGGCATATTGGCACACATCTATTGCTTCTGCTGTAATCAAGCCAATTTCAATAAATAATTGTTGAGGTTTGTTTTAGACAAATCACTCAATGGGACTTTTTTGTTGTTATTTTTAGAATTTGCCGTGATTAAAGAAGTGAAGACTGGAAACAGACGGTTTCGGCAAAAGCCAGTCATGCTTTCAGAGTGAAAGGAAAGGAACAATATAAGAGCCAACTGCACACCTACATAAATACTCCCATGACAAACCATCCTTGAAATATTTCACCTACTGTTTATTCTAGGGCAGTGAAAAGCGACAAAACAATTAATTTGCCCTGAATTCTTTCGGCATCCAAAGATATTATTTTGCTGGGAACTTTAAAAAAATATATATGAGCCGCAAGGGTCGCATGAAACTACGTTGCTGTGGAACGTTAATTTCCATGCATTTAAACAAAGTAATGTCAAAATCAGGATAATTGAAAGTGTGCCCATTTTTGCAAGTTGCTTCCCAACATGTTCCCTTTGCAACAGCTGCTGAGTGAGCTGAAAGAAAATAGTAGTGTTGGGTCAGGTGGCATTAGTATATTCATGACACACCCAGAAGCTTCATATAGATGTTTTATGATTGCACAAAACTCTCAGTAAAGGTGGAGGCATATCCTCCATGCCTCATCAGCATTCATTTTTACGCCATCGGTCAGGAAACACAGAATCCATTCCAGGGCAAGTCCTTTAATACCTGTTAGGTCCTACAGACAATCTACTGGAATCAGCTGTTCAGTGGTTACATCAAGCGTTTTTGAAGTTCTGCACCCAGCAGAATACTGCACCGAGCAGAATACCTGAAGGAGCATTTACACCACAACCATTTAGCCCGGACACTGAGGTCCAGCTCCGAGGCCCTTCTGGCTGTCCCCTCCCTGCGAGAAGTGAGGTTACAGGGAACCAGGCAGAGGGCCTTCTCAGTAGTGGCGCCTGCCCTGTGGAATGCCCTCCCAGCAGATGTCAAGGCAATAAATAACTATCTGACTTTTAGAAGACATCTGAAGGCAGCCCTCTTTAGGGAAGCTGCTCACAGTGGCTGGGGAAACTCAGCCAGATGGGTGGTGTGTGTATGAATAAAATTGGTTGTTGTTGTTGTTGTTGTTGTTGTTGTTGTTGTTGTTGTTAGGCTTCCTTCCATTACTGATCAGCTAATTGGTGCTGAGAAGAAGCCCTGTTTGCAAAGGAAGAATTGGAAACTCACCTTAGGCTTCTTCATACCTGCTCCACAGTTTTAAAATTAAAAGTAAAAGTAAAAAAAAAAACAAACCACAAACACCCACATAAGTTGAATCAATTCAGAAACTCAAAATATGAGATGGAGAACTGATGGTTAAGTCCAGTCAAATTTGACTATGGGGTGCGATGCTCATCTCCGCTTTTAGGCCAAGGGAGCCAACATTTGTCTGCAGACGGCTTTCCAGGTCATGGAGCCAGCATGGCATAACCACTTCTGGTGCACAGAACACTGTGATGAGTGCCAGGGCACACAGAAACTCTGTTTACCTTCCTGCTGCAGTGGTACCTATTTATCTACTTGCACTGGCATGCTTTCAAACTGCTAGGTTGGCAGGAGATGGGACAGCATAGTGTCATGCTAGGGTTGCAGATATGTAACCCCATGGAAAAATATTTAGAAGCAGAAAGGTGTGTTCAGCTCGAAAGCACCTACAACTCCTCTCACCCAGTAAATTGAGACCTCTTATTTCAGTAAGCTATGATATACTGTAGATTGACCACACACTCACTAGCATACTATGTTGGAAAGGAAATCACAAATTTCCTCTTAATGACATCATGACTTGGCAGGAGCCGGGACAGAGCAACGGGAACTCACCCCATTGTGCAGATTTGAACTGCCAACCTTATGATCGGCAAGCCCAAAAGGCTTGGTGGTTTAGACCACAGAGCTACCCACATCAAGACCCCATTCATGCCACAAATTTAAAGCACTATGATACCACTTTAAACACCCATGGCTTCCCCAAATAATTCTGGGAGCAGTGGTTCCTGTAGGGTGTTCAGAGTTGTTAGGGGGCCTCTTTTCCCCTCTCAGAGCTAGTTTCCAGCATCGTTTAACAGTCAATGCCTCTTCACAGGGAACTCTTGAGAATTGTAGCTCTATGAGGGGAATAGAGACCTCCTAACAACTCTCAGCACCCTTAACAAACTGCAGCTCTGAGAATTATCTGGAGCAAGCCATGACAAGGCCAGTTCCACTTGGAGGTTCTGCTTCAGATGGCTGATGGAAATCATCTCCTCCCTTTCCCTATCACAGGCTCAAAGAATTACAACTAGCTATTAAACAGTGACATTGCTGCAATGTGTATGAAAGAGTGCTATGGAGGCAAAAAAAAGATGCTATGATGTATTACCACTTCCTTCAAGCAGTTGCAGAATGATTAAGGGTTGCCCTCAGTTATGTGGTTAACTTCTGAACATCTCCAGATGCGATGTTCAGGGAAAATATTAAGTGCTGACATGCCCCAATTCAGATTGCAGTGAGTTATGTGTCTGTAAAGGAAGTGTGAGATTAATTGCAATTATGATGAAGATGAAGAAGGTGAACATATATTGTGCATAGTTTTGTCTGTGAGAAGGATAAATTTATTATGAGGAAGTAGTATCTTGGTTGCTCATTTACCCTTGCTGTCCTCAGTACAGTGGTACCTCTGGTTACGTACTTAATTGGTTCTGGAGGTCCGTTCTTAACCTGAAACTGTTCTTAACCTGAAGCACCACTTTAGCTAATGGGACCTCCCGCTGCCGCTGTGCCACCAGAGCACGATTTCTGTTCCTATCCTGAAGCAAAGTTCTTAACCTGAAGCATTATTTCTGGGTTAGCAGAGTATGTAACCTGAAGCGCATGTAACCTGAAGCGTATGTAACCTGAAGCATATGTAACCCGAGGTACCACTGTACTAGAAACCTTGCACCAGAATGCTACATGGTAACACCTCTCTCTCTTAACTTAATTGCCTCATCAAAAGTAAACCTGTGATTTCTATCAAGACTTTGGGTTAATCTCAGGGATCCACATATTCAAACCGGCCTTATTTGTGGTCGCTCTTGACCTCTTGTCTCCCTGACAAAATGTGAGACAAAGTCCGTTTTTTGAAACTGCATCCCTCTGAGAAAGTTGTTTTCATGATGCCCCAGACTCGCAGGCATAGGCAACCTTCAGCTCTCCAGATGTTTCAGACTATAATTCCCATCATCCCTGACCACTGGTCCTGTTAGCTAGGGATCATGGGAGTTGTAGGCCAAAACATCTGGAGAGCCGAAGGTTGCCTATGCCTGCCCCAGAGTAAAACACATGAAAGTTCTTTGTTCCTGAAGATGGTCACCAGTCATATAATTGCTCCTTTCAAATGCCTGGCTCCCTTCCTTCTTCGAAAGTGAGTGAACACTTTGTCAGTCTCAGGTGATTCTTTCACTAGAGATGGTGAAGAAATTTGATTCAGTTTCCATTGAAAGGCAAACCCATCTAATTCACACTTTCTGAAACAACGTGCAAACTGAAACACAGCCATTCTTAACAATTCATGTTTCTCTGCATTTTGCAATATGTGTACAAAAATGCATGCATTGTAAAGTATGCATATATTCATGACAACAGCACATAAAAATGCATGTAAAATGTGTTTATTAAAACAAATACACACTAAAATGTTGATAAATTTTCATGAGGAATAAAAAAAATCAAAACTGCAAAACGATGTGGAAACACAGAGAACTGAACCTTGTCCGTCCCTTTCTCTCACTTTGCAGTGAGATCTGCAGAGCAATCAGAACCCCATTCTCTGCTCCCAAGCACAATTTAAAGGCATCTGAAAGCTGGGAGGAGGATTGTTACCTCATTCTCATGTCTGCAAAGTCCAGCAGAAAGTGAGAGAACTGGTGGACATCTGACCCAAGCCCATTTGTACACAGGACACTGGGCTTGGAGGAGGGGAGGGGGGTCTCCTCCTTCCCTCTACATATGTATTTGTGAAATTAAATTGGTGGGTGCATTTGTAAATACAGTAACATACTGGGATTTGGTTGGTGCTGGCCAGGAAGTAATTCATTTGGAGCAACCCCTATGCTGATCTGTTTGGGATATAGCTATTTGAATAAATAAATGTGGCCCAGCTCACCCAACTCTTTGTTTCTCTGTGTTGTCGCAAATCACATACTGGTGTGGTAATATGGCAAATGGAACCTAAAACTGGAGATCGAGAAACTGAAAGCAATGGATTCTTCTATCCTTAGTACATTGTTACTTTATGCAATCAGGATCCTGGTGTGACCAGAGAAGCCTGATTTTTAGGAAAATAATTATCATGTATTGAAAGATGGAAACAGAGGGAGCCTGGTAAATCTGCATCAGAAGGGAGTTCTACAACTGTGGCATTACTACCAAGAAGACCCTAACCTCTTGTACTCATCCACCAGATAGTATACATGGACTGGATTGAGACCTGTTCTTTCCTCTTGCTTCCTTTTCCTTTTCTCCCTGCTGCTCCACTTCCCACCTTATCAGACCAAGCCGTGCACTGTAAATAAGAGAGTTAGGACTGCGGTCAGGGACAGAAGTTTTTACAGACAGAATTAAGGGAAACAGCTACTAGGAAGTGACTCAGTATGGACACAGAGAGCGTTAGGAGTTGAATGCAAGTTAGTTTAAATGAACTTCTTTCTTTTCTATTACTTCTGCTTGGTGATGAATATAACTAACCCCACCTGAAACATGTCCCACCTTGATGAAAGAATCCAAACCTCCCCCAAAGCAGAGGTGGATTTAGTGCAATGCAACCGGTTCCTTCACACTGGGTGCCAAGCCTAGGGGGCACCGCAGGGCACCACAACTATGATGTAGTGAATTGAGCAGAATGGAAGGCAGTAGGCAGTGGGTGCTGAATTTGAGCCTCACATAGGGTGCCACTGAAATCTGAAAGACCAAAGTGTGCCACCACCGAAAGCAAGCAAGATGAATAATACTGAATGAAGAGTTTGTATTTGTATTTGATATCCCGCTTTATCACTACCCAAAGGAGTCTCAAAGCAGCTAACATTCTCCTTTCCCTTCCTCCACCAAAAACAAACACTCTGTGAGGTGAGTGAGGCTGAGAGACTTCAGAGAAGTGTGGCTAGCCCAAGGTCACCCAGCAGCTGCATGTGGAGGAGCGGAGAAGCGAACCTGGTTCACCAGATTACAAGTCTACCACTCTTAACCACTACACCACACTGGCACTTTCCTATTTGAGAACCATTTCCGTCTCTGGTGTTCAACTCATGATGAACGCTTTTTAAAAAAACAAAAAGCTGCCCTGTTCGTTGCCTTTTTCATTCATCCTGAAACAAACGCAGAGCCCTACTTATTCATCTTGCCTACGCATACATTGCTTCTCTCGACTGCTCCCCTCTTTCCTTTTCCGTTTGGTTACATAGATTCTTTTGCGTGATGTTGCTCGTGCGTGAAGTTTAGAATTCCATCAAAGGGCCTCTAGGTTCTGCAGTAGCAGATCTCAGAAAGTGTCTTCGCCTGAGCTTTGTGAAGCATAAGGGGAGGAGGGTGTTTTGGTTTTTTTAACCTTGGGTACTTAACTTTTGTGTCTCGAACAAAGAGCCCTTTAATGTTTCTTCCCCCTCTCGCATGTTTGTTTAGTTCTGCCGGCATTTGCTCTTTCTCCCATTCCATGCCCACTTCAAAGCCAAGCCTTTGCCATAATCTTTCCTTTTAGCGAGATTACTACTGTTCATGCAACTCAATGTGCCTGTATTGTTTTGATTAACATAGGAGGCGGCATCTTCTGTCACACCAGAGGAATTTGTATTATACCCATGTCTTATTTCAGGGCTTTGGTACGACAAAAACCAAATACATGGAAAACTGAAGGCGGGGGGAGAAGATTCTATTCAATATACCTACAGATCTTATTCCAAATGTCATTTAATGTGTGGGTTGTAGTAGGGATGCCCCTCCAGCTTCCAGTATTCATAGCCTTCTCTTTAGGCTGTTTCATATCAGCAAATCATCATCATTCTTCCCTATCTACAATAGAAAAAAATGAAATTTTCTCCATACCTCCAGGAAACATTTGTATCTTACTGTAGCTACACTTCTCACATTGCTTGCGTTGTTGTTGTTGTTGTTGTTGTTGTTGTTGTTGTTGTTGTTGTTGTTGTTTGCTTTTGTAGATGCTTCCAGAAACACACAGTATCTATTCATTTACCTAAAATATTTACAGTATTCACTGCCCTTCATCAAAAGCATTCCAACATGGTATACAAAGGTGTGGGCGGGACTATTCATGTAACATATAAATACAATATCAAAAATCAACAAAAAAGCAGAACAATCTGCAGCTGAAACAGGAAGCAGACTAAAAAGTTTAAAGAGTAGAGCAGGGTTGGGGAACCTGTGACGCTCCAGATGTTTTTGAGCACCAATTCCTATCAGCCCCAACCACCCTGGCCAATGATCAGGACTGATGGGAGTTGTAGTCCAGCAACATGCAGAGGTCCGCAGGTTTCCCAGCCCTTATCTAGAGGAAACTTCTTCCCAATTACAATTCTCATGCTCAATAGTGACACCTATAAGTGGAATCAAGCACTACACACCTATGAAGTTCATAGAATCATGGAGCTGGAGGGCCATCTGGTCCAGTCTGGTGTTTGACGCTGGAAATCCAGTGCTAGAGTGTCCCCAACAAATTTTGTACTGACTCTGCTTGAAGAACTCCAACAAGGGAGAGTCCACCACCCATATAGATCATTGTTTCCCACCTTTTAAAAAACAACAACATGATTCCCCCAGTTTGGTGCTATGGTGAACTGGGGTTTGTTAAAAGTCAGAATCAAAAGTGGGGGAAGAATGGAAGTCTGAGACCTGCCATAGCTCATTCTCATAACCGGAAACCATGAATGAATGAGGCTACAGAATTCTGCTTATACATTTAGTATTACATGTGTCAAGCATAGTGGTGCAGTTTTGGCACAACTGGAAATCAGCATACATCGATAGGATCAGAGATGATGATATTATATCATAGCTCTCACCTGTGTACTAAGATGGCCTTTGGAGTCCACAGATCTTGTTGCAATGAGATTTCCATTCTGGACACTACTTTCGGAGGACAATTTCAGAAGTTATAAGCCATTCATATTTCTGAAAGTTCATTTGAAAATCCAAATTTATTCATCGGTACAAGATACTTAGCATCATTTGCAAAACTTTATTATTCACTGGTGAATTTTGGGTGGCCATTTTCTATTTTGATGATAGGCCTGGAAGAACCTCTGGCACACATTGGTGACATGGTTTCACCATATGCATATTGCTATTGGAATGGCTTTTCACGACAGTTCTGGAGGCATTATATAAATACAGAGGGAAATGTTCATAAATGGGGGGGGGAGTTATCGTTAAGTTCCTAATCAATCAGTTTTCTAATTAGAATTACCTGCAAAGAGTTAATTAGGTAAAGGTAAAGGGACCCCTGACCGTTAGGTCCAGTCGCAGATGACTCTGGGGTTGCGGCGCTCATCTCGCTTTACTGGCCGAGGGAGCCGGTGTACAGCTTCTGGGTCATGTGGCCAGCATGACTAAGCTGCTTCTGGCGAACCAGAGCAGTGCACGGAAATGCCGTTTACCTTCCCGCCGGAGCGGTACCTATTTATCTACTTGCAGTTTGCTGTGCTTTCAAACTGCTAGGTGAGCAGAAGCAGGGACTGAGCAACAGGATCTCACCCCGTTGTGGGGATTCGAACCGCCGACCTTCTGATCGGCAAGCCCTAGGCCACCCGCTGTTAGTTAATGATACCCTTATTTGAAAACTATAACATTTCATTTCAGATCACTGTGATGAACGTTTTTCTGATTTTCTTTTTAAGAAACCGAGTTCTGCCTCTGAGGATACTGCATGAAAAATAAGACCTCTTCTGAAATCACTCACTATACCAAATTAATTTAATTCTAATATGCCTAGCCTTTGCTAGTTTAACAGATTAATAATGTGCCGGGGGGAGGGGAGTTTCTTTCGCCATTTGAAAAAAATTGGGGAGGAAAATGAACAAAAGATCGTCTGGAATTGGTGCGTGCACTTTAAAGCTATGTGACTTGATTCCTTCATTCTATAAAATTTCAAATGCAATGCCTCCCCAGATGTTAAACTTTGTAATTCATGGCATTGATTCAAAAGGAATATGAGCTGCTATTCTGCCACTGAGTAACATGTATTTATTGGTCTTCTTGGCTTTCATATTAATTCAAAAGAACCTCTCTCCCTCTGTGTGAAGTCACAGTAGATCTACCTGCGTTGACGGCCAGTCTCTTTCCTCCCCCCCCCACTTGCAAAAATAAAAAATTAAAAAATCAGAAAATCCTAGAGCGAAACACCAGAAAACCTAGAAATGAACATAAACAGCGGAGGCTCCTTGAAGTCCAGAAAAGATGCTGAAACGGATGGCTTCTTCCATTCTCATCCGGACAGTGGAATTGCAAAATCAGTAGAAAAGGCGAAAAATGTCATTTACTTACTGTAGCAGCAGGAAATCGAGGAAAGAAAATAAACAGGGCTGGGATTCTCGGGCCTTTTAACCTGCTAGTCGGGCAGCTTTTCTATCGTTTCAAATCTGTGCGCGTTGGTGCGCTGGTAAGCAGCAGAGGGGAGGCAGAGGGACTGAAAGCATGCGAGATCGGTGGAACTCCCACCACTATAAGCACAGCTGTACAAACACAGGGAAGGGCTTTGTTAAAGTCGGGTGGGCAACAGAGGCTGAAGCTATTGAGCCTATCTGACCTATTAAACTCCTTGCAAAAAGCCGTACCTGAGCAAAAGCCAGAAGTTATGCGCAAATGTTTTAAGCTCAGCCAATGCCCCATGAGTTTCCTCCTCTTACAAAAAAAGGAGAAATTAAAAGGAAAAGGAGAAAGGGAGAGGGTGTCTTATTAGCCAGATAATTTCTGAAGTTAATATATGTAGGTGCTTGCAATGACTCAGTGGCGAAGGTTTGATTACCTGCCAGTGGAAGGGGAGGAGAAAGGGGAGAGGAACTAATAACTCAGTGAGTCCTTCAAATGAATTTTGGAGGTTTTAAAGGCTACACAATAAATTAAACGGACTGGGGAGGGCAGAGCTGGATTAACAATTATGGTACTTGGTAGGGATCCAGCAATATGAGGCATGGCAGGTGAAAGCAGCTCTGTGCAAAAGGGCAGATGCATATCGTAGATGGTGAGTAAGTTAATTTCTACGAAGGCAGTCCTGGGATGCCTCAAGCCTTCCTTAAAACCAATGATCTTTGCCGTGTTTGCGTGTGCTCACTGTAAGAATGGGAGAGGATTTCAGTTTGCATTTAAAAGCGAGCCGATGCAATTTGCACTTTCCCAAACAAACCAAGATGCAGTCATCTCTCAGAATTTTGCAAGACACTCCTCTAAATGAGCATAAAAATGCTCATGCTAGGGTAAAGTGTGCAAACAAGCACATACATAAGTTAAGATAATGTACAAAACCCAAATAATTTTAGGGGATGTTGCAAAAAATGTGTATATTAGGAGAAATTCTTAATCAAACGGTGACGAATTTTCATGAGGACTTGTCGGAGGGAAGAATTGCAAACTGATGTGGAAAGGTGGAACACTGAACTTAAGATTGTAAAATTGAGAGAACCTGAAATTGACGGATTCAGTCATTCCTAATTCACTGATTTGGTTTACCCCATATACAAAGGCAGCACTTGTTTCTGGGGACTGAAGGCAACTTACCTTTCTTTTCTCATCTACATTTTCTAGCACTTATTTATTGGAACACAGAAAAGATTCAACTCCCAACTCAGCAGCGAAGCTCATGCAATCATGGACTCTCAGCCTGTGAGGAGAAAATGGAAGGAGAAAAACATGCAGGGTGCCTTGAGCTCCCTGGAGGAAAGGTGGAATATAACGGTCACCATCAACGCTTCTTATGGTCAAAATAAAACAGTGCATACCCTGGAGAGCCACAGCCGGTCAGTGTAGGTTATACTGAGTTAGAAGGACAAATGGTCTGATTCAGTATAAGACTGTTTCCTGTGTTGCTGTGTTCTGCAGATGAAGACTCTATTTGTGTAATGCATCCATGGTTAAAAAGGAGTGCGGGCACAGAATTTGCCTGAATAGGAACTCTATTTTAGTGGGTGCTCTTGTGGAGACTCTGGTTGTGCATGCTTTGTGGGGCCATTAATTTTTTATGGCTGGTTTGAGCTCTGCACACCTTGTGAGTTGAGCTGCAGGCCAGTTTCCCAATAGACAACCCAGAGGGCAAGAGGGATATTCTAATAGTCTCTTGGAAGAGTGCTACTAAAGATGCTGAATGTCAGGGACAAGGGAGAGGAGGAATGGTGGAGACCGCCTCCCCATCCTGACCCTTCCTGGGAGGAGGAGGAAGAAGACAGTATAGATTTACAACAGGGGTTTTGAGGGAGTTAGCAGCTCAGAGGCAGATGAGGGGGAAAGCTGGGAAATCATGGGACAGCTGGGACAACACCCACCTGACACGTTGTCATTAGAAAGCATCCCAGACCCTCCATCTCCCAGAACCTGACGAGTCTTAAAAGTAGGGGAGCAAAGAGCTCAAAGACAGAGGGCATGTAGCAGCACCCGTAGAAGTGACAAATGAGGAAGTGGAAGAGACAGGGTGTGGAGATTCACTCAGGACAATGCCATTATTCTATAGCTTCTCTCTGTGAAGATTGAAATAAAAAAGGACGGTAAGAAACTTTTCCTTGTTTTTATACTTTCCTGGGCAACCAGCCGGGACCCGCTGACAGCATCCTGACACTGAAGAGCTTGACCCAGGTCAAAGGGCACTTCCAGATCACTTGTTTATTGAGTATTCATCCTGAATTGCCTGCAGGGAAATTAGATGGTGTTGGCTTCTTAATGAGCATTTGGTCTGATTTGTTTGTGGAGAGGTTAGATGGTGTCATGTCAAAGCACATGTTATCTCCCACTTTCCATACATTAATTTCAGTGGGTCTGCTCTAAGTATGGTTAGTATTGGATGCAACCCAATGGCTGGTATTCAATTAAGTTTTACTCACAGTAGGACCATCTAACTTAATGTACCTTAGTCATGCTCCTTAATTTGAATTGATCTGCTCTTTGTAGAACTTAAATACCACAAGATTTATCTAACCCAATATTTGCATAGGGTGCTCTACCAATAACGAACCTTAAAATAGCAAACATAACAAAATGGTCAAAGATAGATGAAATCATCAGATTTTAAAAACATGATATGGTCCCAATGAAAATCACCTCCCTCCAAATAAACAAACTAAAAAATCACCCTGGAAGTGAAGTTGCCATTGGAACCTTCAGATCTTGTAACGACACTTTCAGACCTTAAAATGAACATGTGGAGGTGGGGCACATTCAATCATAGCCCACCCCCTGTCCAAATAATGTCTGAAAGCAAGAGGGGTGCATTGAAAAGAGCCCAATAATTATGGAGCTCTGTTAGGAAACCCTTTAGCACCAGAACTACAGATTTTCCACATAAACTTAAATATCTTTTGTTTATAAAGGCTTTCATTGACGAGGACAACATTGGTTTTGAATGAACTGCTTTTTTAAAGGCCTGTTTTAAGGCCTTTGATTTAGGGGTGTTTTTTTAGTTGTTGGTTATTTTACTATATACTTTTTTAAAAAAACAAAAACTTTAACCTAGAACAGTTACAGTCATTGGAAGGAGATCCTTGCAGCAGCTGATGTGGAATGTTCCTGCAGGAGACTTCTAGTTTTCCATTGTACTCTAGTATTGTGGAAAGGCATCTTCATTAGTCACAGGGGAAGTATCAGAAAGGCTCAGCTGAGTGTCTTGAAAGAGCATCCTTTGAACATCAGCTATTCTGGAGATCTCAGAGCTGCAATCAGAATCCCCTCCAAAAAAGAACTTTCTCAGATTCCTCCCCTCCCCTCTCCTACTTTCCACCTCTTCCCCAAACATTTCTGAACTCTGTGTGACCTCTTTTAAAACCGAATCCCAGCACCTCCAAACACACGGTGGAGTTATAGCTTAGAAAGCAGAGCAACATGGTAAAAAACAATAGAAGTGAAACAAAGTAATGGGACATGAAACATGCCGGGCTTAAAATGAAAGTCAGGTGGCTTAAGCCCGGAGAGCACTAAAATAAAACACATGGATCGGAGCATGAAACACCGAGCGAAGCATGTCGTCTTTGTTGCCTGCGCCCTCTCTTGCACCCCGTAACAAGCCTTCCAAATACATGAGGGTAATTTCACACCTGGGATTTATGAAACAAAGTCGATGAGAGCAAAGGGAGTAACGTCACTCCCGTAAATGATCAAAACCCACCAATTACGGGGAGGTGCTAATCCCCTTCTGACCCTGCTGCTGCCGTAGCAGCTTGTGGAGAATAAGCCAGCCTAGTGGTGCTTAAAGATGATTTGTTCCACAATCATTTTAAGAAAGGGAGGTACCTCATCTGAGCCAACTCCAGATCTGGCCATTGCCTGTAGCAGAGGTAGGAGTAGTTGGGGAATCTATAACAACACTGTCATGGCAAAGGGTTGCATTTCTTTACTTTGTACAGATGTGAATCCAAATGATGGTTAAGTCAGGATACCAAGAATATACATTCAGTGAATGGCAGAGGTAGGTCCACAAGGCCACGCTTCGTATCTGCTCTGTGCGAATATTCAAGGGTTCAGAATCAGAACAAGGCTCCATTGGAAAGTATGTGAAATTGATTCAACAGATGACCTACAAATACCGGCATATGTTAAGCTTGGTGATGGCATAACTTTATTTTGTTAGTATGTATTACACTTATATCACACCTTTCTTGCAAGGTGCTCTACATGATTCTCTCTCTCTCCTCTCCTCTCTCTCTCTCTCTCTCTCTCTCTCTCTCACACACACACACACACACACACACACACCACCCTTCTCAAACTCAATCAAGAATTTAACCTATGCCACAACTTGTCTACGGTGTATGAACAATCTGTGTCATGGGTATCCAGTGTGGTGCTCTCTAGTGTCATTTCACTCCAGTTCCCATCATTCCTGAACCCTTGGCCATGTTGGCTGGGCTCATGAGAGTTGATCCAGCAGCATTGGCTACCATTGATCTGTTCCATTAGCTGAAGCATGATAGTGTTGCTCACTTTCATTTTCCATAATGATAGAAAGAGGTTGGCACCATTTCTAAATACTGCTCTGTAGTCTTACGGACCAATCCATTCATAACTTTGACATGGATTTGTTTTTTTAGATCTGAGTGGGGACATATCCATTCCCTTTAGAAACTGAAGCCACTGGAGTGCTCCATGGGAAATGTTCATGGAAATGTTTGAAGATGCATCAATGAATATTTCGCAATCCTAATGAGAGCTTTTCATATCGCCCTTCTGTAAGTTTGGATTACTTTTAATTTGACGTTAAACCCCCCCAACCCTGCTTGGGTTGATATTATCTGTTTCAAATGAATGACATGGTAGCTTCATTTCCTAATGACTTGACAAAAGAACAAGTTTCTCTCTCCAAGTGACTGTTCCTCATTCCACAGACATTAACAAATATTGCTTCGTCCTCGAACCAATGAACTCAAGACAGGAAGCTAGTATGTTTATAGAAATGACAAGTAAACCTCTAGAAGTGCTATAGGACAACAGAACATGAAATGATTGTGTTAAAAATATATTAACATTTTTTCCAAGGGTCAAGTTTCATAAAAGAAGCAATGTTTTTCTTGGGGAACTTTAGCTCGACTCCAAGTGTTTGAAGTTCTGCCTGAGATCTGTGTGCCTGTCTGCACTGTTAATCTCCTGTCTTCTTTGATGTTTCTCTATGGCCAGGCTACCTGAGACCATTCAGAATTCTCATAAAAAGATGAGAACCTGAAGCAATACTTTTGGTTTGGGAATGTTGGCAATATGGTGCTATAGTAAGCAAAGTATCTGGATAAACAATGCCTTATTTGCACGAGTGAATTCAGTTAATTCCTATGTACAGTGTGCGCGCATTTATATATGCATCTAGCTAATGAATAATATTTCTTAAGCATATGTTTTTACCTTCCAAGCACATCATACTGTCATTTTTTAAAGCAAAGCAAAAAGATAACAATTCGTGAAATTTCTACCGCAACATATTGTGAAGGCTAATAGCACAGAGAGACTGAAAAGAGGGATCCGAATCCTCAGACCTGGGGGCCAAATATGGCCCTCTGGAGTCTCTTTCTCCAGCCACACGCATTCCTCCCCAGCTATACTCCTCTCCCAAGGCCACATCTCTGCTTTACACTGTCTTGAGTATCTTTGCCTGGCTGGATATATCAAACTCTGATAATGCTTCGGAAGAGGATATAGAAGGGTAGGTGTAAAATCTAGCCTAGTACAAAGGTGAAATCTGCTTCCATTGCTCTGCCCACTTTTGCTTCTAGCCAATCACTGATGTGTGGCCCATGGAAGGTTGCTTAGAAGGGAATGTGTCCCTCAGGCTAAAAAAGGTTCCCCATCCCTGCTTTAAGAGGAGATTTCACAAATCCAAAGAGGTTCGATGGCTGTTTCTTAGGAGGGCTGCTTGGAATGCTCAGGTTCAGTGTGTATATGCCTCAGTGGCTGGAGAGGAATAGCAGCAGAAGACTATTTACTTTGCTAGTGAGATTCGCAGAGGCAGCTGACTGTGAAAAAGGGAATACTGGATTTGGTGGACTGATCTAGCAGGGCTTTTCATACCTTACAATTTTGGAATTTCTATTGATGCTTTACAGATTTTCTTCTTCAGTGCTGAGAAATATATATTTTTAATGACTGTATAAAACAAAATATCCAGATTCATAGAGATGCAATGAAATCTGTTTTTGGATAAACTAGATCAGGGTGGTAATGGTCCCTACTAAAGCTTCCATAGTACGGATTATATGGACTCCCATTCAAATCAGCTCCTTTTCTGCCATAAAACTTAGTTATTCTTTGATTTTCCAGAAGAAAGTAAGATTTCTGGAACAGAATTGGCCATTTTGTACTCTCTGAAAGGCCTATGTACTCACTGGAAGTGGAATTAAGCTGAGAACATTAATCAGATATCACAGATAGATAATAGCTGTTTTTCAGAAGTTGGGTCGTACCCATGATTCTATCTGCAGTCTTGTTCACATCCTCCCTGTGGTGGTACAGTAGATGCTAAGATATAATTTCCCCCTTGAGCAGTCTCCCAAAATTTCTCAGTAATCACACAAGGTGAAAAAGCTCTTACACTGAAGCTTTGGTGAAAGTGATCCTGTCCTTCAGGATAGTTTTGTGAGGTTAGCTTCTCTTGCATTATGCATTTTCAAACAGCTCGTCCACATTCTTTTTTCAGTATATTTTGCAAGTTCATAAAATGAAATTATTCTAAAATGTCTGGTTCCTGGTTCAATGCCTACTAGTGATTTTTCTCTCTGGATAAATTTAGGATACGTAGTCATCTAGTGCTGAAGAACCTCATGCTCGTATGCTAGATAGCATGTGTTTTGTTTGTTTTCTTGTGCCCTGGACACAGGTACCGGTAATTTAAATAATTACAATATGTTTAGATTCCAGTTCTCATCAGCCTCAGCCAGCATGGCCAACGGTCAGGGTCAGGGATGATGGGAGTTATAGTCCAACAACATGAAAGGCCACAGACTCATCACTTGTGCCCTAGACTCTTTCCAACCTTGGCTAGAAGTTCCTTTTCCTTCTTTCAGCTTACTGCTATTTTGTAAAAGGCGATTCTGCAAAACTACTTTTGTGCGGAGATGTTTAAATAAATACTACAGAGCGACACAGTCATTTCCAGAATTTCACAAGGTATGTTGGGGGGTGGTGGTGAAATTAAAGTGTGCAACAACAAGATGATAGTGCTTTTTACCCAAAACCAGATAGACAGGAGTAGATGATTCCTGTGGTACCTCACATTTATGTGTTACACTCTAGGCTCTGGCTCCCATCAGATGCCCTCCCAAAGATGGTTGAGTGCAATGAAAAATTTGTTTTAATTGGTTCCATGTGGAATCAATTACTGTAGATGGAGACAAATTGAGGAGGTGGTTACAGATCTGGTATTGAGAATGCTTTGGTAAGCTTTGTCAAGGAAACACAGATTAATGGCATCAGAATTAATGAGAAATAAAATCTACCTCTTTACTGAAGGAATTTTGCTTGGCAGCAGTAAACTAAATATTAATTAATTTACAATGATTTAAGGAAAGCAGCCTTCAATCAATCAGCGTCCAGTACAGTTTCGATAGCTTAAAACAGTGAAATGAAGACCTGCCTTTCCTATTTCAGAATGATCTGCCATTTTTCAAAATTTGCTTGGAACTTTCAGATAAACGGTGCAGATATATCTGACGCTTCTGACCTAATGCAGTCTGTAGCTCTGGCCTTTAGGTGGTCATTGAAACAGTACGCTGCTTATGCCAGCTACACTGTTGACAGTGTACACTTCTTTAAAAAAAACAACAACCCAATGTTCATCTGTAGACCCACTTCAAAAGTTGAGCATATTTCATCCCTTAGAAGCTTGACAAATCGGTGACTAATGCTTTCAGTTCTTTAGACCGCAGACTTTAGACCGCAAAGTTCTGTAGGATTCTTCCCTATAGGGTATGTATGCATCAGAAGATCCAAAACGGCTAGATAAAAGAGATGAACAATTGGAAACCCTGAGTTCATAGAAGTGCGGAAACCAGAAAGCCAATGCCTGATTTTAACATCTGGAAAGGGCATTGCGGCAGCATTTTTCTGATGCTGACATTTGTAGAGTATACTTCACTAGCTCTGTAATCCTGTGAGTGCTGTATAAAATGTACCAATGCAAACTAATGAATGATACATGCACAACACATTTGATAGAACCCTGTCAACTGTATTTCTTCAGGGCCATTAATTATGGGCCCAACCACAATCTATGATCAATGCTACCAAGCAATGGTCACAATTCTAGGTCCATATTACCAGTATATTTAAAATGGCTATGTCCCTGATCATTTCATAATTCCTAGAGAAAAACGGTGTTTTTGGAATTTTTTTTTGGAGGGCACACCATTTGCAGAGTAAATAAATAATAAGTGAGGAAAGGATTGAACATCTTCCACTCACTATTGCTTTGCTTTCAATTGCCTTCTGTATGGTTGCTTTTCCTTTTTAGAAAGACAAACAATTTTGAGATTCAAGTTACATGTATCTAAGTGTAGGATTTACCCTTTCACAACCTTTGACTCTCTTCTCCTTTTCTTCCATCTTCCAGTTTTCTATGTTTATTTTATTTCTTTTTACAGTATTTATTTCCATGAATGCTTATTTTGGAGATTATTCAAAATGGCTAACGGGAAGTACCAACATCAACAAATGCATTATTACTAAAATATTGAACAAGGACTTAAAATGTTAACAATAGAAACCGGGAGATCCACTCAGCGCATTATTCTTAAAAGCAATGTCTGGGCATTAAAAAATATCTAGAAACCCACTGACACAACCCACTGACAGGTATGCAAAGATAAGTCATGGGAAAAGGATTCCATAGCTGGTGCCATGCCAGAGGTGTGGTACTGTCACATCTTCAGTCATGAAGGAACACAGAAAAATGTTCAAGTTGTTTCATTTGAGAGGAAATTCTTCTAAAGCTAGGGTGTCAAGAACAAGACCTGTTTCTAACTTTTCTCATTTTGAAAGTTCTGTATGGTATGAGGAACAGAAGTGGCTGACCAGATGAGGTGCAGTAGCTATGCTAGCATCTGTTCCAAATAATAAATTTAATAACATCAGAAAAAGCCAACATCCGCCACCCCACATTTCTCTCACTGCGAGCAATGCAGATACCCTCTCCCCACCTCTCACCTAAGGAGATGGAGCCCTTCTCCACCAACAGAATCTCATCCTGTGGGCTATTGGATGCAATTACCAGCACACCTGATGCTCACTACCTCCTAGAAGACCTCCCAGAGGTACACCAAAGCATCATGTTATGCTTCCAACTAAAATTCTTAAGACTGCAAACCTCTGGGAGGTACAATGATCTACCATTGTCCAAATCTTTTGAAGCAGAACCCATAGCAGTGGTAATCCATGGACAAGGAAGTGGGGCAATGGATTGCCCCCATACATGGTGGGTAAATGTTTTAATGTGCTGCATGTCCCTTCAGACTCTTGTCCTGAGCTACAGCCTAAAGAATTATCCCTCTGTATTGCTGTCACTCTTGTGCAGATGAATGCTGCTTGTTCCAATGAGATCAACCTGTTAGTTCACCGAAAACAGGATTGGGGAACATTTTCCAAGTTGAGGGCCGCATTGCTTCCTGGGCCACCTCCTGAGGGCCACATGCTGTTGGTGGGTGGAACCAGAGACATAAGTAGGTACAGTAATGAAGGTAAATTACACCCATGTACATTAGGCTAGTTTCTATACGCTCCCCTCTGTCTTCCATCCAGACAAGCAACAGGCATTGTGTTCAAGGACACATTTGAGTGTAGGCAACTCAACAAGGTGAGGGATCTGGGTTGGGAAGAGGGGATATAGCTTGGGGTGATTTCCAAGAATCAGGCAGAGAAGCCTGAAGGGTTGCATTGGCCTCCAGGCCTGAGGTTTCCCAACCCCTGATCTAAAATGTGGTGAAGATGACTTCGACAACCCACTACTGCCATCACTTGACCCTCCTTAGCCATATACCCTTCATTCTCTTTTCCCCCAGCCTCACCACCATGGAACTGGCACACATATTGCTATAGCAGTTTTACATTCTCCAGGAATATATTCAACTAGGAGAACTCCCAGCTTTGTGCTGATGGTGGCATATAAACTGTCTGGAGAAGAGCTGAGAATATGCCTCCCAACAGTCTGGCTGTAAATATTTCCCAGCCATAATCTGACAGAACAGACACAAGTAGGAATGTAACGGCTGCACATAAAAACGCTGAATCAGGAAACAATATGAGAATTCCTTTTTTTTTTTTTTGTCTTTAAAGCAATTCCAACTTCCCCCGCTCCACCGCTGAAATTTTAATCTGGACCATTTGGAAGCGGTATATATACATATTTTTTAATAAGCTTGTTGTGTCGAGAATGAGAAATGCAGTAACTATAAAAGCAACTTTTCTATGCAACTGAGGCCAAACTCAAGCTGCAGATGATGGTGATTACATTTATGGTCTACCTTTCCTCCAAGGAGTTCATTGTGATGCACTATGGTTCCCTCCATTTCCTTTTTATCTTCACAACAACCCTGTGAGTTTGGTTGGGCTGAGAGATAGTGACTAGCCCAAGGTCATCCAGTGAGCTTCATGACTGATTGTAGTTTTGAACCCTGGTCTCCCAGGTTCTAGTTCAATGCTCTAACCACTACACCACACTGGCTAATTTGGGGCAATGGGCAGACATGTTAGTACAGCTCAAAACTGTTTATCACTAATATTATCCCGAAACATGGTCCAGTTTAGCATCTACATCAATTCAAGGCCCTGGGTCAATGATTTAATGCAGTGCTTTTTTTTCTTTTTAAAAAATGTTTAGGGATACTCTCATTTTCCTACTCATACTGAAATACTGCCCCTCAATGAGGCCAAACTTAGATTCACAAAATGTTTAGGGCTATGCGTACCCCTGCATCCCCCCCCCCCCCCCGAAAAAAGCACTGTCAATGTAATGAACTGATATTACACTAAAGTTCACTTTAAAAAAGACTTGGTATTGATGTCTATTTGGAATTAAGATATTCTTTTTGGTACAAAATTAGAAAGAGCAGAGGTAGTGGCAATACTGTGTTCACATGACACTTATAGAAAAGAGAGCAATGGGTTAGATCACCTAATGAACTAATTCCCACAATGTGTTTCAAGACCACCAATGGACTGAAATGACTCTGTTCGGCCAGAAGTTCTGGTTATTAATGTGTTTCTCCTAGGAGATCATTGAAGCAAGTATTAATGGTGAATTTGAAGACTTAGCCAAGACTAAACTAAGGTAATACTGAGACATTACAGTATACAAATGTCTTTCTTAAAAAATATATTTGGGGAGTTTTTTGACGGAAGCAGCCTCAAAAGGAGTCAACCATCTTATCAAACAGAAATACCATGTGAACTAGACTCTTTCCATTCAAAGAAGAGATCATGGGATAGATTTGGGTCCAATGGTGATATATCCAGTTTCTGCACACATGTTCAGAGTTTATCAAGACTTTAGCATAGAAGTGCTTTTCCTAGTTGCATCTGGAATTAAGCACAACCACAATTTGAAAGGTCACCCTCAATGTGCTGAAAGAATAAGGAACTCAGCAATGTTCAAGACATGCTTGATCTCAGAAGAGTGATCCAAATTTTAAATCAAAGATAAACAGGTGAGTTTGAGTATCAGTCCTCTAATCCTTTGGAGTTTCATCTCTCTCTCTCTTTTAAGTATGACACCTTCTTTTTCTCCCCCCTCCCTTTTTGGATGAAACATCCTAGTGAGCCATTACATCATTCAGCAACCCCTTTATTTTCTTCCCACATGTGTTCCTTATGTTGGCCACCCCACCCCACTCCTCACACGCATACATAAAAGGACTGTTGAAGGATGAATCAGCTCACTAGGATTCTCCATCAAGTGAATAAAATACTACAGCTGTAACTCACAAACTAGTTAAAGCATAGAAGTCTCTAATTCAAGAAAATGACATCAGTAACCCTACATTGACGTAAATCAGTGGGACCGGTTTACTGGATAAGGTTGTAAGCATTTGGAATGTATATAATGCATTTTTGTTTGATGTTGACTAAAAGTTCATTAAATAGATGTCAGTGGCTAAAATACCGAAATCTGTTACCTATAATAGAGTATCATGGGACTTTTAAAAGAAATTGAACTAGGGATTATTTTTGATGGCTTAAAGATTCTAACCACAGTTTATGTAAACCCAGCAGTGGCCTGCATATCCACTGCTGTTTATAAATATATCCACATGTCTACTCACCAGTCAGATGAATGGCATTATCAGGTTTGCCAGTGTGGATCAAAACTGACAATGGGGGTGGGCAGGAGAGAAGACTTGGGCAATCCCCTCCCTACATGAACAGGTGGTGGGCATTGTCAAAGCAGATAATGCCAACCATCTGATTAGCACTAATTGTACAATCCAGCCTAAATAACCAGAGCCACATGCTCAGTTTGTGTGTGACAATCCAGCCATGTGGGCTGTGCACGTGGCACTCGATAACCCACGTGGCAGATGCATCTTCATATGAGCAAGGCAAATTTTTGGAACTTGTTGGTAACGGTGCTTGGCAGAGTTGATGTAGAGCAAAACACAGTCTGAATTTAATTTCCCCGATTCAGCAAATATGATATCTCTACAAGGAAACCTATTTCTCTGCATTCAGAACATCTGTCGGGAGCTGATCCCACCTGCACAATCTAATACAACATGTTTGGCGCTGTCAATACTGTACTGTAGGTTCCGAAACTCTGGAACTTCCTTTCTCCTCCTTCAGGAGATGATCTTTGCATCCAACTGATGTTTCAAATGACCTCTGGAATGAGATATAACCAGAATTCCACCCCCCCTCATATTATATTTCAGTGGCACCTGGGTTTAAGAACAGCCCTGTTTATGAACTATTTGGTATAAGAACTCCGCAGAACCGGAAGTAGTGTTCCGGTTAGTGAACTTCACCTCAGTCTACGAATGGAATCCAAATGGTGGAAGAGCACCAGCAGCGAGAAGCCTCATTAGGGAAAGCACGCCTCAGTTTAAGAACGGCTTTGGTTTAAGAATGGACTTCTGGAGCGGATTAAGTTTGTAAACCGAGGTACCACTGTATAATGTTATAGCTATAAGAAACCCAGCCAATGTTCATGTACCAGGGCATGATCTCAGGCTGCATGATGCAGTCAGCTTGCAGAAGCTAAGAAGGGGAGTGATTAGTCAGTGCCTAGATGGGAACCCATTTGAGCAGCCCATTTACGCTCCCTTGAGTTCCATAACAGAAGAAATCAAGGCAATACACTAAGGCCAAGTGAAAGTTTCCCCACCACCTTTGGTCATGTCCACACCATATATTTCAAGTACTGTTCTACCACAATCATAGATGCCCTCTAATTATCCTAGGAACTACAATTCCCAGCATTTAACAAACGACGATTCCAAGGATTCTTGGGGGGGGCAGGCGGGCTATGACTGTTAAAGTGGAGAAAGATTGCTTTAAATGTGCAGCCCTTCCTTCCCAATGAAGGACAAATTGGAACCATTTGGATGGACAAAGATTCAATGACTTTTCAGCTGTTAAGGGAAGATCTGAAGGCTTCTTCCTTTCTTTAAAAAAATGTTTTCATTTTAAAAGTAGAAGCATGGCTTGGTTTGAGAGTCCAGCCGTGCAGCTGCTGGACACATTGGAAACAGGGGAGCTAATGCCACTTAGAACAACACTGTGTTGCAATGTATCATCATTACCAAGGACACTGGAATGGGAAAAGATAGCTGTCCCAGTGTGTTACCAGGGATATAAACAACTTTGGTTTTAAAGTTAAAAAAGAAATTTTAAAACCCTCCAACCACCTCATAATTGAAAGTTTAAGTGCTATTAAAGGTAAAGGACCCCTGACAGTTAAGTCCAGTCACGAACGACTCTGGGGTTGCGGCGCTCATCTTGCTTTACTGGCCGAGGGAGCCGGCGTTTGTCTGCAGACAGTTTTTCCAGGTCATGACTAAGCCGCTTCTGGCAAAACCAGAGCAGTGCACAGAAATGCTGTTTACCTTCCCACCAGAGCGGTACCTATTTATCTACTTGCACTTTGACATGCTTTCAAACTGCTAGGTTGGCAGGAGCTGGGACCGAGCAACGGGAGCTCACCCCGTCGCAGAGATTTGAACCGCCGACCTTCCGATCGGCAAGCCCTAGGCTCAGTGGTTTACACCACAGTGCCACCTGTGTCCCCTTAAGTACTATTAATCCCCTACAAATGCCAGTCAACTCCTAATCTTCAGGAGGGTTCTCCACAACATCCCTCCCCAAATGTGGTACTCTTTGGCTATGCCAGATGTTTGGTCCAGTACGAAATAAAAAATAAACCAACTTAAGGGAGAGGGGAATCTGAAGAAACAGCACAGATCAGCTGGGTTTAGTTCAGTACATAAGAACAATTCGTTGCTTCCCACTGATAATACGTTCTCTATCATCATCTAATGATTGTATTGTTGATAGTACTTTTTATTAAACAAAATCAGTTCATGTTATTTAGCTAAGACTTATATTCTATTAATATCTAGATCCCAATTATGTTGAATAGTTTGTCAATTTAATATTAAATAGTCTGTCACAAGGCTTTTAAGTGCTGTTAAATATTGCATTTTTAAATTTTATTTGCAGATGCCTCATATAAGGTTGAAATATGCAGTCATGTGCGCATTTACCTGGGATTCACCCACATTGGACAAAGTATGGTTTGCTCCTGAGTAAATGTGCTTAGGATCTCTTCCCCCGCCCCAATACAGGCCATATAATCTTTTACATTATATATATATATATATATATATATATATATATATATATATATATATATATATAAGATTTGGAGGAAACACTTTCATTCCTTGCAAATGTTTCAGCGCTCAAAATCTTCAAATTATTTATTCTTTCCATGGCAATTCTGACTGTCCCATGGACTTTAGGCCAATTCATGATGTCATGATGTCATTAAGAGGAAATGTGTGATTTCCTTTCCAACACAGTATGCTAGTGAGTGTGTGGTCAATCTATATTATAGCTTACTGAAAGAAGAGGTCTCAATTTACTGGGTGGGAGGAGTTGTAGGTGCTTTTGAGCTGAATACACCTTTCTGCTTCTAAATATTTTTCCATGGGGCTACATATCTGCAACCCTAGCATGACACTATGGTCTGAAGCACTGTCTAATTACAGCAATATGTATGGCCGATCATAAGCTGATATTGCAAAATCTACTTTCCGGACCAATCCAAACGTGCTGACTGACAACCAGAGGCCAATGGAAATGCTTCTCTCTCTATACAGTATATATAGACCAATCATGTTTGTAAGCAATGTACCATGAGGAAAAGCCCAGTGGCAACTGTGCCTCCCCAGTCAGATCAATCCATACAGAAAGTTGCTTTCAAATGCCATGCCCCCTGTATGAAGCCTCTGCCATAGATATGTGTTTCCATTCCATCAACCACCGCATGGCAGTCGTAATATCTGAATTGACTCTAAGGCTCAGGCAAACACCAGAAATGGTAAAATGAGTCATTGAAGCCACCATGTGTTGGCCATTCATGAGAATGTGATGACATGCCATCTCTCACTGGCCCACTCCAGATTTCACTGTGAATCCAGGGAGTGAAGACTGGGACTATCACTACTTGGCTGCAATGTGTCAGAAAACCAAATGAAAATGCAAGAAGAGGTATGCGAGTGTAGGTGTTAAAGGGGGCATCTTCAGAGACTAGAAAAAGAAAACAAAGAAGCCTCCTTCTCAAAAAGAATGCGTAAATCTAGAATTTTATGTGTATTAGTTCACAGCCCCATGCCCAAGTACAAAAGTAAAAGGGGAGGTGGAAGGGCACAACTACCAGAAAGAAAGACTGTGATTAAAAACAAATAAAAAATGTAGAAGCACAAATACACTACCACCTCCTAATTATTTGAAGGTAAGTAAGAAACAAGCATCTCAGGGATTATGGAGGCAAGTTTTCTTCTCACAAAGAAAGCCCAAAGACCGATCTGTCTGCAATTCAGTGCTCTTCATGTTGGTTTTGCTGTTTATTGATTACATGTTTTTGCTGCTGCTTTGTTGGGTTTGGTTTATGGGTTATTGTATGGGCTTTAGTATACTGTTGTTTTAAAATTTTATGTTATGCTTCATAGTCACAAAATTTTGCAAGTTGCTCCAAGGCTCCTTATATGGCAAGTCATTAACAAGTTGAATAAAGAATCGTCCAACAGAAGCAATCCAGCCATGGCCTTTTTTTGAAGATGTTCCATAAAAGATGACTCCACCAAGTCAACAAGACACTCGCCAACCCCAACCCCCACTACCTGCTGCAAGAGTTACATTTGCATTGGTTCTGGGCTACATCAGCGTTGCTGTGTCAAAATACTTCCCTGTCATTTGGCTATTTGCACAAATTACCGGTATACCATTTGGCTGCCTTGGGTTATTTTATTGCTGCTTTTGCTTGAAGGCATTCAGTTACTGCTAAAATTAGAATGAGACTCGACATCAGGAGGTTCATAAACCTGTAATTCTGTTAATTCTAAGACACTTTGAGAGAACTGTACATGTTGCAATGTAAAGGAACTTGATATACATTATTGCCAGAGGTGTCACAGAACTGGGAAATACAGGCATCGTGCAAATTCCTAATTTCAAAGCTCTAACCAATACCATCTTGGGAGTTTCCCCTTTTTTAAGGGAAATTCCCTTATTCCGAATAGGATTCCTTGCAAGAAAAGGGAAAAGTTTACAGCTATGATATACCGTATATCTGTGGTATAAATCCGCTTTCCATCAAATTGGTAGAATGTAGAAGCAGATTCAAGAACTTCCTTCGGTGGAATTGTTTAATTTAACATTCTGAAGATGTGATATCATTTTTAACAAACTGTGAAGGAATGAGCTTTGAAGAAAGATTTCAAATATACTGACTCATTTCCTGATTAAGATATGAATGGGCTTTCAAAGCTTTCGTTACCCATGGGCGCCATGGGTGCAAACACATTGCAAGAGCAACCCTCTGTAGAACAGATGCACTCGGAAAGTGGATACAGCCATAGTGAGGACATTTCTTTTCTAGTACACTATTCTGAGCCTAGGGAGATGCAAATCATTATCCTGATCAGGTTATCTTCCCTCCCCTTTCCTGCCAAGGTGGAAGGAAGGGCCTGTTCTTCTAAACACTTCCAAGAGAACTGCCTCCCAAAGCACAGCTGAGAGTATGCTCTCTGTAATGGCCTAAAACAAATGTGCAATCTGGACTGCTTAATGAAAAGAATTCCCCCTACCGCAGTCACTTGAATGTGCAATAGGGATAATTAGTGCACTGAAACATGTTTGGATTAACACCAGACTATCCCTCAATGGAAGGGACGTGGGCGGCACTGTGGGTTAAACCACAGAGCCTAGGGCTTGCTGATCAGAAGGTCAGCGGTTCGAATCCCCGCGATGGGGTGAGCTCCCATTGCTCGGTCCCTGCTCCTGCCAACCTAGCAGTTCGAAAGCATGTCAAAGTCCAAGTAGATAAACAGGTACCACTCTGGCAGGAAGGTAAACGGTGTTTCTGTGTGCTGCTCTGGTTTGCCAGAAGCGGCTTAGTCATGCTGGCCACATGACCCGGAAGCTGTACGCTGGCTCCCTCGACCAATAAAGCGAGATGAGCACCGCAACCCCAGAGTCGTCCACGACTGGACCTAATGGTCAGGGGTCCCTTTACCTTTTTATCCTTCAATGGAGTCTTATCTCCACACTCCTGGTGGGTCAAATTTGACAAATGGGTGGAACCGGCCACCTGTCAGTCAGCTGACATTATTGTGATGTGCTTTGAAATCCTGATAGCTGGGATTTCAAACTGGACTTTTTTGAAAGCCCTGTTGCAAACAGCCCTGCACTGCTCTTTAAGCCTCTTTAAATTGTAAACCCCTGATTCTAAAAAAGAAGTGCGGGGCTGTTTGCAAAAGGGCTTTGAAACAGCCCAGCACTGCTGTCTGAACATCCAGTTTTCGGAGGTTTCAGAGGTTAACAGAAGGGAAATGCCAGAAAGTTGTGTTGTTACCATATCATTGTTTGAGCAAAGAATATTTCACCCAATAGTTGCTGAGGATACATAGAATTTTTTAGAAGAAATATAAAGTATTATAGCCTAGGATGAACAGAGACAAGAAGTCTGGACCTCATTGTCATGAAGCAATGTGTTGCACGGCCTTTGTGCCACTTCCATGTAATGCATTTTAAACCGACTTCATTTAAAATGAAAGAGTTTGAATTAACACATTGTGGCATAATACGGATTTTATGATGTACTTATTTCCCCATCTTGTTCTTAAATGCTCTGCCACTCTGATCATAAAAAATAATACAGATATTCCCATTAGCTTTGTAAGAGTAATATCCTTAACATGCTTACAGGATGATTATTCCAATATACCTTTTGGAAATCTCCCCCCCCCCCAAGATCTCAGTTGCTTTCCCCCCTCCCCAACCCTGGGGTATGTAAAAAACATTTATTTCAAAGACATCAGGAAAGAATAGAATTGTGTGCTGACTTATTTCACAGGATAGCAACACCAGGAAGGACAGGAAATAGAAAGCCAATTATATGCTGATTTTGGTAATGTTATTTTTCCAGATTAAATGCCACTTGGCGTTACAAAAACTAGCACTTGAAGCTGTCAGTTTTCTGAATGCCTTTGCATGAAACTCTGTCATAGCAAACAGAATGTTGGATAGTTCAGCTCTATAGGGGGCCTGCAAAACGTTGACAGAGGTTTAACGGCCCTTGAAATTATATCCCCAAATCTTAGAGAGCCTGCTGATTCAATGGGAAAAGACATAAGCTAAGCAAGTTATAAATAAACTATTTTTATCACAGGCAATACTGTCTTGGTGACTTCAAAGGCCATGCTAAGGATATACCAATTTCTCTGAAGTTCTGTAGACAGTAGGAACATTATTATGCCGGATAAGCAGGTTTCACATCAGAGTTGCAATGTGATAAAGATGTCCTCTCCTCACAACTCTTTGCCCTGCTTTCAGATTGCCATGGGCGAAAGTTTGATAAAATGAGATAATTTCAACGTAATACGCATCGCCAAATTTGGTCATGTTACTTTAACAGCTTGCATGCCCTTGCTCAAATTTTGACTGAAAAGGCGATGAATGAAAACGTCAAGGTTGTGAGCTGGACATCTTGGTTACCGTAACCCTATCTGCTGTGAATGCGCCCAAGAGAACTAGCAGGAGCTTGGCAAAAACAACAGCACTACAAACAGAGAAAACATTTATCATTCACCATAAATGCAAATTCTAGTTGCTAGTAGCTATTGCATGCAAAATGTTCAGGGTGTCTTCCAGCCCTGGGCTCCTTCTGCACTATACATGTAAAGCAGTTTCATACGACTTTAAACAGACATGGCTTCCCCCAAGGAATCCTGGGAACTGTGGGGGTTGTTGTTTTTTTTAGCATGTTGGGAGTTGTTAGGAGACCCCTATAATTAATCCCCCTTCCCAAGGAACTATGGGAATTATAGCTGTCTGAGGAGAATAGGAACACTCCTAGCAACACTGTTAGCCATTTTGCACCCACAGACTTATCACGTGCTGAGTTAATGACCCCCATGTTTCCATTGTTTCCTTCTGAGCTGGGTCCCACTTTCTCATGGAGCCACACTCAGCAATGTATGTGGGCAACCTTTGCCTTTAAAAAAAAAAAAGCACCGCTGGTCAGGCATGCTGAATGGACTTTTAGTAAGCCACTGATCATCATGATGTCTGACAACCCTTTAAAATAGAGGCCAGACTTCTGAAAGCAGAACTCATGGCTGCCCTATAAGAAAGAGAAGTAAGAAGATTGCAGAATGAGAAAGAGAGAGGGAGAGAGAAGGAGGGAGAGGGGCAGAGCCAACAAATTGATGGGGGGGGCAATTTTTGCCCTGGGGTGCCCTCCTGTTCAAAATCAGCATGTACCCCTGACAGATTGCCCCCAAGGAAATGCAGCACTCAATAGGCAGGGAAAGGTTACCCAACCCTGCCCCCACCAGGGTGAGGTTTGTGTGTATTGTTGTGTGTGGGATTGAGGCAGAAGATTGGCCTACCTGGTCCATTTACAATTGCTATTCAACATTTTTCAGCATAATCAGTGATCCCCAGATCCCTTGCCTTGTAATTTATTTTATGATTCTTGTGTAATAGGTGTAAGGTAAAAAGTAACAGTATGGGAGACAAAATTACTGGCATAAAGGGAATGAAGTATAGGTTGGATACAGTACGTGATGAATGGCTCACACGTGTGGCTTTTGTTAACAATTCATTAACCATTATCTTAATGGTACCATAAATGTACAGGGAATATAATCAAACTGCGGGATAGGGTAAGCGGCAGGCCACCAGGAGCTGAGAGAAGTGAGCAGATAACACTGGACTTTCCCAGCTCCTAACTCTTAACAGTAGGGATGGAGAAACTGTGGTCCTATAATAATTGGACTACAGCACCCATCACCTTTGACCACTGGGTACACTGACTGGTGGAAGCTGGACTCCAGAGGGCAACAGTTTTAATGCCATTTCTCCCATTTCTAACCTTCTAGTTTTCAATACAGGGTTAAAGTAAAATGTTCAAAGCTGGACATAGACCTAAGCAGAATGGGAAGCTTAGCCACAAACGGAAGAATGGGGTTTCTTTATAGTAAAAACATGTCAGTTCTGCATACCACAGGTGGGTTGGCCTCAATCTTGCATAATCGGTTTCCTCCTTTTTCTTTCTTCACCAGAGTCACCACATTTGAAACACAATGTGTTTCAAATGTACAAAACAGGAAAGCATACTTGGGGTATCTTAAGGCATAGCTAATCTGGGTTAAGAGGTTACAGGAATCCCACCAACTAGATGCTCCACCAGAAATTAACCAGGGACCTCCAGTGGTCCACGACAGAGCTTTTCTTACCACTGCCACACACAATTGTTGGCAAATGCGGCATGCACAACCAATCGTTCATGATGGACAGGGAGGAATTGCTCTTAGTATTGGCATTCAGGTTGTTGGAACCCCTTTGCCTCTTCAGTCCCAAAGTAAAAAAACATAAATAAATCTGCCCCCCTTTTAATCATAAATAGCTCAAGTTTTGACAGTGAGGAAAGTTGGTTGTGGCACGAGGACTTTTTGACACACATATGAGCCGTCCTTCATGCAACACTCTCTTTCTCATGCGACTCCTTTGATGTTCAACAATATATTTTATTCAGCGGGTCACATTTCACCTCTAATATATTTCAGTTTTTGTACTTGGTTCAAGTATCACTATTAGGGTTGTTGCTTTTTTCAATATTTTGGTCTTAGAAGCCTAACAAATCTGCAGCCAATAAAAACTCTCTTTTTTTCTTTTTCTTTTTCTTTTTTTGTTCTGTGCCCAAAATATATCATCATGTAACTAATAAATATCATATTTTGGTTTCGATATCAGATGGGCAGAACTCGTTACCTCCCAGAAGATTAACCTTTGAGGCTGTACCGATTCATTAACTATGCACATCAGTCACCAGACTGTGGGGAAATTTATTGCAATTAAGGGTTGCTACACTGTAGTGCCTGAATAGGATTCGCCATTATCAGTGCCGTTAATGGCTTTCTGAACAGCTGCCAGTTCATTCATTCACCCCACCCAGTCTTCAATAATACAATAATTTTGACAGAGAGCCCATGTTTCAACGTTTTTAATAAAAACAAAATAAAAAAATAATATCGGTAACAGAGCAGTAAAGTTTCCCCTCTCTCTCCTCCTTGCCAAAACTAACAGAAAGGAAAATGTCAGCCTGGCCCTGGTCCCAAAAGGGAGGAAATTGAACAGTCTTAGTTCTTACTCTTTGACTGGTAGCATTGTGTACACAGAAGACTTGACTCGTTTTGACGAATCTGAAGCACAGATAAGAATGTCGAGGACTAGATCCTCTAATTTATAGCCAATGATTCTGTTTAAGATCTTTCAGTACCACATAACAAATCAATGTGATTTAGAAAATAACATGGTTTCTGCCATTGACATAAGCCATATGTGAGCTGCTGGGCTACTAGGTAAGCCGCAGCTGTAAATTTGAAATTGTTAGGAAGGGATCTTTTTTTATATAAAAATAAATAAATATATGTGCTCCATACAATTATCATAATTCTGAAAATCAAGTAATGAACTTGAGGTACTCCCTTACACTGTGGGAAGGCATGAGGCTCTTGACAAATCTGTTCCATCCGCAGCTCACTCAAAAGTACAGAGTGCATCTCACCAACATCCGCTTTTCTAGAACAAAACCAGCAATATGGCTTGTTGTCCTGCAGTCATAAAACAGCAATACAGTCATGGGATTAAGATGCGCATGTTCCGTTAACTGACTTGGGCGTCTTTGTATCCCTTCCAGTTTTTATTTTCTAATTAGAGGTTTAAACTCAGCCTGAACTGCTTGCTGAGAAGCTCCTTAAACGCTTGTCAAAGCCTGAGAAATGGCAAATTTTGTGTTAGCTTAAAGAACAAAGCCATAACTGAAATACCAAACAAAAAGAAGAAGCATAGGGCTTGAAGCATATGAAGTCAAGACATGACCAATCAGAGCCCAGCATTTGTCTAGTTGTCCATTTAGCCCAGTATTGCTAACTCTGGGCCACATTCACGCCATACATTTAAATCACTGTGATACCACTTTAAACAGTTATGGCTTGCTCCAAAGAATTCTGGGAGCTGTAGTCTGTTAAGTGCTGAGAGTTGTTAGGAGACCCCTCTTCCCCTCACAGAGCTACAATTCTCAGAATTCCCCGTGGAGAGGTATTGGTTGTTAAATCACTCTGGGAATTGCACCTCTCTGAGGGGAATAGGGGTCTCAGGGCAATTATCAGGACCCTTAACAAACTGAAGCTCCCAGAATTATTTGGGAGAAGCCATGACTGTTTAAAGTGGTGTCATCGTGCTTTGCTCTCATGGGTCACATAATGTGCCTGCCTGGGCAAAGGAATGGCATGAATGTGGCCTCGGACTGGCATGAATAATATCTGCTACCAGATACTTATGTAACCTGGAAACTAATCCTGGGAGTTTCTGCATGTGGTGCTTATAGGGATATTTTCAGAACTCATTTAGTTCCTGATGATTACCCAATGATTCCACAGATCCCAGACAGGTTTTCTTTTGGAGTTCACACTTGAATCCATTTTACAAGGTGGTTCAAGAGCTCCCTCTTGATGAAATTTTCAAAATCCTTTTTTATTATTTTAATTCTACAGGTAATAGCCAACCAAGTGGCCAAGCAGCTGCCACTACTGCTGCCATGCACATTCAAAATGTGACTGCAAATACCTCTGAGAGCAATGGGTTGTGATGATATGCTGTCCCTTCCAAAAGACATGAGAGGTGGCCTGTGTGGGCCCATTTCCTTACAATGTCCCTCGGGTGGTACCATTCACTATTCAGCTACAGTGACCAGGGATTTCACAACAGAACATCTTCTCACATCACCTGCATCACATGTTATCTTGTACACCAGTGAGAAAACATGTATGCCCAACGCCTGTTTTCACACATGCAGAATTCCTGGACAGTTTCCCTGTGCCTATGAAGGTTACAGCATCCAGACCACAAATACAATATTAATTCCATGGAAGAACAACCATGCCTCCTTAATACGGCATGTTTTCATATCAAAGCATACCCTGTGCTTTCAATGATCGAGGTAGATTTGTCTGACTGATTTGAATGAGCACCAGACTTCATGTCAATATACAAACAGAACCAGTTTATGTGGAAAACTCACAGTATTTGCACTTTCATAGGAATTTGCGGTTAACAACCCTAACTTTTCTTTCAGAATTTTGTCAATTTGATCTTGATCAACATGTAATTGCCGGTTGAATGACCAGCAGAGGTGTGTGCTCCTTTTCTCAGCCACTTCAGAGGAATAGGTGTGGGTTTGTATCCATCTAAGTTCTACTCAAATTCCCCCCTTTCAAACCAATGTATCTATATTAGCCGTGCCCATTAATTTCAATGGGACTACTCTGAAAATGACTAATGTTGGATGCAAGGAGAGAGGGAGTAGCAGTGGAGCCCAACAGTCATTCCCAACTTAATAAATTATTGTTTGTGATCACCCAGCCAGGCCACTGGAAATGAATGTTCATAGAAGGCAGCTGGGCATACACCACAGTGTGGAGCAAAAGTTAGATCTGATAAGAAGCACAAAGTCAACAAACTCTATGGTTTTAATCAATGGCCATTAACAAGAGCTCTTATCCATCTGTCATCAAAGGCCTAGTGTCCAATTCAAAGCAACTAATGCATTAACAACAGAAAGCTTTCAACCAGGAGGCAAATCATTTCACTCCAAACTTAAATTTATCCATCTTAATCTATGCCACACTATTTCTAATGCCAGTTCACTTTTGAAATAACTGAATGATTTATTATAATAAGTATTTCCTGGTATACATATGAAGTAAAACCTGTCGAGGGACATTTATTTATTTTTTATTTATCTTTTTTACAATATTGTGGACTTTGGTCTCAGACTTTAAAACAACTAAAAAGTGAGCCTTATTTGACTACAGCTACACCATACAACTGTTTCGGTATTTTTCGTTTTCTCTCCTGTAGTGACATTTTACAATGGTTACTCTGTTTAAGACTTTTTAGGATTGCTGACATTAATGCAATTATTCTTGACAAGTTGAAAATCTTCCTGTAATTGAATTCCTATTTGACTTTCATGTTTACCCCCATTTAGGAGTCCTCGTTAAAAGATTTGGAGCAGTGATAATAATATTTCCTTCCTATATTATCAAAAAAATCTAATCTGTTTTTCTTTTTTCAATCAGTACTGCTCTGAATGGGTAAAAGGCATTTATAAAGGTGAAAGTGCTCTTGAAAGTGGCCTGCTGTTTTTTGACAGGTAACTGACTGATATAGGCAATGGAATAAGAAAATCAGCAGCTAAATCAAGGACATCTGAAGTGCTTGAACATTTTAAGTTCTGGAAAAACACACTGTACTCTCTGGCTCAGGCTGCATACACACCACTATCCCTGAAAGAATTCTGGGCACTGTAGTTTGTAAAGGATTGCGGGAAATTGCAACTCTGTGAGAGGTAAACTACAAGGCCCAGAATTCCGAGGGGGGGGGAGATATGCTTCCAATGTGATTTAAAGGTATAGTGTGTACACAGACTCACTCTGTGCACTGAGGAAACCTATAATGCAAGACTGGGAAACTTATGAGCCTCCTGATGTTGTTGGACTCCAGCTCGCATGAGCCCCCAGCTAGGCCAACAGGAATGATGGGAGTTATAGTACAGCAACATCTGGGGCCAAGGCTGGACCTTGACATTTTGGCACCTGAGGTGAACCATAAAATGGTGCCCCCCTCAGCCAGGAATGCAGTGGTGAGTGAAGACCTACATCAGGAATGAAGATGGGAGGAAAACAGCAACGTCTCCTATTCACCAAGAGGCCACTATAACTTGAGTTCAACACCTTCTGAAATGGTGCTGGGATATTGAGAGGTTGTACTTGAAATGGAGACCTCAGAAGCCCCAGCAGAAGCACATTTCCAGTTCTTTAGATCCCACCTCTCAGTTATTATGCACTGTGCTTCAGACAAGATCACTTCAAGGATATATACATCAAAGAAAATAAAGAGGCATTCTCAAGCATAATTCTAGAGCCTCATCAAACACTGTGAATCTTACTTTAAAGTGTACAATTCAGCAACCCTTCGTTCCATAAAAAGGGGGTGGTATCCTTGCATGGGTCTATTAAAGAATGCATTGCTGGTACAGAACCTGATTGGGGCATTTGCAAGATTCCCAGCCAGGGGCTCAGCTAATTCATCCCCTCCAACATCTTGAGTCCCAAAACTGGGATGCCTGTCTCCTGACCTTGCTCCCGTGTGAGTCCTGTTACCTGTGTGAGATCACAAAGCCCCAAATACATACTTTCTTCAGGACAATGCTTGGACTTATTTTGGGGTGAGATTTCAGCACAAAATCGTGGCACCCAAAATGGCTGCCATGCTCTCACACGAGAAAATGGGATGTCTTGTTTTTTTTTCCAGGACACTTGTGAGATGTGCTAACTTAGGTGGCCCATTAGGGCAAATGGACCACTGTCCCACAAACTCAGTATCCTATTCTCACAGTGGGCAGTCATAGCTCATGAGGAGTCCTCAAGAAGAATTTGAGCACAACAGCACTCTCTCCACTTGTGATTCCAGCAACTGGCATTCAGGGGTATTCTGGTGATTGTAGCCATCATGACTAGAAACCATTGACAGCTTTAGCCTCCATGAATTTATTTAATCCCATTATAAAGCCATAGAAAAGTCAGTAGAGAAATATTCTCAGCAGGCATTTACAGGTTGAAACAGAGGACACCTGCTGAATCTCTGTGGGCAGAACGTTCCCCAGGAGTAGGTCAATGCCACCAAAGGCTCTGTTTCTTGTTGCTTTCAGATAAACCTCACTAACTCAGGGTGCTCCTGCAAAGGATCTCAGGCTGGGATCTAAGCAGTTCTTATATTTGCTATTAACCTAGTAATTCTGCTAGAGAAATTTGGGGTTTAGCTTTATTTATTTTCTGAAGTAAAATATTTTTTAAAAAAATCAGATTTTAAAAATCATCCATTTTTATCTACCCCACTACACAGACCAGTCCAAATCTAGCTGTTGACTGGATCATTCCATAAACAGTACTTTTCCCACACTTGGTTCACGCTATTATATTTCAGTGGGAAATATGTTTAAGACTAGGCTGGCAGTGTGATTTAAATGTTATTGAGGTTACTAGGTTTTTTTTAATGTCAATACTTGCCCCAAGTCTGTGGGACATTGTAAATTATGCATTTAACTAAATTAGTAAATAATAATAAAAAAGTATTTCCTTCCAAAGGAACTGTGTATATATATTTTTAAAAGCTTTCTATATAAGATCAGAAAAGTCCAGAATACCCCAATTGCAAAAAGAAGTAATACTCCCAACCTGCCATCTTGAATTAAGAGAATTTAATAGGTTTTGGAAAGAAAACAGAAATTCACACCCATTATCTAAAGCACTGGCACTGGGTGGGAAGGATTGAAATATTCTATAATAATAAATCACAGAAGTTCATTGTACACCCATTCCACTTATATACCGTGATTTCTGCAGCTGGCTCAGACTTAGACCACCCCCAAGTTTAGCTATGCTGCCCACCAGAGATGTTTGTCTACTATGAAAACCACAGTATTAAGATGGATCTTCTTTTCAAACCTGGTTCTGATTGCTTTGTAATGATTTTTCAGGGTGCACTGGTGCTGGACTTCAGTTAGAAAGGTTTACCAGATTATTTTAGATATGCTATCACTGCAGCTAATTTTGAGTGATGCTGCAACAAATGATCGTAGCATTGAGTTCTACTGTTCAGGATCCCAGCCGCTTCATTCCGTTTTCTGATGCACCTTTCTCTTCACTATATTGCGTTTTTGGAATTATAGTGTATATGATGGTTGCTTTTTAATTGCTGTTAGCCATCCTATGAGGTGCATAAGTGGCACTAGAAAGGTAGAAGCTAATTCTTTGTATGGTTAAATGAGAAATAAATGTCCTCCCATTTTGTTTATCCCCTTTCTTGGTCATTAAGTACTCAGTTGCCATTGGGTATCACTGAGCTACAGCTCCAATGAGCCCCAGGAGGCATGGCCAGGAGGGAAGGGAGTTGCAGTTCAGCAACACACAGAGGGCCAAAAATTCCTGGGCTACAGCATCCAAAATCTAAACATCAGAAGTGAAATTATTCTTGTTTATTTGAAACAATGTTCTGGGTCACATTTTTCATTCCCCATAAGTGACCTTTTCTGGTCTTCAAGATGTGCCCATGGGGAAATGCAAGCCATTCAGGTATTTCATCACCACGGAGTGACCAATGTGTTCCTACAAAGCCCATACCCCACAAGCATCCCAGAAAAACCAATACATCCCATTTTCTCATGCAAGAGCATGATGGCCATGTTGGGTGCCATGATCTCGTGTGATTTCGAGCCGCGTTCTGCCCTGGAAAAAGTGCTTTTTAAAGGGGCTGTGATCTTGTGCGGTGTCCCCAGACATGAATTTTGGGGCACTGTGCTTAGTATGAGAGCACGGCCCTCAAAAAGTGTGTCTTTCGGCAGTCATGATTTTGTGCAGGTCACATGAGCACAGCCCAGAAGATGCGCGTCCTGGTTTTGGGACTCAGAATGTTGATATGCAACGCCTAGAGGTAAACTGAGGCCTTTTCTTCCTCTACCTTCTTCTGCCTCTTAGTCTTCTCCTCCTTTTTGAGAACTGCCATCCTTAAAGGGCCAGCCATCTGGCATGCAGCCAGGTAGTTTTCCTGCACTCTCTGGACTCCCACCTGGTGGACATTCTGAGCTGATAGAATGACAAAAGTAAGCTGGGGTACACTTGGCTCCTCCAGCCCAAGGGAGGGCACCCATGTGGGTCTCAGCAATATGGGGCCCCTGGCACTGTGGGATCTTGCCCAGGGAGGTACTGTATTCCAGCCTTGGGATTAGTACCCAACATGAGCATCAGAGTCAGGAACCCAGTTTGTTTCCATAGCAGATAAGTCTTCAGCCTCTGACTTGGTGCTTTATTCACTTCTCAATTCTGGTGCCACAACAATTCAACGACAAGAATCCACCAACAGCATACGAATCAATATGGCTAACCTGATCCAAAACACACACACCCCACTCACACATGAAAACAAATTTCACCACAGCCAATCACAAACGAACAACCACACCCTAGGCCAACCCCAACTTCTCTCACCACCAAAGGAACACAAGTGAATAGCAAAGGGAACCTGCACAAGCGACGCTGACACAAAACCCCACACATACATTAAGCAAAATAGAAACATCGCCACCCCAACCCACCCCCCACTCACCATTCCCCCTCCCCCTCTTTCCCCCTTTCCTTCCTAATGTAACACTAATGTCTCAACAAATGAAACTGATCTGTAGAAAATGTAACTTGAAAAAAGAGACATTGCACATACTTTTGTAAACCAAGAAATCTTTAATAAAAAATACATTAAAGACCAAAAAAGAAAAAAGAACAGAACAGAACATGTCGCAGTCAAGATTTTAAAAATAAATACCCCTTGCTTATGTTTGCTTCAGGCAAAAGCGTATCGATGTGATTTGAAAGTATTAATCAAAGATGCATTGACAGTGCAAGCCTATGCTCTACGGAGCCCAGCGGGACTCGTGGAAGCACAAATAAGATTGCAGTTCACCAATTCCCCCAGCAGTCCCCTGTACTCCTTGGAAAGCTGAGGAAATTCTCTGGAACAGTGTGGAAGGTGCCATGAGGAGCTGCTGCAGGTGGAAGGCAGAAATCACCTTCCCTCCCACTCACCAGGGGGAGCCCCTACCAGATCTCAGTCCCTTCCACAATTTGCAGCAGCCCTTCCGGGCATGTAGGTGACACTCTGTATATCCAGCCTATGGTCTTCTATAGTTATTTTAAGGTGGAAAATCATTACAAAAACAGCAACAGTGAAGGAAGATGGGCACAAGGAAGGATTTCAATGAGAGGTTTGCTAATTTTGCCAATATATAAATATTGTTTAATGTTTATAGATAGAGAGTAATTAATTCTTTTACACCACTTTGTCACTGCATTGTGAATCATATCCTCAAAAGCTACTTCCCACGTATTGGGATATATTTTAATCTCTGTGTTTAGTCATTGCCTAACGTTATGTCTGTGTTGTAAAACCCAATGAATAAGCTGATTTATGACAACTTTGCGGTGGGGCTATATAAACTAAACTCCACAAACCATTAAAAATGCACACATTGGGTTTGCTTTAAAAAAAAATGTGATCACACACAATAGCTGTTGCAGAAGCCAGTTCAGGAAAGTCCTCTAGATTTTCTGTTTCATTCAACAAGGCTTCCGCAGATGAATTTTCCAGTAGATATTGGTCTCCCAGTTTTGTTTGAAGATCACTGCTGGTCAAAAGAATATGAGGCTTGGCGAGATTATAAATATTGATGAATATTTATTGAATGGATTTTTAAACACAAACAGTTTAAACACACACAGTAACAGTGTGCACAAACCCTGAAAATTTGACGCAGGTGTTGGTAAGGGTAAAATATAATCTTGACCATGTTTACTCGGAGGTAAATACCACAGAGCTCAATAGTCCCACTGAGTTGTATTCAGTGTTTCAATATGATGAACTTTACATCAGTGTAAGAATTTTTCCTTGCACAGTAGAATATTCTTCCCCTCTCCTTCCTAATCTGTTCTGGGGATACTCCCAACATTCCAGAACAGATTTAGGGGTGCATGGGGTTGGAAAGAGGAAAATTGTGCTGTGCTCGCACTAATCCTTGCTGAAGTGCAAGAATTCAGTTGAATATTTCCCACTCGTTGAATACTACTCTCCAGTCTAGTCTAGAATTCAGTCTTTGACATACAAGCTGACCTGATCTACACCTCTCAAACAAACGTGAAGATCAGGACATCAGACTTGGCACTTCCAAAGATAATTTGGAAGCAGTTTTAGTAATGCCTTTATACATGCACATTATCTTATCAATTACATTTTAGAAATGCATGTTTTAAGAGAAAACGCGTTCATAAATGTGCATAGTAATACATGTGAATTTTTGTCTGCTCCCTTCCCCCCACAAAGCAGATTAATGCAGAAATGTGGTAGAGAAAATTCATGAGCGAACCAGTGTGGAAGTGACACAAACTGGAAACAGACTGATCTGTCCACCCTCATCTCTAGTACAGGAACAGTGAATATGGTGTCATCTAGATACTGTGAACTGCAATTCCCATCATCCTTGGTTATACTAGCTAGGGATGATGGGATCTGTAGTCCACAACTTCCCATGTGAATAAAAGTATTGGAATACAGTCATACCTCGGAAGTCGAACAGACAGTCCGTTCGACTTCCAAAACGTTCGGAAACCAAGGCGCGGCTTCCGATTGGCTGCAGAACCTGGAAACCATGTTGGATGTTCGGGTTCCAAAGAACATTTGCAAACTGGAACACTCACTTCTGGGCTGCGGCGTTTGGGAGCCAAAATATTCGACTTGCAAGGCATTCACGAACCAAGGTACAACTGTATTGTAATTACACTGCTTAACTGTGGCTAGTACTGCAGCCCTAGAATAGAAAGTTGTTAGAATACTTGCCACTGGCTAAGTGCTATGGTTGCATAATATAAATATTGTGGGATTTTTTAAATAAAAAAATCAATAAGTAAAACAATAATGTTAAAAGTGGATTGAAATCAATTCAAGTTTGCTGGATTTCTTAATTTCAGTTTTATCACTGTTAGTCTAGGCAGGGCTAAGGAGGACATATCAGTGAGTCATCAAGCAGAGAGGAGCACATTTACTTATTTTTTGAAAGGAGAACATTGTTCATATCCCTGCGTTCCCACAGACGCCTTATGCAAGTTCAGAAATGTGTACGGATGTCTCATACCCAGTTGCTGAGGTGGTTTTCCTGTAAAACAAAGCATGGCTAAAAAACACTGTGCAGATGCTTCCCAATCAAAGGCCTCTGTCTTTACAAGTTAACTTTACAGCCTGATTTTGAAGTTTTCATTTTCAGTGCCAGACAGGTTCAAAAAGAATGTCTGGTTTTATTTCATCAAGCCTAAATCCATACATAACATCCTTTCCCACTATTTACTAGACTGCAGCTATCAAATAAAGATATGATGTCTGTGTTTGGGTTAGTTAGTTTAAATTCTAATGAGCATGATGTAATCACTATAATCAAGCAAAGCTTGTCTATCTTTAGATTTAGCTCTCTTTGCCATCGGCCCAAGATACAGTCACTTGCCTTGTCATTAAACTAACCACAGTTCTGCCTAATTTTCAATTAGCAGTAAGCCAGCTGTATAAAGCTGTGTGGCCCTAATTTAAAGCTCATTTCATGGCATGCTTTGTTCTTTCGTAAGTTTACTAATATTTACATAAGCATCCTCAATTTTCAGCGAATGCCTTTGTGAATTGAATTTTCCCTATTGCAAGCCATTGTTGTCGTTCTCAAATTAAATGTTACTCCTTAACTTCTTCCCCTGTTTTGAGAAGGCATTTGGACAAGAGTTTCCTGGAAATGCCTAAATTCAGGCCAAGGCAGGTAAAAGACTCATTTGGTATCATTTTATCCTGTATACCTCTGTGACCACACACATACACACAAACAAACACCCACAGAATTGTGGAAGAGATGAAAGCTAAACATCAGATCTGACAGACAACATTAACACAAGTATTCCTGACTTTATAACTGTGAAAACTATGGAAGCATTAAAAATTAAGGTTTGTCAGCTAAAACCCATACAATATACGTATTATGTAACGTCCCTAAAAGTGAAATTAGGGCTATCTTTTCCACTCATTACCAATTATCTCCTGTGGAAAGACTTGGAGAGGTAGCCATAGTTAGGTACTACAACAGCTACTACTACTACTACTACTACTACTACTACTACTAATAATAATAATAATAATTTATTTATACCCTGCCCTCTGGCTAGGTTTCCCCAGCCACTCTGGGAGGCTTCCAACAAAAGATTAAAAATACATTAAAACATCAGTCATTAAAGACTTAGGGAAGCAAATGGCAATTGTTAAACTGACAATAATGTGAAAAAACATGGTAAGTGTAAGACTAGTGTGAATGACTGGAAGCCAGTTGTGAAATATATAAAATGTGGATTAGGGATTGGATTGTATGCTAATGTAATGTTTGTAGCGTAAGGAAAGATAAAATAGTTAAAGATAAAATGTGGCATTTAATTATCACATTAGCTATGAATTTTTATTATGAAATATTTGGGCAGGAGCTTTCCCCCCCCCCCCAATATCTGGAGGAGCACACAGTTTGGAATGCATATCCATGTTTGATATATGGATAGATAGATAGATAGATACTCTTAAAACATGCTTTTATTTCATTATTGTGTACATTAATTCATGTACATTATTGTGTACATACTGTAAAGTCATTAATTTCATTTATGAAATTCATTAAAGCTCTTTTAAGTGGGCTACATAGACTTTCTTCTTCTCTCGTATAGTTTTTCAGCTCTCTTAGTGCTGTGCCTTAGGAGTGAGATCTGCCTGTTGTGCAGGTCCTGTTACTTCAGTGGTGCTCATGTGGGAGAACATCCTGGTGGATTGTGCCACAACCCTAGGCTTTTAGCCTCCCAAGCATAAATCAACTGATCACATGTCATTAGCCAGTTTCCTATTCTCCTCAGTGCACCTGCACGCTTCACTATTCACGGAAAGATAAATAAATAATTCCTTGCCTAAATGTATTTTTCCCTCAACTAAAGCAGAAAGGGGAGGAGAGCTATGCACACCCCACATTTACTTTCTTTTGCATTTTTAAATATTTTGTCACATTTAAGCTTAGCTGTTGCTTCTAGTTTCCCACCAGCTAAGGTCAATTCAAGCTAACTATATTAAAATTTCAGAATAAATAGAAAGCTCTAAAATCTATTTGCATTGAAGAGAATACATTTGTCATCTCGCTCTACCCCATAAGAACAATATAAACAAATGAGAGGGTGGCCATTAAAAAAAGTAAAATGGGTGAAATCAGTATGAAAAGTTAGTCCTGACCAGATGGATTTAAATGGGAACTAGGTAAAAACTAGTTTAGGATACACAAAAGTCTCATTGGGTGGCATTTTATCCTGTACACACATATGGAATTGTGGAAGAGATTAAAAACTGAACATCAAACCTGACAGACATTTGCAGGACAGAATCTCCAACAAATATGTGCTCCTCCAAGCCCACATTCCCAGCGTGTTCACACTTCTGTTTCAGTGACGTCTACACTGGCTTGGTCATGCCCACGGAATGGAAGATGGCAGGATCCCCAAGGATGTAGAAGAAGAAGAGTTTGAATTTGATATCCCGCTTTATCACTACCCGAAGGAGTCTCAAAGCGGCTAACATTCTCCTTTCCCTTCCTCCCCCACAACAAACACTCTGTGAGGTGAGTGGGGCTGAGAGACTTCAAAGAAGTGTGACTAGCCCAAAGTCACCCAGCAGCTGCATGTGGAGGAGCGGAGACGCGAACCCGGTTCACCAGATTACGAGTCTACCGCTCTTAACCACTACACCACACTGGCTCTACAGGGAGGTGGGTTCAGGCACCAGGCCTGTTGGTAGACCAACTTAGTGTTATAAAGATGCTTGCAAACATGACATGAAGGCTGGCAACATTAACCCCGCTGTGCGGCAATCCCCTCCAGATTAACGTAGTGCCTGGAGCCAGTCAGTCAAGTCCTGTATCCACAGCAGTGACAAGAGGAGGAATGAACAGTGTGAGGAATGCAGGGAGAAGAAACACCATCTATAATGACGAAACCAGACACCTTCATCTGCCCCAGCTGCAATAAAACATGTCTCTCCCGTATTGGTCTCCACAGCCACAGCAGGTGCTGTAACTCTCCAATGGATTGACTTTATCCCTGAAGGTGCACTCTTCCATTGTCTCTTGAGACAGACCCATGCTACAGTAACAACAACACCAGGGGTGGATCTACACGCAGGGTGGGGGGACCACTATAAATAAGTCCGAAATTAAATTGTTATAACAAAAGGGGGGCGCTATGTAAAAATTGCATAGGAAATTATTTTGCTCTCAGGCACCATCTAGCGTTGCATGTTTATAACGTGTTCAAAATGTTGTTTTTTGACTAATGTAGCTTGAGTCCCAGGAGTCATTTCAATCTAACCAGTGGGGTGGTCCAGTGGGTCTTGGTGTACAGAGTGCACAACCACTGGATGTTCATGAAATATAGAAATCCTCTGTAGCGTGTACACAAGAACAAACTAGCCATCATAATGTTGGGGATTTTCCTAGTAATGTTAATCAGTGCTTTTTTTCTGGGGTGACACAGGGGTACGCATACTCCTAAACATTTTGTGTATCTTTGTACTTTTGTCCATTTACTGTGTTTATTTTTGCGTGGCCAGGCGGAGTCCCCCGAACCCCGGGCAGCCCCTGAGGGTAATAACGACACGTGACAACGTTCTATGGGATTAAATTGGCCACAACTTTATTAATATTCAGATGTAGGGATACCTTGGCTCAGCCATTGGGCATTTATCCTTCCCAGCCCGCCAGCCAGGGTTCTGGGTAATATCTGGGTTATCCAGCATGAGTGGGGAGTGGGCTAACTCTGGAGAACATATGTTCAAGCAGATAGCCCACCCCCCTGTTCGCCACCGCTGGAAGGGGAGGGCAACGATGACCTCTGGGCGTATGGGCCAATGCTTCCCCCTGAAACCCCTTTAACAGGAACCCTGTTCTTGCCGCCGCAATGGGGGCGGGGGTCACCGCCCCATGCCCCTCCATTTTGTAGATGACTAAAGGATTCTGGCTAAGGCCTGCAACCGCCAAAGTTGTGACGAATTGCTACGGGAAAGGCGAAACCTGCCAATGCGGGGAAAGTCCTTTCCAGCCCTTCAACAGCAACCTTGACATAGCATCACCTGCGTGCCTGTGTGGCTGTGGAAATAAAATGGTTAACCTGCAGAGTAAATGTTAAATGAGGGAGTGGTGGGTGGGGAAGCTCTGAATCCAACGGCCGCTTCCCAGGTATGATTCAACTCCTATTGTGTGTACTGACTAATCCCTCCTTCTACCTGGCCAATCCCCCCAGCAACACCTCCCCAGCCATGATTGGGCAGCTGCTTGAGTGGGTGGAGACCACAGGTATCCAACCTGGGAAGGTGGTGCCAGACCCAACTGCCAGGAGCTGCACCGTGATCACAGGAGGCTACTCGCGACCACGCAAAATGTGCACCCCGTTTGATGCAGGGAGTGGTCATTCCCAATTTGAACTATAAAAATGGTGGTTTTTCTTGAATCAAAATGAGAGTACCCCTAAACATTTTTTTAAAGAAAAAAAGCACGGATGTTAATAAATAATAACAGATTACGTCGGTCTCGTTTGATGCTTTGTGTAAAAAGTCTTTCACAATTAACTTGCACATGGCTAGCCTGTTGTGAAGAAACAAACAGGTAAGGATCAAACAGGAAAGGATCAACTACAATTTTTTTTAAAATAAAAAACCTAGAGAACAGAGGGGGGAAAGTCCTCGATATTAACGTCAAAGGGGTTTGTATTATTTTTAGCTGTACAAATGCTAAAACAATAACTGTGATGTTTATGAAGAATAGTGACTGTTGAATGAATGTAAAAATAGAAAAGGGCCATGTTTTAAAAGCGTTGTTGGTGCTTATTTTAGAAGATGACTACACAAAGCAAACCTAACGAACGGGATTGCATTTCGCATTTTATTGGCATTCGGGGGAATTTTATACGCTGTCTCTGGAAAAATCAGAAAGGGAAGTGGTTGTATGAAATCCACATAATAATGTATGAGAACGCCAAGTGGGATTTACAAGGGAGTGGACTATGCTGGCATATCAAAGTGCGGCCAGATCACATGATTCACAATTAATAATAGTGAGGTGCTCTTACTGAAAGCCATAGCTCTGCTTTCCTCTCCTTTATTACCCATTCTGTTCTCACTTAGGCATGAAATCGCTTGTGCTCAGCTACTGATGCAAAATGCATGTTGTTTTTCTGTTGCAAAACCAGTTCTCAGATACTGCTTGTTGCAGCTTTATATGGAAAGGCAAATAAATAGTGTTGCCCGAAAAATCTGATTTGTTTTCTTTAGCTGGGAAATAATACTTCATAGCTGACTGTTACAAGACACCAAGTCACCACTAAAACTTAAGAGTTTCTGTGGCTGAGTTTGGAGGCACACTTTAAGTCTATGGAATGAGCTTACTCGATGTGCTTTTGACTGCGTTCCAATTTTCCAGCTGTGACTCCCAGTAAAGGATGTTTATAGACAACCACTGACAGAAAGGATTTTGTTTGAAAGTCTTTTCTGCTGCATTCCAAAATGCCAGATATCACACGTGTCAGCATAGTGTCGGACCACGTGATGGGGCAGCCTCTGGCTGAATAATATCGCTCAGCAAAACACATATCCTTATAAAGCAAAAAAAAAAAAAGCCAACTTTGTCTAGGAAGTCTGAGCCTCAAAACAAGCATTGACCAAACCTAACCATTTTGGGTTGGGTTTTTTTTTTTTTAATACTCTTCCATATTTGATTGCAGCATGGTGATTTTGTACAAGAATGACAAAGAACATTTGTATTCATGTGGAGAAAAGTAGGAAGGGGAATAAAAGTTGTGTGTAGGAACGAGAAAGAGCATTGGGCCGCCATCACAAATATGTGTCTCCCACTATCACTGAAAAGAAACAAAATTCTCTATTGTTCAATGAGGGTGAACATCACATTACCAGATAATGGAAACACACTGTGGATGTAGACTTTGTCCATATGGAAATAAGAGTTTGGTTGGCACACCATGCTAAGTCAAACCACGACTTAAAGAAAACATGTAAGCATGCAGGCTCCATGAGAGAAGATTGCAATGGTAAGTGAAGCAAAACCATGGTCTAGCTTAGTGTGTCATCCAAACCTGGACTCATGGTTTAGCTCTATTCATACTGGCGATGAGCCATAACCAAGGTTTCTTCTACGGTTTATGGCTCATATATTGTACAGGTGAGCTAAACAATGACACTGGGTTTGGAGAACGTATTAAGCCAAGCCATGTATTATTCACACTTCCTCTTGCCCCACTTCTTTCCCCCTGGGGAAAACCATTCTTAAGTGTTCAGTCAGCGCAAACAGTAATTTGGGTTTTCTGCAGATTTGCTGTTTGTTCCGATTTAGAGCTAAAGAGTGGGTTTTCCCTGGGAAGGGAGACAGGGAAGGAGAACACCACTAGGACCTGTGGTTTGTAGGCACAGAACAAGTGGAAGTGGAGATGAGCCCAAAGATGTGCCAAGCACAGCAGCAGAATCATAGAATCATAGAATTGCAGAGTTGTAAGGGATTACAAGGGTCATCTAGTCCAACCCTCTGCAATGCAGGAATCTTTTGCCCAACAGCAACCAGGAAGGAGCAGAAATGTTGCAAGCCTCTCTCCCAAAGCATGCACACCCATGCATTTAAGATTTGGCTTAGTGTGATGAGCAAACCAGGCCAATGTGGATGACAACTGCCTGCGTCACCTGTCTTAACAGTATCTTAGATCCTAATGGTGCGGCCATACTTTGTTGTTGGTTGGAAGTTGCTCTAGACCCGGGATGGGAAACCTGAGACTCTCCCAGATGTTGTTGGACTCCAAGTCCTATCAGTCCCAACTCCACCATGGCCAATGATCAGAGATGATGGGTATCCAACATAATCTAGAGCAGTGTTTTTCAACCTTTTTTGGGCAAAGGCACACTTGTTTCATTAAAAAAATCACGAGGCACACCACCATTAGAAAATGTTAAAAAATTTAACTCTGTGCCTATATTGACTATATATAAAGTAATTCTCTTGAATAGGAATCAAATAAACAAATTTTTCCCACGGCACACCAGGCAACATCTCGCGGCACACTAGTGTGCCGCGGAACAGTGGTTGAAAAACACTGATCTAGAGGACCACAGGTTTCCATGGAGCTAAATTTTGGGCCCTCTGAAAAAAAAACAAGACACATTCTGTTACTTCCTGGCTTCTTTAAAATATTTGGGATCTCCACATTCATTTTGGCACTGCATTCTGAATTTCTAGCACAAATGATTGAATTTTCTTCACAAAGAAGCCTGACATTTGGAGTACAGTAGCAAACTTTGGGTTTCTCTCTCACACATAATTATGTATAAGCGTGTACAATTAGGATTGTACTATTTGGACTCATGCAGGAGGTTTTAATATTGGCTATTCTGAATTGAATATTTCTAACCCCATCCCCCATTTTGGGGTTGCAATTTTCTTGTGTTTAACATTTGTCTTTGTTCTTGGAGGATTCTCAGAAAAGTTACTGACTGGGCAATCCTATATGTGTTTACTAAGACGCAAGTCTCAGCTAAGGGGGTATAAGATTGCAGTCTTCATGTCACAGAGTTCTTGATTCACATCACATTCCATAGTTTTGATGATTGAGAATTGTCCCCTAAAGCCAGGGCCTATAACATTATGAAATGATAGTAATTTACCATATCCCCTTCTCCAAGCCTAAATGTGTTTCTGCCTGCAAAAATGGAATTTCATAAAAAGGCATAGGCTATTTTCAAACATCCAAACTCTTCCCCCCACCATCCAATAGTCTCCAAAACTCCTCTTCCATGCCTTTAAAATGAATGGTAATTTGTATCAGTGTGCTGTGATACATAGAATGTTTGACTTGCCCTGGAAAGACTTGGACAGACTTACCTGGGAGTAAGCCCTATCAAAAATGGATAGGATTGCACTGTTATTCAGTATGCTTATGCAGCCCATAGCCCATGGAACTCACTCCCACAGGGGACAGTGGTGACCAACAACTTAGATGATTTTAAAAGAGGATTAGACAAAGCCATGTAGGAAAAGGCTATTGATGGTTACTAGTCATGATAGCTACTAGTCATCATGGTTGGAGGCAGTAGTGCTTCTGAATACCAGTAGCAGGAAGGGAGAATGCTGTTGTGCTTTGGTCCTGCTTGCAGTTTCTCCATCTGGTTGGGCACCGTGAAACAGGATGCTGGACTAGATGAGTCATCGGCCTGGTCAGCAGGCTGTTCTTTCATTCTTAAGTTGACTGCTTAACTTTGGGTCAAGTATTAAGACATAGGTTGCAATCCTAGCTATGCTTAATCAGGAGTAAGCCCCTCTGCATTCAGTGGGCCTTACTCCCAGGTAATTAGGTAATTGCAGCCTAAACTATTCATAAATTTGTTGGGAGGATGAAATGGAATATCACTTCCAGGAACATTAACTTATTGAAGGAAGTAGGATTGTTTTGAAATTCCAGTTTCATAATCCCATGATTCCTTGTTGCAATGTCTAAGACACGGCATTTTAATTATTAGCACCCAGTCTTGTAACAGCAAGGCACAGAAGCCACTTTGACGTAGTTCACAGAGTTTAGGAGCACAGCAAGCACAAGCTAGCTGGCATTCTGGAGTCTTTATTTAAGGATATAGGTTTTTGTGGAATCTTATTTGGCAGTGAAAAATGCTTTAGAGCCAGATCTTCATTGCCATGCCTTAAGAGATGTACCATTTGTGGCAACCAATTTACAGCACAGAATCCTAAAATGCATTTTCAACCTCGTAAATAAAGCAAAGTACCTCTCATTTGTACGTCTGCTATTTCAGAAGCTGACCACCTGAATGATGATCCAGCCAGCAGCGGCTTCCTAAATAAGATGGCCAGTCCATTATTGTATAGTACACATATAATTATGGGCAGCAAATCTGTTTTGACACACTGACTGCTCTGGCCCGGGGTAAGCCTCCTCCAGAATCCCTGTGTGCTTTGCTTCTGACAATATCTAGAATTTACTCTCTGATAGCCTTTCTAGTGCTACACAGTGAGACTGAACAGAAATTGAATTCCTGGTAGGCTGAAGAAAGGTAACAGCTGGATCAGAGTTAAAGGAACCAATGGAGCACACCAAAGAAAATTATTTTGTTTGCCTTCCTTGGAAAAAGAAAAGAAAAGCTCTTAAATGCAAAGGTGGATCTTAGAGTCCAAAATCCAAAGCCTATCAACATCTTATTGATAAAATTAAGGCTGCATTCCTATACACATTACCAGAGATTCTAAATGAAGCCTAAGTAAACCCAGTGGGGCTTCTAAGTAGATATCCATAGGACTGTGCTGCAAAAGGATTTGTGGACTCTCGTGTATGCCTATTAATAAGTTTCCCTATCACCCAGTCTTCCTTCTTCCAGATGTTTCAGACTACACCTTCCATCACTCCCCTCCAGCATGAGCAATGGCAGAGGACAATGGGATTTGTAGTCCAAAACATCTGAAAGGCACCAGGTGGAGGGGGGGGGGTTGCAGCAACTTACAAAAATATCTGAATCTTCCACTAAAAGCACCTTGACATGGCTTTACGGCAGAGCTGGATCAGGGGAAAGTCCATCGATTTGGCCAGCCTTGTTACCAGGCAGGCAAGCACGACTTCTTTGATGAAAATCAAAGAAGAGGCTTTAGAAAAGCAGCTAACCAAAGGGACTAGAGCCAAGGAGCTCCTCCAAATATGATGAGCTGTCGACCAGCCATCAAGAAACCTCTTCCTGCTTCCTTTTATAGAAACTGCTGAGTATCTGAAGCCAAAGAAAACAGGGCAGTTCAAGCAAGCTGAAATGTCTCAGTGAAGAATTTTCCGAGAAATTTTGGGAAATTTTCTTAGTCAAGCTCCTTCTGAAATGTTGGAAGAATTTCCGTCTTCCTTTGAAGAATAGTTAGGGGAATGGCCTCTCCAGTTGAAATCAGGGTGAAAGCTTGAGAACTAAATGATGATGGAAGAAACAAGTTTGGCCTGTTGCTAAGCATTACCTTCTTATGGGAAGATCTGGCCTTTATTGATCCTCACCTGGGAGGAGAGGAAGTCCTGAAAATGAAAGACACGTATTTGGGGTTGCCAACCAGTTGCTGGAGCAGGACTCTTGTGCTTTTGATAGTGGCTTGCCCAACTGCGATGTGGCAGGTGCAGCGGTCCTGGTGGCACTAGACTGGAAAACCTCCACCAGTTCCAGAGCTAAATGCAAAAAGAGCTTGAATGAGTGCAGGAGCCTGCTGGGAACAGTGAGTTGGCCATACCCCATGGAAGCTCAGCTAGGAGCATCCTAGTTACTGCTGCTTATGGGGTGAGCCTCCATTGCAGTGTATTGTGGGTCCTGTAGCAACTGCCTACGGGGAGCAAGTGAAGATACAGAGAGTAAAAAGAAAATCTAGAAGCGAAAACAAATATCACTGGACCTGGATGCATAGAAGGTTTTAAGCTTTTGGGTGGTTGTGTGTGTGTGTGTGTGTGTGTGTGTGTGTGTGTTTAAAGGAAAAATCAATCAATTGAATTAAATGGGAGGGAAATTCATTGTACCAAGCATGGGGCCCATTAATGGACAGGTGGAAGATATGGCATATGTTTGCTCATCCCCTATGCTTCCTGCATCCCACCCATGGCTCCACCCTTTTAACAATTGCACAACTGAGGCACCTAGATTGGCAGCAGATTTCATCACTACAGCACCTCCCCTATCACATGATGCCACACACCAGCCATGGATCAGAAATCATAGATCAGATTGTGTCATAAATCAACAACAACTTGTAAAGTTAAGCAGTGAAAGCTATACAAAGAGAGAGATCGTAGCAGGCTTCCTTAGCTAGGTCTGTAAAAGTTTTGAAGGTGGAAACCTGGCAGAGCTTTCTGTTGTATATAATTATAAGAACACGGTGGATTGTCTTCTCTACTGTGTATCTCCTCGGTGGCACTTTCAACCAGTCCAGTTCATTCAGGTTAGTGAAGCTCAGCTGCATTTAACTGCAAGGAATCGAAAACTCCTCTGGTCCTGTGCCAAGGGAAAAATCATTAGAAGATGACTGGCATGAGCTGGAACAACCTATGACTCAGCTAGTACAGAGGATCAAGGAAACTGTGCATAGTGCAGCATTGATTGCTTGTTTCATAGGAGGGTTGAAGGGTATCTCGGGTGAAGTGTAACTGCCAATTTGCTGCTTCTGTCATAAGAGGTCCCTGAGCATCCTCTGCCACATTTAAAACAGGAACAGGAACTGTTAGGAAGCTGTCACATACTGAGCCAGACCACTGGTCCATCTAGCTTGGTGTTGTGATCCCTGACACAGACAGCAATCACAAAAGCTTCTTTCCCAGCAGCTACATTCCTCTGCAGGATACATGGAGCCCAAGCAATTGCAGTGTTTGCAATGCATGTGGTATATTTTGCATAAAGAGGACAGTTTTCTTTTGAGAGACGAAAACGGCCAATTGATCACAGCTAACAACTGAGTGATGTGGTTTCGGACTGCGTGCCAAACTACAATTTCATCCCAAGCTGTCTTCCAAAGAAAATCCCAGCCTTTATTGTGCACTACCAGCTTTTCTCTGGTACTTGCCTCTAATTAAAGAGGCCTTTATGAGCTGCTTTTCCAATAACAGAAAACAGCCACTTGGATATCCAGCATATCTATCTATCTATCTATCTATCTATCTATCTATCTATCTATCTATCTATCTATCTATCTATCTCTGTATCTATAGAATAGGAGTGTAGGTGTGGAAGGCTGCAAGTCTTTGCTTTAGATTTCCTCCCAAGATTTATTTATTTTTTAATGTCAGAGAACTAATATTAAAAAGTGCTTTTTTAAAATAAAAAGGAGAGAAGTATATCCTCATTGTCTTCTTCATCATCATGATTGCTATTATTACTATAAGTAATTACCCACCCTTCACCAGCCAGGCAGGTTACAACCATTTAAAATTCAGATTTAAAACCAGTTAAAACATATGACATTCCAAGAATACAGTGGGTCCTGAAAACACACATACTTCAGCTGAACTCCCGTCTCCTAGTTCATGCAAAAGTTTTGTCAGAAGAGTGGGGTAGAACCGTGACATTAGTTTCCACCAGGCGGGTCCCTGTTGCTTACCAGGAGGAGGAAGACTGAAGCTCCAACAAAGCTGGCACAGTGCAAATGCACTGGCAGGAACACTGGGTTGGCTCTGCTGGTACAGTCGCACCGTGTCAACCTCCCCATTCCCTCCTGTCAAAGGCAATTTTCCTCTGAACACCAATTGCTGGGAATGGCAGGAGAGGAGAGTGCGCTTGTGCTCAAACCCTGCTTGTAGGCTGGGAAAGATGGGCTATTGGCCTGATCCAGAAAGCTGTTCTTGTATTCTTAAGAACAATGCATGCTTAGTGGCTACAGATGCCGAGTTGATGAGACAGAAGAGCAAGTGTGGGGTGGAATGGAGTCTCTTGGAGGCGGGCATGGCTGGCTGGCTGGAGCCCTGGAATGGAGAACTCCACACTCCAGCGTTTTGTTGCAAGATCAACTTTTTAAGTTTCTCTATCTTTTTATGACAATGCTTGGCACTTTGGGCTTCCAATATGCTGCCAGACAGAATGCAAGCAAGAGGAAAATTACAAGCAAGATGGGCTTTACAGCTGAGTCCTGAGAAAGGGATTATCAGGACTTTGCTGCCGAGAAGAAGCTTGTTGAGAGAGAAGGTGACATGCGCAGCAGTTTGGGGCTTCACCAGGGTAAGAGCTTCTCAAAATGCTCAATATATCACAGTGGCACATAGCGTGCTGTACTTTGGGGAGCCTGTTGCTAAAAATCTCCCCCCTCCCCTCTCCCTGGACAGGGGTGTTTCATTACAACAGTGTGGAAATTCATTAAGAAAAAGACCTGGTGGTCCAGAACATGCACGGGAGGCTGGCTCAGAAGGAGTTACTTTTATGAGGAGCAAAAAAATTCTGTGTAATACAGTATTTCCCAGCCTTGTTATGAAAGGAGAAGATTGGGGCTGAGTGGAAAATCTAACTGCATGCTGTGTATGTGGTTGAAGTGGGGAGTGTGCCCTGGTGCGTGTGTCTGTGTGTGCGCACACACACACACACGAAGGTGAAAGAAGGGTTACTGTGCAACGGCAGCAGAATTGTAAAATACTATAACGAGGGCCACACCAAACCTGTGGGGAATTTGAGCATTTTTTAAATAGAACTTTTTTTTTTCACTATACAGCCAGTTTCAAATAACCGTTGCACATACACTCTCTCTGGGTGTGTATTGGCATTCAGTCTCACTTACATTGAAATAAACGGAGTGAGGAAGTGTAATGACAACATAACGTATGTCATTTAAGTAATTAATTGCATTGATTGTGAACGTTGCTGAATTTCGCCACAGCAGACAATGAGTTAAGTAGCTTTTGGTGGAAGGTGAACTGCAGTGGAATGGAAACAGCGCTGCCTGTGAGGAATACAGAGCAAAATGGAAAACAGTGCCTTCTTACATCCCTAGGGACAGCAGCAAAAACTCACTGCCACCCCCCAACAATTCCTCTTGAGGTCCTCAACTGTTTCTGAGTCAGCACCTTCAGTAGCAGCAAAGCTTGCTCGTGGCTGGTTTTGATGGCTACCTTGCATGGCCTTATGCTAGCCTGTGGTGAATTTTGACTCAACTACCACTCTGTTTGGCATCTGTACCTAATGGGATCTGAGCACAGGACCTTGTACTCTGCCTCAGGCAGAAAAATGTTTCTGGCAGGCTCTGCATTCCACACTTTTCTTGGTGTGGTCATGATCTCTGAGCACTAGAAATGCTGTTTGATGTTACCTTTCACTAGCAAGGTAGCAATGGTTCATTCCTGCACCTATCAGTGACAGCACATTTGGGCCAATAAAAAAGTCTGCGTTTTCTCCTATGGCTCGTTCACAGATTTCCTTGCTATACTTTTTTTGGCTTGGTTTTTCTTCTTCTGTTCATTGTATTTAAATCTCCCCCTCTCCCCACCAGTACTCACAGATGAAAACGTGATCAACACTCTGCAATACAGCCCCTTTGGGTCTCACCATCACAAAACTCTACCAGCTGGTCCTTTAACGGGCTTGAACAGCATAGCCCTTTAAAAGTCCCCATTCTCCCTGGCAGCCCCAGAACCCAAGATTTACAGACTCTTGCACCTAGTATTCTTAATGTTGGCAACAGTCCTGTTGCACCACCTGTTCTCTGGAACTGTAGACACCAGCAACCCATTGTTATAGTGGCTTTTTTTCAGGTGGTTCTTACACTTCCCTCCCTTTTTTTCTAGGATTTGCACTCATCATACATAGTGTGGATGGGGGGGCAGGGATTAGATTCTGTTTGCATTTATAGGTGGATCTATCAAATCCACACTTTCCAAAACAATATGAGAAACAGAGAGAACCAAAATGGGCAGATTCTTCAATCCCAATCAAGCAATTACACACACACACACACACACACACACACACACCTGAAAGTGTCCCCCGAAAGAAGACATGAAAATCAGCATGGCAGTTTGTTGTAGGGCAACCAGTGTATGAGTAGTTGCTTACAAATTCCAACAAGCCAGTGTGACATAGTGGTTAGAGTGTCAGACTAGAACCTAGGAGACCAGGGTTCAAATACCCTCTCAGTCATTTATCTCGCTGGGTGACCTTCAGCCAGTCATACTCTCTGTCTCCCTTTTTTCCTCGATCTACTTTTCTGTATATGGATAAAGGATATGTTACCATTCTTATAGAGGGTTTTTGTATCTATTTTTTTTTCTTTTCTCTTCTCTCACTTGCTTTTTTATTTCTTGTTTTTTATTCTCTCTTATTTTGGCTCTTCTTTATCTTGTTTTTTTTTAAGATTAATTTGGCTTTTATTGTTTCTTATGTTGAAATTTTTCAATAAAAAGTATTTAATTTTTTTAAAAAAAAAAATAATCAAATTTATTACCCATTCTTCACCAGCAGATACCAAGGCAGGTTACAACACTTTAGAATTAAAAAATTTGAAAACTGTGATTGCAATCACAAGAACAGCGTGTGCCTTGAAAATACACGTCTTAGGTATCAAAGGCAGGATAAAGAGGTGCTTCGGCATCATTCACTCAAAGCTGTACAGTGAAACAGCCACGTGCTCCTCTGTAAAGAGGAGATTCCATGACATTGGGACTGCCACAGAAAATGTACTCTCCCAGATGACTACCACCTCAAATTCTGGGATGGATGGGGGTCTGCACTGGGTATTGATTTTTCTTTGTCAACTGATTGCCAATGATACATTTGGGGTCGTTCCTAGTCCAGTCCTGAGCCAGGACTTCCTCCTAGGGTACCATATGAGAAATTTTATGGAAATTCAGAGCACAACTCTGGAGGATGTGAAATGATCGGAGTGACTGCGATTATGTGCAGAGGAAGGGAAAGAGGGAAGAGAAGATCAGAATCTGCTACTGAGAATGAAATCCTCCCTTTCTCATAGAATCATGGTACCTTGAAGATCATCTCAGGCACATCCAACAGGTAGATCATGATCTACCAGTAGATCACTGGACATCTGTGGCAGATCACTGGCTCCCCCCAAAGAAGCTCAACGAGTTTGGCTCCTCTAAAAAAAGCTCAATATTTTTGCCCTGCATGCTCCAAAAACGGGGCTTTCCCACTCCCTAAAAAGCTCTAAAAATGGGGCGTTCCTCCTCCCTAAAAAAGCTCAGCAACTTAGAACTGAACCCCTAAAAGGGGGGTAGATCACTGCCAGTCTTTAACTCTGTGAGTAGATTGCAGTCTCTTGGGAGTTGGCCACCCCTGAATCCAACCCTTTGTAGATGCAGGAAATGTGCTGCTGCACCAACATGCCTGTTAGGAGATAACCCTACATCTGCTTAAATATCTCTAGTGAAGGAGACTACCTTCAGGTCTTCCTTCCTATGGAGAATGGCTGGGTTTTGATGATGATGATGATGATGATGATGATGATGATGGTTGTTGTTGCTTCTGGCATCTGCCTGTCTCAAGAGACAATGGAGCGCACATCCAGGGGTGAAGTCAAACTTCTGTGTTAGCAGCACCAAAGCGACCTCCTGGGGTGCAACCCTGAGCAGTGTGGATGGAGGTCCTGGGCTGCCCAGTTGACAATGGATTATATCTTTGCTGAAGGGTTTCATTTCCACTATTTGAGAATTAGTTTATTCACTAAAAGAGTGACGGCTTCTCTTCAGTGCCTCCTGTCTCAAGCAACAGCAAGAATGTATAGCCTTCCCCGTGATCCTCCTTGGAAATAGTTCACATTTGACAAAGGAATCATCCATTTGGTACTAGGAGGTATAATAAAAAAAAGTGCAAAGCTGCCTGAAAAGAGTGTCCCAGCCATAATTCTTTTGGCTCTGAGGAGAAATCTGAAAGATTGGACTTCCAGCAAAACCAGAGCCGAAGCCAAATATTTGAACACTGGCACACACAAAAAGGCCTGCCATCATGTCAAATTTTGAAACACCCATAAAAATTACTTAAAAGTCACAGCTAATCTCAAGATAGTATTTTTTTCCAGTCCTTTTAAAAAAAACCTGACTCATCAATATTAAGGGAGTATATTTTTGGCTGCTCTTCTTAGCTTTCTTCAACATAGTTAATATTTACTGAGTCTCCAGGGCTCAAAATTACCTCAGTTTTTTTTTTTTTTTTTTTTTTGCTTCAGGTCTACAGCTGCACTTTCTTGCTGTCACCATAGCAATGTCTGGAATGTAAGCATTGTGTTTCCCTTTCTGCTAAGAAAATAAGTAAAACTAAAGTAGCCAGCTCCACCAGGAGACGGGCTGCGGGGAATGTCTTTCTGCACTATTACAATTAAGAGGCTAGCTTTGCATTAACATGGCTATGTTGTGAGAGATATAAATCTACAAGTGAGAAGCACGTAAGTCACCTACGGTGCCCAATCTAACCCAAATGCCAATGAGCTTTGCATATCCAGCCCTGTTTATCAAAGTTATCCTAATTAAGCAATGTTTGCCAGAACTGTATAGGAAACCATAGAAGCCAAACCTTTGAAAAATGGCTGGAGGTCTTAGGCATATGCGTGCAAATCAATAAGAAGAAGAAGAAGAAGAGTTTGGATTTGCTATCCCGCTTTTCACTACCCGAAGGAGTCTCAAAGCGGCTAACATTCTCCTTTCCCTTCCTCCCCCACAACAAACACTCTGTGAGGTGAGTGGGGCTGAGAGACTTCAGAGAAGTGTGACTAGCCCAAGGTCACCCAGCAGCTGCATGTGGAGGAGTGCAGACACAAACCCGGTTCCCCAGATTACAAGTCTGCCACTCTTAACCACTACCTCCCAAGGATTCAAATTTCTGAGGGTGTGTGGTCAAACGAGCCAAAAATCTGTTTATATATATATGACCTTTTTTCCAAAGGAAAAACAAATCTAGGGAGAAAGGGGGGGAAGCCCATTTGTAGTTGAGTCCATAGCTGTTGTCGGCATCTATTGATGTTGGTTTTGATGAGGAGGATGATAATTGTTGTTGCTGTTGGCATCTATCTGTCTCAAGAGACAATGGAGTGTGGCTCTGGGGTGAAGTCAAACTGCTGGAGAATCACGGCACCTGCTGTGGCTGCAGAGGCCAGTAGCTTGCAACTGCTGCCTCCCATGTTGTTTTTGCTGCCTTGGCAGCACCAAAGGGACCTCTCCGAGGTGCAAGCCTAGACAGTGTGCATGGAGGTCCTGGGCTGGCCAGACAATAAGACCTTCCTCTCGGCCTCACTAATATGGTCTGAAAAGGAAAGCAGAGCAATACATTTGACACCAGCATGGCTGCAGGAGTTGCCAGAAGGAGGCATACAAGAGACCATCTAACTGTCTTAGGGGCGCCATTCTGAATATGCCTAGGGCTTACTCCTTAGCCTTTTCTTCTCCTGAAGATGTTCTGCAAGGTAGCAGGTAAAAGTCTATGGTAAGCTGCCATAGTCAGACCATTGGTCCATCTAGCTCAGCCCTGCCTACTCTGACTGGCAGTGACTTTTCGGAGTTTCAGACTAGGATCTCTTCCAGCCCCACCAGAGATGCCCAGGGTTGAACTTGGAACCTTCTGTGTCTAAAGCAGATGTTCTGCCACTAAGCTACCACTCCCAAAATCCTGTATTTCGGTTATGCCAGGAAGCATGTAGGCCAGTAGATTGTTGGAGCAATTTGGCACTGTAATGATCTAGATTCATTTGTTGGGTTTGTTTCTCTGTTTAAAAAAAAAAAAATTGTCGCCTGCTGCTTTTATATCCTTTAACTGGGGCACCCAAGGGGGATAACACCAACATGATAACGAACAACCACATGGTGTTGATGTTTTAAAAGGGAAAGTAGCAACAGATTAAAAACAGCTTATAGGAACCATGTACAAAAATCCAGAAAAAAATTAAAACATTCACAGTATTCTTTTTCCTGTAGTTTGCAGATCAGAGGAATAACCAGCTTTTTTGTTTTTACTGTCAACATTGCTCAGATGATATTCTCTTCTTTTCCACTGGAATTGTCTTTTAAAATGGGGTTTTCAGTTCTTCTGGTTGCAGACAGTAACTGGATTATACAAACGCCATTGCAACTACAAATTTCAGAGGGGGTGTCTGTGTTTTGTGGCAGAATCTTCAAAAGTCAGGCACCTACCCTGTTTGCAGTATCCATCACCACTGCTGGTGATGCACTACCAATCCTCAGTACACTACCAGCTGTTACATATTATTGCTTGCCCAGTGCCTGTTTGGTTGCATTTAGACAGTATGGGTGGAGCAAAACTTTCAGTAACTGTAACTGAACCTGGCACTGCGGGGCTTTAAAATTTTTCGACATTTACATTCTGAGATTGCAAAGAAACGGTATGGCAAAGAAGGTTCTGTAACCACCCTGCCAAACTGGTTTCTCTCTTATTCGTGCCAACAAATAAATCTGGGAAACTCTATCAACTACTAAGTTAGGTGGATAGGAAAACTCTGGGTGAGTTCTGTAATAAACATATCATGTGTTAGGCTTAACTACCTATGATGCCTACAGCTGTGCCAGAAAGATGCTAACTTGTAACCGTGCTCTAAGCATATTTGCCGATCTAGTCTGAGAATCAAAGATGGAGCATTCACAAGGAGAGTGCTTTGCTTTCTTATTTTGCAGCACCATTTCCCACTGCCAAAAAGATAAGCAGCTTTTAAAACCAAATACAGGTCTGCCATAGTCAAAACAAAATAAAAAATAAAGAAATTCCTTCCAGAAGTTGGTCTCTAAGGTGCTACTGGAAGGAATTTTATTATTTTTTATTTTGTTTTAAAACCAAAGAGTGGCTTGCCTCTTTGTCACAATCAGAACTGCTACAGTTATACCTCTAGTTTGGATCCTGGTGGGATATGCGCTAGTTGTTTGCCAGCCAAAGGCTTAATGCATCCAAACTGTTTCCTTTGCCTTTTGATATAACTTTATTGGATATATGTTGGGCAAAGACCAATTTTACAAATCTTCGTCAGCTAGCCTAAAACAAAGAAACCTGCTCCCTACGTTAATTTCAGTACATATTTGGACAGCAAATTGTAATCTGAGAAACCCTTAGTCAGATAGCACAATCTGAACACATGTTCACAAAGGATCCAAGATAAGGATCTGGCAAATGAGATATGAAAGCAAACATCACTTATCAAAAAAAAAAAAAAAATAGGAGGGATGAGAAGAAGCCAAAGAGGAAAAAAAATATCAAAAAGAGAGGAAATCTTACCACTGAATTTTCTGATATTTACTCCATTCTACTTCCTGATAGTATTGTATGTCTCCCGAGAGCTACTTTTCTCTATTTGTGTATTTCCAAGTTTGCAAAAAAAGTAAGGCATATAGACCTGTTTCACCCAAAATGTAACACTGAACTATGAATTATTCTGGCCACTTGAATATGTGAGGTCCCCAAGAGCAGCTCACAAACACTTTGATCTCCCCCAGCCCTTTTTTACTGTTACACATTGCTGAGCTCTCTCCTAACTAACCACAAGTTGTAGCCAAGAAGAAACCTATACAGGTCATGGTTAGTGAGGAGAGAGATTCACCACAGGACCTGGTCTGAGCAATCCTAAACCAAACCTTGGTGTAGCTCAATGCGGCGTAATAACTGCAAGCTCCACTCTGAGAGTTCACATGTTTGAGTGTTCATGATAACCCATATTTGCACTTACCATGTCATGTGAACCTGGTCATAGAGCGGCTATGGTTCAGAGTGTGGGGTGTAAACCACTGGGAGCAGTCAAGTACAACATTCCTTGTAATGCTAGAGTGGACATGCGGGGGAATGATTGGTTCAGCCAGTCAAAACTTCCTCCTGGCTGGAGCATCCTTCCTTTCCATGTGACTGAAGGTGGGCGTGACTTTACCTGTCCACGTAACAAAAGGATGAGTCACACAGCACATCTCTCTCTTTTTCACTTCCTTATATGTTTGACCAGCTTTCAGCTAGGACTGCTCTGCTAGCTCTCAGCTAGCAGAAGCACTGGGATTATTCCCCCCCCCCCCATGTACATATTTGTAACTAAGTCTGCCTTCAGGGATCCAACTGTGAACTGATGTAAGTAAACTTCTTTTATTGACTTTGAATAAGATTGCGGTGTCTTTATTCCTTTAAGAGGGATTCAAGGGAACTTACCAGGAATGTACAATTCAATCTAAGATAGATTGAATTGTATAATTGTGAGAGGCTTACACAAGCTTGCAACCAGCTATCAGTATGTATGTGAATGTAAAGGGGGAATGTAAACTCTACTAAGTAAAGGAACTTGCTAGTGCAAGTTAGAAAGGATATTAATAAACAATATATCCTCTCCTGCCACCCTTAACATTCCCACACAGAGGGCTGCTGCTACCAAGATGCAGCCTGCTTGATACAATCATTGGTGCACGCCAGTGGAGAAGAGTACTACGTACTGTCTATGCTGATGGCAGCATGTCTCCAGGGTTTCAGATGGAGGACACTCCCAGCCCAACCTGGAGATGCTGGGGATTGAACCTGGGTCATTGTGAATGCAAAGCACATGCTCTTCCACTGAGTTATGGTCCACCCCAAGGGTGATAGTAACCAACATCCCTTTCTCCTCCTGAGGTCTTAGACAATTGGTTGGGCAATCAGTCAAGAAGGAGAGTTCCACTGGGGTGTGCACCACCCCAATTCTGCACACCCAACTCTGCACAAAGATGAGCAAGATATAGGGAAGTATGTCATGTGGTATTACAACAACATTTCCTCTCATGCCCATTGCCTCAGATCTGATGGAGATGCCCTTCTCTGTCAGTTGCCTATGTGCAAGTGCAGTTGGTGGTGACCAGAGAGAAGTGGTTCAACTGCCCGCCCCTTGCACTATTTTGCTCTAGATAGCAAAGACCTTTATAATCCAGCAGGCATTTTGCCTTACCAAGTAGATAATGTTTTGATTTGGGGGGGGGGGAATTATGCCATACCCAACTCTATTGTATTTTACTTGTACAGTGTCCATTACAAGCCTGTAATTTTGATTAGTGTCACCTACCTTGAGTGAAGCAGGCATCAGAAAGGTGGAGGTTTAAATAGCCAATTAGGAATAAAGTAAAGGAACACAACTGAAAAAATGTGGGTTTCTTCAGAAATTATCCTGATTTCATTTTTCATTCCTTAGCATTATGAAACTTAGATAGGAGATCCCCTGTAATTAAAAGGGTGTTCCCCCACGCTTGCTACCATTTACAGCACATACTGAGGCCCTATTTGGGTTTCCTAAATTCTAACTATGAGCTCAGTTCTTCAGACTCAGTTGTATTAAGACAGATTTACAATCTCTTCTAATGAATATATAATGTGTGTGCATCTCTCCATATTGTTTGTTCAAATTTATGCAAGCCAAAAAGCATGAGAGAGAAATAACCATCCTCAACAATGGAAGGATGACATAGGATATGAAATAAACCCCACCCAATGGACCAGAATGTGGTCTAAACCCCTCTTTAAATCCATATCAATGAAAAGAAAAGAACTCTCCCTGAAACTAACCTACAGGTGGTACCTAATCCCAAGAAAATTTGTGCTAATACACCCAAGAACCTCACCAAAATGCTGGAGAGTGTGCACCTCCACATGCACATACCTCCACATGTGGTGGGAGTGCCCCAAAATCCAACAATTCTGGACAACAACCATACGAGAAATAGGTAAGATAACCAAGCAAGTGCTAGAAATCACCCCAGAATTAGTCTTGCTAAACATCTTCCAAGACAACAATGCCCACTTACACCACAAATAACTCATAACCCATCTACTCTCAGCAGCCAGAAACATCATAACCAGACACTGGAGAGACCTGCCAGGAGTAAGCATGGACCAATGGGAAACAGTATGGGAAACAGCCCTACTAGAAAAACTAACCAGTAAGCTGAAACTGACACAGGGACAAATAGAAGAAGACACCTTCACCCCGGTATGGCTCCCCTTCATCACACACACAGCCCAACAAGACAATGAGAAAAACCTACCGACAGCATACAAATCAATATGGCTAACCTGATCAAAAACACTCATCCGCCCCACTCACACAGGAAACCAAAGACCACCACAGCCAACCACAAATGAACAATCACACCCTACACCAACCCCGACCTCTCTCACCACCAAAGGAGCACAAGTGAACAACAAAAAACCTGCACAAACAACACTGACACCAAACCCTACATGTACTAAGTAAAATAGAAACATTGTCACCCCACCCCACCCATCTCCCCATCCTGCCCACCACTTTCCCCCTTTTCTTCCTAATGTCTCAACAAACGTAACTGATTTGTAAAAATGTTACATGGAAAAAATATGAGAGAGACATTACACATACCTTTGTAAATCAAGAAAATCTTTAATAAAAAATATTTTTTTAAAAAAGAAATAACCATCCTTGTCTTGTGATATCCTGAAACAGCTTAGATGTTGCTACTGCTATAAATCCACTTTATGAGCTGCGCCATTGAAAATTGCCTCTTTGGCTGAGGGCTATGAATAGCCACACTTTATGTTCTAGTTGGAAGACTGTGTCTTTGCTGTGGTCTTCCTCCATTCGTGAGCCAGCATCGTTTTTGCCAGCATCCTTTTAAAAAAAAACATTTTTATCTCCACATATATAATGACATAATTGTCGTGGCAAACAAGCTAGTCTGAAACACCTTTAAGACCCCTGCAGTACAAGGCATGAGATTTATAGGACCAGAGTGAGCTCACATAAACACATTTACCAGATGAACTGTCTGACAGCCTGATGGTGCTGCCTTGGACAATTGTCAAGAGGCTCTTTAAAGTCTTTTTTTTTTTTAATCATGTCCCAAAGTGTATCACGTCTCGCAAATAATGAGACCACAGCAATCCCCACAGAGTCGTTGAGACAAGCAGATAATAGAAGTGGAAAGCATTGGTAAAGCTTCGCTGTAAGTTAGAAGGTTTTCAATTTGGCACCAGTTCTACAAGTGATATAATGAAGTCTGTACTTACATGATACATGATCTAAAAGGAAAGTCCAGAAGTTAAGTGTGTGTGTCTTGCAGTGGTTAGGTTTAAATTCCCATGACTTTCAGGAGATGAAGAGTGAGCACCCTCCCTCTTGAAATATGAAACTTATCATCATGCATAACCATCATTTGGAGGGTGATAATCTTTTTTTTCAATGACAGAAATTAGGGTGAGGAGGAGTGATGGTCAGCCTCTGGTATTTGCTGCAGTTGCCAAAGTTGTAAAAAATAAATAAATCTTAAAGAGATAGTTCTGATGGTCCTGCTAGCTAGGGATGGTGGGAGTTGTAATCCCAAAACAGCTGCAGACACAAGTTTGGAAAACACCCATTTAAATAATAATTGTTTTATGTCGGGAATGAGGAAATTGTGGCTCTCCAGAGGTTGCTGGACTACAACTCCCATCATCCCTGACCATTATCCATGCTGATGGGAGATGGAGCCCACAATATCTGGAGGGCCACAATTTCCCCATCCCTGTTTCAAATTGTCATCAGTGAACTAAATTTAAATTCTGTGTTGTTGTAAACAAAACGCATGAACTTTTCACCAATGGTTTTTTTTTTAATTTGTTTTACCAGGTGGGTGTCTGTGACAAACTTCCTCACGTAATATGACCAAGACGGGAGCTATATCCTTGGTCACTCCCTGTATAGATCAACTGTAAATTCAGAGATGAAAATGGTTCAGAAACTTCAGCTGGTGCAGAATTCAGTGGCCAGGTTGCTCACCAATCCTGGCCTTACAGCACTGGCTGTCAATTAAAACAAAATAAAAAATTCCTTCCAGTAGCACCTTAGAGAACAACTAAGTTTGTTCTTGGTATGAGCTTTCGTGTGCATATCTTCAGATATCTGAAGAAGTGTGCATGCACACGAAAGCTCATACCAAGAACAAACTTAGTTGGTCTCTAAGGTGCTACTGGAAGGAATTTTTTATTTTTTATTTTGTTTTGACTATGGCAGACCAACACGGCTGCCTACTTGTAACTGGCTGTCAATTAGTTACCGCACCCAATTCAAAGTGCTGGCTTTGACTATAAAACCCTAAACGGCTCAGACCACATTACCTCAAGGACTGCCTCTCCCCATATGACCCAACCCAGGCTCTGCAATCATCATCTGAGACTCTTAATTGTGTGCTCCCTCCATAAGAGATTTAGAGTGTGGCAACAGAAGGATGTGCATTTTTTGTGGTGGTTTCCCATGTGGAATGATCTCCCCAGGGAGGCTTACCTGGTGCCTTCATTACATATATTTAGGTGCCAGGAGAAAATGTTTCTCTATAACCAGGTCTTTGGGTGATTAAACATTCTATGGCCTTTTAAATATGCTTGTGGGTTTTATTTTTATTTTTAAAGATGTGTGTTGTGTTCTCATTTTGTATCTTTATGTTGTGAGCCATCCTGTGATCTGCACAACAACAACAACAACAACAACAACAACAACAACGTCATCTGTATGAGTGGTAGCATACACCATGAATCTTCAGCAAGGACTCTTAGTGTTGGAGTTTCTTAGGCAACTTATTTCCAGTTCTGGGTAGAAAATTAAGCTGAGGAACATTGGGAATGAAACTGTACTTTATTTAACAAGCGACCAATGAGGGATAATGCATAATGGTAATGGCTCAATACTTAGGGTTTTGTCATAAATGCTGTTAATAGGCTTAAATGAGAACTTCCACAAAACAATTTCAGCATAGCTGATCCTCGGTCTTAACCAGAATTAAATATATATATATATATCCAGGAAACTGCATAAGAAAATACTGTAGTCAGATACATTTCCTGCTTCCCAGCCATTCTTATTGAGTGGCCAGCAAACTCCTGTCCAATTGAATTTTTAGGCCAGATTTAGGAGACCCAGGCTTTGTAAACCACTTTAAGCCCAGCAATAATTAATCTGATCTGTCTGAAATAATTCTGGATCTCCTACCCCTGGGACTTTGAATTTGAATTTACTGAAGCTCTACTGGAATGCACTAGCCTTTCTAGATATGCCACACAAAATTAATCAAGGGGTAGGGAGGCTCAAATCTACACCAGAGGAAAGTGCTTGCCCAATGATGTCTTCAGGAGCATGCTTTTAGGGCTCATTTTAGATATCTAGTGCATGTTGGAAGCAGGCTCCCTGGACCACCTAAGTTCTCTAGCAACCCTAAATAATCATCCATCAGGCTCATTCACGAATAGGTGAAGCCACTCAGGTGCCACAGAAGCAAAATGAGCATCCCAGTGTTTTGGTCCAAAAAGGTTGGCTAAAGTGTTATCCACTCTCCTGCTCATATATGAATATTTCCTGTGTTGTACCATATCTGGATTTACCTATATGACAATACCACTGAACCTTAGATTCCATAGAACTTCAATTTGGGACCTGAGTTTTTGCAGCAGTGGGTGGGGAGGAGGTCAGGGATGACTTCCTCTCTGCCAAAAAGTCTTCTGCCCCACAAAAGAACCTTATTGCAATAAATAATAAACATACAGTACTCCTTCCTTAACTAGATTCCAAGAATTTTATATGCTGTAACTTAATCCTGAGAGAACTAGAGGATATTAAATGAACTAAACTGTCTTAGCCAGCAATCTCTGATTGGGACTGCCCCTTTGATGTTTGCATCTGAAACTCTTTGATGTCTTAAGGTTGTTTCAGAAATTAGGGGGGAGGGATCCGGATTTGTAAATCATTTTGGGATTACCTACGATGGGACGACAATATGATGATGAATGGCACAGAGTTTTGAAAGAAATTTTTATATATTTTTCTGAATATTAAATTAATCACAAACCTAAGATTGTCTAGCGTTAGTTTCTGGTGACTTCAGAGATCTTTTGGCATTCCAGATGCACAATGAGTAAAAAATATTTTGACTTTATTAGGAGCACCTTTCCACATCTGCAACCCTGTTATACAATAAAGTCTTGTTCTTTTGTTGCAAGATTGCAATGGTGTGTGTGTGTGTGTGTGTGTGTGTGTGTGTAATTTAAAACATGTGGCCAAAGGGTAATCCAGTAAGCCATAGGCATTTTATATCGGAGCTTTCATCCAATCACATATAACGTCAACCATCTGGATGTATGGCTAGATACGGAATTTTTGTATTGATAGATTGCAAATGATAGCGAGATGAAGAGACAGCGGTCCTCGGGTCTGTATATATTTTATTCTCTTATACCAACACACCATTATGTCATTATCATTTATTTTGAGACAATGACTTCTTTATACAATGAGTGTCCTGTTTTGTACCAAGACTAAAGACCCAACACAAGGATGACTAACACATCTTTGCACTCTACTCTCCCTTTTTACATACACAAACACACATATGGATGATTCTTATCTAACTTTTGGTTGCTTTACATCATACTGGCAAGCTAAAGGGATTGAAATAGAGTCTCGTGCTTAATTACTTTTTTGTTACATAGTGTAAAACAAGAATAGAATTATGCATTCAGAAGAATCACAGATGCATAAATCTTCTCAAAAGGTCATTATAAACCCTTTGAGATAAAGGTATGATAGCACTTAAAAAAATAAAAATAAAAAAAACTTGAAGGTTTCTCTGCCTTAGGCTATGATCCTGAGTACATTTTCACTGAATTGTGTTTGGACTGAAATCCATTATACTTGGTTCCAAGCAAGTCATTCGAAACTTCTGAGGGAGATCCGCACACATAGAAAGAAAGCTAACAGGTGCAATCAGGAATTGTGCAGACTTAACAACTGATGTGGCCTACATAGGTCCCATGGTGGGAAGCCTCCTCCAAATCCACTCCATGGGACTGGGCACAATTCTGGTTTCTGAACCATATCTGCAGCAATGGGCCACAAATGAAAACAACAATAAAAACAAAGGGAGGGAAAAACCAGGGACATGAAAATGACTTCTAATAAACTCTGTATTGCAAAAGTACAGTCATAAAATCATGCGTGCAATTTGTGTGCAAGAAGTGAAGAGCCGAATGCCTCAATCTTAAATCCTCCTCTTAAAATCAATACTTTCCCAATACAATAGCATCCACGCGCAGGATATAATCTGTCAGCAATCAGGGCCTTGGGAGGCAGAATTCCAGGGGGTGGTGCCCCCACAGAGAGTGGCATAGCATGGGGAACCTGCCAGGGCGATTGCCCCAGGCACATTTCTTGGGCACTGCTCAGGAAAGTGATGTTTGACCTGCTATTCATGGAGTCACAGTCCTGCTTGAAGCTCATGATCACAACTTGTGTATCTTCCTAGACCCAGTTTTGCTGGTGGATGCCCAGGTAGGCTTCCTCCTAAATTAGTATGCATTCCATTGTATCCTTAGCATCTTTGGGTTGGAACCTGAGATGATGATGATGATGATGATGATGATTAGAATTAGAATTTATATACTGCCCTATATTCAGAGGTCTCAGGGCAGTTCACAGAGTAGCTTTCAAAATGCAGTATAGGAACCTTTGGAATGGGTTTAAAACCTTAGCATCTTTGAAAACAGCAGAATCTTGATTTAGTTAGGTGACTATGTCTCTGAATGTCCAAATGCTGCTACCTAAAAATCTGTAAGAATTAAATAATAATAATGCTAGCTTTGTTTACAGTTTAGCTTTGGTGATTACATTTACCAGTAATTTCAATTCATGTGACATTAGATATGAAAATTTATTGCATTTTGCCCAGAATGTGCATCTCTACATACTTAACATTTTTCATTTGCTTCCTTGCTTCCAGGTTATTAATTTCACAAAACAAGTGAAATTCATAGTGTTGAATAAAGGGGAAGGAAGCATTTCTCAGCTAAATGTTCCTAAGATCTAATTGCTGCTAATAAGCAGCAACTAGGCACTGAATGTGTCTGTGTGTTTCATTCTCTCTCTCTCTCTCTCTCTCTCTCTCTCTCTCTCTCTCTCTCTCTCTCTGGATTTATGACAATTTGCACAGCCACCTAAAGATAAGGCCAAGACGGATGTAGCAGAAATTTTGGCAGTAGTACACTGTCAGCTTTCCCAAACAGCATAACTCTTGCGCAGCTGAGAAGGGTTAGCTTGTCGGAGTATTTAAATGCATGTATGATTTTCCCTGTGGGACTTCACCTCTGCTTATTGCAGATTGACACTGAGCTTTGTTCCTGGGCTCTCCATCTAGTGCAAGCGGCTGGGAGATGAGGCTACAGTAAGATAAAAGAGCAGCCAAAAATGTGTGACAAATGGCAATGACAAGGTCGCATCTGCGGCTCTGAAGCAGTGAAATGAAGCCCTTTGCTCAAGACTCCAAGGTTGAGTCTGCTGAGAGCAATAGCCGTGGACAGGCCTGCACCTGCTCACTCAAGTTTGAAAGCACCGGCTAGAGACGTAGCCTACAGCCCCAGTGTTTACAAAGGGCTAATGCAGTTATGATTGTGGCAACATGATAGACCAGAATGGATCCATGTTGCACCTTATTCATGTTGAAAAGGATGATCTATGGTACCCTCTGCAACAGATTTCCCCATCTGCAAGATTAATGTAACCAGAAAGACTTTATCTGCTGGACACCAGGGAAGAGGAGTGCTGTGCCAAAATCTTGGCCTCCAGTTTCTCAGAAGTTTTCTTCCTCTCTGAAAGAAGCTTCCGTTTATTTTATTTTATTATTTTGCCAAATTAAAGTTGCTTTGAAATTTTGGTTACTGGTAGGAAGCCGTGTTGGTCTGCCATAGCCAAAATAATAATAATAATAATAATAATAATAATAATAATAATAATAATAAATCCTTCCAGTAGCACTTTAGAGACCAACTAAGTTTGTTCTTGGTATGAGCTTTCGAGTGCATGCACACTTCTTCAGATACACTGAAACAGAAGTCACCAGACCCAGAAATTTTGGTAAGTGGCAGCTTCTGAGCTCAATCTACCATTGCAAAGTGACCAGGGGGTGATGTGTGTGGTCTATGTGATTTTCTTTCTAGCAGACTTTTACTTCCAGCACTCTACAGCCTCCCAGGCTGCCTGAGCTTTCTGGTTTGAAGAAGTCCCATGGAAGATGTTGCTTCACGTCATGATTAGGGATGTTGTAGAATTCAGATCGAAACAGAAAGGGAGACAGAAATTGCTGCTGTTCACATATTAACTCGTTGTCAGAACTGGATTAACTTCTTGCAAATGCAAGTGGCAATGGTTGACACCAAATTTCCAAGCTCTGAATAGCAATCACTACTCATGATGTCTTCTGCTAGGCTTTAATTGAACCATGGACACCCAGGAAGGCTGGGTGCCCAGACTACTTAAGTTATTCAACAGGACTGAATAAACAAGAAGATATTCAACTGGCCTTCAAGCTGGTGCCAGGTGAACCTGTCTAGGAAGCCTGTTTGATAACCAGGAAACCACTAAACTTCACTTTTTAGCCCCTGCCCAAAATGGCCCCAGTATTCATTTAGCTGAAACTAATTAACCTACTTGTTGATGCACTGCCCCACTGTTTGTCATTCAGAATAGTTATTTCTTACTGGTATGTATTGACATTGTACTTTTACCCAAGAGGGGGGGAAAGACCCTTGAATGACCTTGATTCACCTTATTATTTGGCCCACATACAAAACCAATGCTTGGTATGAAGTGATCTCCTTTTAGGGATAGAGTCACTGCTGGTCAATGCAAACAACACTGAGATAGAGGGAACCAATGGTCTGTTTTAGTATCAAACAACTTTCTGTTTTACTAAGGAACAATGTGACTAACCCATAGTGAATGGCAGCTTCTCTGGTCTCTATTTCTTGCTATAGAAGACAAATTATGGTGTGACAGTCATTTGTTGAATACCAGTTGTGACTATCAGCTATGTTCTGGGCCTTAATAACTTTGTAACTGGTGCTATGGTCCTATGCAGACTTTCTTAGGATTAAGCCCCATTGAACTCAATGGAACTTACTTCTGGGTATATTTGCATAGCATTGCACTGTTCCTCTTGAAATAAGATTTGAACAACAGCCGCTTGAGATCCCATGCACAGTTTTCTTTTTCTTTTTTCTCTTTTAAATGCAACTAGTAAATACAATCTTATCTCTTGCCACTGCTTCTGATCAAAGTGAGTTTCCAGTGAAAGTGAAGCTCTTAATGTGCTCTATAACCACTCCTTTATCACAACCTGTTGTTATAGTGTTGCAAAGTAAACACATATTGAGAAATAATTGTGTATGGTCATAAATTCCGTTAGGCCAGTTTACACTTCTATGCTTTTAGGAGTAAAAAAAATAATGATTTATTTATTTTTATTTAAAGAGTTCCAAAGCAAATACATCGGTGATGGTTTTAACAAAATATCACCGATAGCTCCACTTTTTCTAAAATAAAGCTGTCCAGACATTTATAATTCTGTATTGTTATTCAACAATTGTTAACAAGCCTTGGTTTTACTCTGTTGCATACTTGTCTATTCCCGCCCCAATATATGATACTCAAAAATGTCAGAATACTGATCACTAGAAATTAATGATACCTGTACAAAATAAATGGCATTAAGATGTATTTATTTTTGATGAAACACTTAACACTCTCACAAACAGAATCAAGCTGGAATGCCACCTCAAACAAACAAACAAAAATCCTCTAGTAAACTCATGAAATTATATGATGAAATTATTCATGTTTATACCTAGCTTAACAAGATGTTGCCCAAGGACAAACTGTTTCTATATGATTAAAGAATCGTTTGAAGAAGTGGGGAAGGAGAGCAAGATAACCCGACTGTGCCGTAGCCAAATGTTGTTTACCTGTTGCATCCGCCTTGGAGGACGCTGAGTTCCGGGAGCTGTCCAATGTACTTAACAGGACCTTTGTATCCACAGTCTCCGTCAGAAGGATGTTCTCTCCGAGCTAAACTGTAATATCATTCTCCAGGGATTGCCTGCATCAGAGATGGACCAGATTGTTCATTTTCAATATGTTAAGGAAAGCGAAGAAGGGCAGATCTGTTTGCCTCGCCTTGAAAAGGAGTCAAGGAGGACTAATCTTTCTCCCCTCGTTTCCCCGCTGCAAAGGCTGGTTTAATCGCGGCAGCTGCTGCCCAGCCTGCAACAAACAGGGTCGATTTTTGTGCTCGGTGGGGAATGTTTACTGACCTGCAGTCAAACAAAAGCGATGCTCTTTCTTTGAGGATAGTTGAAAGAAAATCTTCCAAAGCGAAGGGCTGTTGTTATTGTCGTCGTCGTCGTCTTCATTCATCCTGGGCTCAAAGAGAGCCAAAACATTCGTTTCAATTAAAGTACCTGCAGTAGGAGGAACTAATAATAGCTTTTGGGTGAGTTAGGCAATAACATTCCAGCTGAAGAAGGGATTGGGAAGAAAAAAATCAGGAGGCCAGTTTAGACATCAGCAACCAGATGGTATTGGAAAGGTGAGCACGCACCTGACAGAGAGTAAACTTTCGCTGGTGTCGCATTTAAGATCTAATGCCCCGTTTCATGGGAACGTACTGGGCTGTAGGAGGGCAACAAACTAGTATTTGCTTGCTAATAACCACAGCACCCCGCGGCCGCTGCTAAAAGCAGTAAAGCCCAGGTTTTGTTCTGGAATAGGAAATGAAAAGCTCACAGCTCATCAGGGGTGCTATTTCAAGTTTCGGTAGAGGTTGGTCGCAGAGGTCACATCCGCCCCATACATATAAAGCTCTCTTAATAGCACTTTAACCATGGTGATTCCATCCCCCCCCCCAGGAATCCTGGGAACTGTAGTTTGTTAAAGACGCTGGGAATGTAGCTCTGTGGGGAGTCATCTAACAACTCTCAGCCCCCTTGGCAAATTACTGTTCCCAAGCTTATTTGGGAAAAGCCATGACTATTGTAAGTGCTATAAAGATTTAAGGTGTGGAGGGAGAGTCACGTAAAGTACTTGCTGCTAGCTATTTGCAAAACGAAATGAGGAAGAAGAAAATACAAAAAATCATCAAAATCCCGAAGTCCTCCAGTGTCTTTTTAGAGCATTTCCTGCAGCTGAGCCAATATGCTGTAATGGTTAGAGACTAAGACTTTGGGAGACCAGAGTTCAGGTCCTCACTGGCTGTCCTTCAGCCATTCACTGCTTCTTTATCTAACGTTCCTCACAAGGTTGTTAAATGGGGCGGGGCAGAACCATGTCCACCACCGTGAGCTCCTTGGAGAAAAAGATGGGGTGTAAATACAATACAAACAAATAAAATGCTTCCTCACAATAAATATGGATGTCGCTGAAGAATAGTCCCCTGTAGCCTCCAACAAGCGGAGGGCAGTCCCTATTATGATTCATTATTATGTCTCAATTTCTCAGCCGAGACTGCTGCTAAGAGGCACCTAAAAAGTGTTCGGAGACCCCTGGAGACTCTCTCGGGTGTCTCTCCCCCCGCCAGGCCTGCCTTTATAAGCCCTACTGAGCAGAGAGCTGTTTGCACACTTATGCCAGGAGAGGGGTGGGATGTTTGAGCAACGAGTCCCAGAGTTACCACTGGGAATGCAATGGAGGGTCTCCTCCCTCCCTCTCTCCCCTCACCACCACCTCCCCAACTATGCTTACTTAGGCTAATGGAGGCCTTACCATTCATCTGCCATTGCGCTGGGATACGGGGCAAACATTCCCCCCGTGACCCTTGGCAGGCAAGTTCGCTCTTCAGGGCATCATTAAAAGCATCCCTGCGCTTGTCTGTGACATCCATTGAAAAGGCTTCTTCTCTCTCCCCCCCCTCCCTGGGTCTACACACACACACACACACACACACACACACACACACACAGCACAGGCCCAGTGTCCCTCCCTACCTCCCTCCACCACCCCTCCCCGGCTCTTTCCAGGCTGAAAATCCTTTGGTCGCGGCTGCAGATGGGGATGAAAAGGGTCTCTCCCCAGGTGGCTGAGCGGGGCTGTTGCCAAGAAGGAACTGGCGGCCTCATCTCTGGGGCAAGGGCTGCCTCGTCCCCGGCGGCAACTCGCCTCTGGCACGGCTCCTGTGTCTCCGACAGCCTCGCCTGTCGCTTCGCATCAGCCTCGCCCCTCTGGCCAGCCTCCTCCAAGCCCTTAATCCGGTGATCCTCCAGGGTTATAAATATTAATGCCCACCACGACCATCATCACCACCAGCAGCGCCTTCCCGTCGGGGCTATAAGCGTCAGAGGACGACTCAAGTCACTATGACCTCCGCCACCACTAGTCCCAGCACATCCTCCACCTCCAGCGAATGGCCCCCTCACCACCACCACGAAGGAAGGCTGGGGACCCCATCCATGCTGGACCTGTTGGCCGATCTCAGCACCGAAGGGCTTCCCCGACTGGCGGCGGCCCCTTTGGATCTCTACGCATTCCCCTCCGGCGCTCCCTTTGGCCAAAGGTCCTCTACTGCCTCCGGAGGACTGCTCCGCATGGGTGAGGAAGACCCCGAGGTGGAAGAAGAAGACGAGGAGGAGGGGGAGGAGGAAAGAGAACGGGGGCCAGATGGAGGGCTGAGGAGGGCCGCTTTCCTGAGCAGACCCAAGCGCAAGCGCCTCATCACGCACACCCAGCGCCAGGCGGCCAACGTGCGGGAGAGGAAGAGGATGTTCAACCTCAACGAAGCCTTCGACCAACTGCGCAGGAAGGTGCCCACCTTCGCCTACGAGAAGCGCCTCTCCAGGATCGAGACGCTGCGCTTAGCTATAGTCTACATCTCCTTCATGACCGAGCTGCTGGAGGGCCGCGGGGCCAGCTAGGGCGAGGCGGGGGCGCCGTCCATCCAAGGATGGAGAGCACTCGGAAGTCCATAGCTGCGCGCTCCCAAGGCAGGCTGGAAGGCGGAAGAGAAGAGGCAGGGAGACATTTCTTTCAGGCTGAAGGCAGCTCCTGAGTCGGTCTTCTCTAGAGAAACTAAGGAGCGGGCGCACGTCGAGGCCATATAACTGGCACTCTTCAGTTATTATCACCGCTGACTTGCAACGAAGGACTCCTCTGCCGCTTCTTTTGGACCGGAGAGGAGATCTGATGGGATGGTGCGGCAACTGACAAGGGTAAGGGGTCGTTTGGACCCCCAGTGGGCGACCTGGCACGCTTTCTTCCCGAGAGTTGGGATCCAGGACCATTATTATTATTATTATTATTTCAAAGAAGGGAGCCAGGAAAAAAATTCTGAGGGGCCGGCGCAGTAGGGGCAAAGTATATTTCTAGGTGGGTGAGAAAGGAAAATAACAGCTTTATAATTATAGAAATGCAGAAATGGGGGACAAGTGGGAATTAGCTCCTTGTTTGTGGGGCTTCTCCCCTCTGGCGCCGCCCAATTGGGGGTGCGGTTCCAGGCAAGGAAGGGCGCACTAGACGAAAGTTGGAAAGACACGGAATAAAATCCAGGCGATGTAGAAGAGGAGATAGAAGGGAAATGCTAAGGGATGTGAAATCCACAGGTAGCTTGGAACATTAAAGGGAAGCTGGAAATGGTTTTTGATGGAGTTTAGGGGATGTAATGGCTGTCGGAAGAGGAGAGTGGAGAGGAGGAGCAGATTTGGGGGCAAAGGCATTTCCAGTCATGGGCGTAGCCAGGGGGGGTAGAGGAGGGCAACAGAAAAACTTAACTGACCAAACACGTTGGTTCGGCCCCCTTAACAAAAGCCCTGCCTCTCTTAACAAACTCCTCCTCCCCCCGCAAAAAAAATATCCTGGCTACGCCCATGCCTCCCGCGCCCAATAAAAAAAAGAAAAAAAGAATGCGGGTGTTTCCATTTCCTTGCTTTTCAATATCGGCAAAGGAAGGCAAGACGATTCTTGAGGAAATGCTTCTTGGGGGGGGGCAATGTGAGTGTGGCGGAATACAGCGGAACTTGTGGATCCCCAGAGTGCTGGGTCACGGTGGCTGTCAGTTGGCCCAGATTTGTTCACAGTTCCGTTTTCCATTTTCTAATTAATGTCCCAGTCACCCACCCCTCCTCCCAGCGATGGATTTTTTACTACCACAAAGTGATCAGATGTAATCTTTGTTCTGACAAACTGTACGATTATGTTTTAATGATCTTCCTTCTCTCCTTCATACATAGTCACTTGTTCCATCAAGGAACTGAAATGCTGTTGGGGTGGGAAAGCTGCTGAATTTTCAGGAACCACACACACACACACACACACACACACACGCACACAAAGCGTCTGCTCAATCCACAAGCCATATGGTTTTAAGCACTAAGCAAAGTTAAATACCTTGTAATGTATGAATGAAGACATAGCTGGATGGCTTCTTGCTCCCACCGCCACCATCTTTGGTACATGTGCCAAGGGGCACTTTGGCATCAAATCCACACTCATGTGCCCCCCTCCCCGGAAAAGATGCCTCCATCACATGTTCCAAGGTGAACACTTTCCCCGCAACGCAGAGTTTAATTTCTGGATCATATAAGATATCATGTGAAGTGGTATTTGTGCTTCCAAGTACATTGGCTGAACTAGATTGTCTGTAACTTTAAGATATCCATCCAGGTTCAATGTAGTGTTTGTTGCTTTTCTGTTTTCTCTTTGACTCCAGTGAAATGTAAGACCCTCCTTTGTATTTCTCACAATATATCTATCTCAGTTGAAATTTGCCTCCAAATATTCTTTTTATTGATATTATATTGTCTTAGGTGGCTTCCAGATTCTCATTTTTTTGCAGGTGGGATTCAGGTGCATATCAGCAAATTCAGGCTATCCAGTTACAGTGGATTGGGCTCTCTTGTGCGACGAAACCTGCTTGAGAAAGAACAGGACTTGGCGATGGGGAAACTGCACTGGAAAGTGCGGGGACGACAATTGCTTGATGCAACCTTGTATAACCTCCCCACAAGCATTTCAGAATGCATGTGTTATTAATAGCTGGTGTCATATAAGCTCCCTGCAAACTAATTAGGATAATACTCAATAAACTGGAAATTATCTACATTATGATATAGTGGTGTTTTGTGTGTTTGTTAAAATGGCTCCCTAGTCTTCATCATTTATCTCAGAGTTCATTGGATTTCTTTTCCTACAGAGACTGGCCTGGAGCTCATGGTATAACTGGTGGATTTCACATACCAGGATATTTGTGATCAGATTATATTTCATTCTGTCACTGTCCACATGTCGGACACAGACAAGTTCATTAAGATTATTCAGAAGTCCCCTGATGTTTTGGTTTCATAAAATAAATACTGTGTTCGCTGCACAACTCTGCTTTCCACCTTGTGTGCTTTGATAAAATTAAAATGCTATCACTATTTTAAGTGGAATTCTTCATAATTAAGCACATCTCTGCCAAATAATACAAATGTTGTTACTTTCCCCTTCTTGGCTTAATGTTAAAACACTGGAACATGACTAAATTGTGTTTTTCTACAATGGAAAAAATTAAAAAGCCAGGAAAAAATTCTGTTCATGCTTCACCCACAAATTCATGGTCCTTATAGTGTTCAAACAATTAGTTATTATGACTCTACTATATCAGAACTTTACAGTGAAGCAAGGGTGTCGTGCCAGGTATCAACCAGTAGGCAGACCCACAGAAAGTATAAATATCTGTTAAAAGCATGTAAATAGGTTAACCATGTAGCAACTGAGCTTTTGATACCCAATATAATCTTTGGAAGACAGAATTTGATTATCTGGATTAAATAAGGGCATTGGGAATGTGTGTCATCTGTGGTCTGTTCTACACATGCATCAAATGGATGTGGTGATTTGCTGAATGTTCCAAGCCTGGAACATAACCCATATTCACATTAGATCACTCTCCTTTGGATCCTGCTTCTGATAGGTGAGAACATATACCTGTAAATAGCTCATTGGTGAAGAGTGCAAGTAATTTGTG